>NC_053492.1:206835289-207190289 GCF_905171775.1 Rana temporaria | reverse complement strand
ACCTGTCAAATACTCTTTGAAATGTAATCTGCCTCGGAACGCTTTTTCAGAGGGTCTCGCATGTGTAAACAAGCCCTAAATTCATCTTTCCTTAGGATTAAAACCCTAATGTCACAAATACTACTTTTTATGATGCATACAGCTCCACATCAGTTCCGGTAGACGGACTTGACATTCTTGTGCAGCATGTCTAATATAACTGGCACTAATCAGCAATGCTTCACAAGCCAACACCAAACGATCTCTTTTCCTAAACAATCACACTTTACACAAATCAATATGGCAGATGTCAGCATTGCCAAATTACATTATACTTTTGAATAAATAAAAATAAATGGGTTTACAGACTATACACAAAAACAAGGCTTTAGAGCATTGACATACTTTGAAACAATATTAACAATATTTGAAAAAATTAATAAGTGCGCATTTGTGTTTTGAGAAACTTCTCTTGGAAAAGCAAGAGGTGATTGATTTTTAGTTATTAAACACTTCAATATGTCAGCTGTCAGACCATCCGTTTTTGAAATCCACATTGACAGATGCCACTGTAAGCTTATAATATTCTAAAGGAAACCTGTCATGGGAGAAAGTGAAGGCTGTTGTTGGTGACCCTTCTGAGAATGCTAATTGGCTGGCTGTCACACTGATGGTTTGCCATCAGTACCTTGAGTCTCGGGCCTGGAACACATTTGATGCAAGATTAGTCTTTGACTCAAGTGTTTAAGCCAGGCAGCTAGCATATTCAGAAGCAGGCTGGTGGGGTATCTCCCATATTCCTTAATCTGTGTACTTGTAGGCTAAACCCCAAAATATCTTATTGTAGCTTTTCGGTCCTTAAATATGAAGGCTGCGTTTGTTTTTCTTTTGTTGCACTTTTTCACTTTGTAATCCTGCCATTAACCTACTTCCTGTCCTGGGGTGGTAACTGTGCTGAGCAGCGTTGTTGCCCTAGGACAGGGGAGACAAAGGGCAATGTGCTAAGATTATATATTGGCTCCCTCTCTTCTCCATAATAAAGGCAGGTGTTTTGTCATCCACAGAAGTCACAGGGAACACTGCTACCTGATAACATGTAGCACAGTATCCTTGCAACAATGAGCATCATTGGTTTAAATTTTAGGGATACACCAATGCCTTTTTTTTTTTTTTTAACAACCAGCAAGTACCAATGCTTTGTGCTCAAGTACACACCAATTCCAATTTACCAATACCTTTGTGGTGCAATTTGGGCTCAAATTGCACTGCAAATCACATGAGATTCTTTTTAACAGGAATGCAGTGCGATTGTAGTCCAAATTGCATGCGGTTTCCCGCACTGCAGTAGCAGAGAGAGAGGCGCCAAGCCGCCAATAGTGTAGCAATGTTTATTCAATAAAAGGGTTCAGTATTGCGCTCACAGGCATAAAATAAGTTCAGTGTGGATCCATCTGTCCAAAGTTGAGTCCCCACTAGAACAGCTGTGAAGCCAAAGCAGGAATCCAGGTATGCCACAGGGGAGATGCCGTGGGAGACCCAATCTGTCAAAGGAGCTGTCAGATGTCCAGGATGCTCTGACCAATCAGAAGGCTGATGGAGGTGTAGTTTGGCCTCTGAAATGCGTTCTAATTGGTCACAGCATCCTGGCCATCTGATGGCTTCTTTTACAGATTAAGTCTCCCACAGCATCTCCCTGTGGTTTGCCTGGATTCCTGCTTCGGGTTCACAGCACTTTCTCCACCCGTTCTAGTGGAGACTGAACTTTGAACAGGGGGCAGTATGCTGAGCTTGTTTTATAGCGGTCACCAGCGATGTCTTGGAGTACAAAACTGTTTCATTTTACCTCTTTTATTATTGAATAAACTTTGCTACACTATTGGCGCCTCTCCTTCTCCCTTCCTCACCTCTTTTGCAGTGCAGGAAATCACATGTGAGTCGCACAGGATTCGCATTGAATTCCTGTTCAAATTGCATGCAATTTTTTGCAGTGCGTTTTGAGTACATTCATTTTGTATGGGCTCAAATCGCACCACAAAGGTACCGGCGCATTGGTACAAGTACTCGTGCAAATGCTTAGTATCGGTGCAACCCTAGTTTAAATCGTAGTCAAGACTCTATCTTGTATGTGCTGTCTGAATTGTATGGTATGTATGTGTATCTATGCAGGTGAGGAATGGATGTTCCATTGCAAACTCCTTGAGGGCAGGGACTGATATGAATGTGCAATCTATGTGAAGTGCTGCGTAAATCGCCCTACAAGATTATTGGCAGGATGGAAAGCCATTTTATTTTTGCACTTCTTGAACAAAAGTATTTTTTAAAAGAGCAAATAAGACAAATGTATTGTCGTTTTAAAGCATTCAAGTTAAATCTGATCATGCCTGTCCATAATTCTCCCTCAAACCTCAGATGAAACATGTCTAATTTTCTTCTTACTTGTAATGTTTCCTGCATGATAAGACTAGTTGGAAAGTGAGAAAAGATGTAATTAACTATCTCTTTAAAAGGAGCCTGTGCACCATGAATATTGATTTTTTTTACTTGCTCCATTATTTTGAAGGCAATCATTTTCTCTGACTCAAAGGAAGAAGAAAAGCTGTGATTTTATACATATTAATATTGACTTCTCAAACAGGCTGCTTTTGTATCCAGGCACAGTTCTTCTAAACCCCACAATAGGCAGAGGGATTTTACCTAACCAAATCGCTGCATATAATAAAGCTTATTTGGCCTGACCTAGACCTTTCATAGATGTATTCATACCAGAAATACTAAATTTATACAGCATGATTGGAAATCAAACCTAAAAATCACAAGGCTTTTTAGGTCTCCCTGCAATTACTAGTTTGACATTTCCATTCAAAATATTTGTAATTGTTGGCTGTGTTAGCAAGTAGTTTAAAATGCATGCTTTCATGTGATCTCTTTATTGGTTTACATATAATGCCGCGTACACACCATCACTTTATGTGATGAAAAAAAATGACGTTTTTAAAAACGTCACTTTAATTGACCGTGTGTGGGGGAAAACGTCGTTTTATGTCTTGTAAAAAACGACAGAAAAAAATTGAAGCATGCTTCAATTTTATGTGTCGTTTTTCAAAAGTGCACTTTTTACTTCACAGAAATTGACCGTGTGTAGCAAAAAACGTCGTTTTCTAAGACGTTTTTTCATCCACGCATGCCCAGAAGCTACTTATGAAGCAAGCTTCAATGGTAAAACGTGGTGGAACGTAACCTCACTTTGCAAGATCATTGTGAGAAAACGATGGTGTGTAGGCAACTTCGTCTTAGAAAATTGAAGTTTCAAAAACGTCATTTTTTACTTCACAGAAAGTGTCGTTTTTTTTCATCACATAAAGTGATGGTGTGTACGGGGCATTAGTGTTATTTTAGTATATTTTAATAATTCTTACATTTAGGGCTGGTCAAACCTCAGAAACTTGGATAGCCAGTGCACCAAATAAATGTCAGCAGGGGGGCCTAATGTTTTGGAGCCTCTGCTGTTGACTAAAAAGGACAGCTGGCTCCTAACTGGACTAATAGACTCCTCAATTCTGTCTGATTGTCCAAATTTCTCTATTAAATTTCTGTTAACCAGTCTTAACAAATGGCACATTAAGTAATATATTTCCGGTTGAGTACTTGACATTCAGTTCAATGTTTTTTTGTGCTGCTGCATGTGTATAATGTAGATTGTGTGTGTTCAACTCTTATGGACAAGAATAGCAGAAAAGCTTGAGGGCTCAGGGCATAGGAGTTAAATGTACAGCAAATGTTAGGAAAAACGTCATCGAAAGTATATAATTGAAAGCGGCAAACTAGTGCTGTAACCACAGTGATTTTGACACAGCCTTTCTTTCTTCCAGCTGTTCCTTCAGCCCCACGACATGTGATTTCCAATGTGAACGAGACATCTGTTGTCCTTGAATGGGGAGAACCTGCTGTTTTAGGTGGCCGTGAAGATATTTCGTATAATGTCATCTGTAAAAAGTGCTCAGATCGGATGTGCAGCCGCTGTGATGATAATGTGCAGTTTTGGCCTCGTCAGCTTGGGTTCACCCAGAGACTTGTCTCAGTCAGCCATCTTCAGGCACATACCAAGTACAGCTTTGAAATCCAAGCTGTAAATGGGGTGTCTAACAAGAGCCCCCAGCCTCCGAGTTACTACACTGTAAATATAACAACCAACCAGGCAGGTGAGTTAGAGCGGCAGAATAAGTAAAAGTGAAAATAAGGTGTTGGTAGAATTTTAAATGAAACAGCCCTATATCAGGGTGATGATGGATCTACAGTGATACAAGGTTATTGAATGTTCTTTCTTTCTTTTTCTTCAGCCCCTTCAGCTGTTCCTACAGTACAGTCTCATGACCGTTCAGCGGGTTCTTTAACTTTGTCCTGGGCTGCACCTGAGAGCCCCAACGGAATCATTTTGGATTATGAGATAAAATATTACGCCAAAGTAAGTTTTAGGATGCTGGTAACGCATGGCATTTTATTAAAGTGGTTGTAAACCCTTCCATATACCTAGTGAAGTGACCGGCCTCAGATGATACACAGAGAGCAAACAAATCCTCCTACATAAGTTGTACCTGCCTAGCTGCTCTTCTCTGCAACCATTCATTGTTCTGAATTATAAAGGTTGTTTAAGAGTTCAGAAAAAGGGGTGGAGAGCTGAAGTCACACAGGGCAGAGCTCATGGAGGTGAACTCTGAGAGCTACATGGAACAAAGACACCCCTCTGCACACAGGAACAAAGCTGCTGGCAATAAACAGACTATATAAAAAAAATAGCAACCGATTCCTGAAAAGTGACACTTGATGCACGTTTGAGTTTTAAAGACCAATAAAAATATAGTGAAAAAAAGAAGGAAAAAATGTAATATAATGCTTTGTAGATCAGTCCAAGTTGCCTAAAGTAATCCACCACTGTGCTTTAAAAATACTGAATCGGTGTACTTGGTGATCGTGTTATCTGGATTACACTGGGGATTGAGAGATATCACAGGATCTCTAGTAATGACTTCTATATGGCTCCTTTTTGGATGAAATTATGATCTTCATGCCCATTTGATTCTGTAATGGAGTCCAAAGGATCCGGTAAGAGTCCTTTTAACTTGAGGTGACGGTGCACTTGGTGAACACAAGTAGTGGATTACACAGTATTTTAATGGCACATTGGTGGATTACTTCAGACAATTGGGACCGATGTATACATTTATATTCTATTGCTTTTTTTTTTTATTTATTTTTCACAATATTGTCATTGGACTTTTATGAGATTTAAAGTGTTACTTAAAATGCCGCAATCTGTTGCTATTGAGTACATACGATGGAGGGATTTGCTTTGTAAATGTTTCATGTCTGAGGTTTACAACCACTTTTAAAGGGCTTTACAGTCTTAAAGTTCTCACGATTTTCATTTCTGTTTTTTTTAATATTCAATTATATAGCACGCCAGTTTTCTTAATAATACCATTGTTATTTAAGTGTGGGATTGTGAAATGTAATGGTTTCATTTAATTATATGTCACTCTTTGTAAATGCATCCTTGTTGTTTTGCCCCTTCATATCTGTATTAATTCTACGGATTATAAAGATTTTATATTGTGCTTGTCTTTTCTGTTACAATTTGTAATCCCTACTCCTTTTTTGTTCATCTGTGCAGGGTCACAGTGGTGCAGGAAACACAGTGACAAGCCAGCGCACAAGTGTTCGTATGGAGGGCTTGTTTCCAGACACTGTGTATGTGGTACAAGTTCGAGCTCGTACAGTGGCTGGATATGGGGCATACAGCGAGCCACGGGAGTTTCAGACCTTGCCAGAAGATGGTGCGTGATCTTCCTTAGTAAATCAATCATCTGTTTAAAGCTTACTTTTTCTGAATCCTAATTAACCTTACTAAAATCCCTAAAGAGGGCTGCTTCTTTTTAATACCATTTGTACTGGTACCTCACTGCTTGTACCCCCCCCCCTTTTTTTTTTCTTTCTAACCTAATCTCCCATGGTTAATTTATGAAAACTGAAAGCTGTGGAAGTGTTACCCCAAGTTTGATTTTCCTAGTGCAGGCTTAAGCATGGAAAACAAGATAGGTTAAATAGGCAATAACCTTTTTATTTTACTTTTGCTTCAGTCTTCATGAATAAGCCTTCTTCACTATTCCTACCTTTTGTATGTGTGCCTGTCCCGCTGGTTTTTATTGACCCATTGGTGTTAAGTCCATGTATTAAACACGCTTCAATGCTTTTTTTTTTCTTACCTGCTCTGTTCGAAGTAGTTATCATTCAATGTGTACTTGCCTTCAGATATTTTTTTTTTTTTTTCTGTTCCATGTTCCTATTCCTCACACTGTTGCTTTAAGCCTTTCTTGGCATAGTGGGGCACAATTATACCCTGGAGCAAAGGAAAGTGGTGGGTTTGCCTTGGCAATCAATGAAGCACCGTCGTTTTCTCTTTTGTGGGGAAAATATTAGAAAATAGTTGGCATCTAGTCTGCATTTGCTTGAGTTTTATGGTTTTCCTTGGCTCCAGTTCTGATATATTGGCTCCAATGTCTCACCTTCCCTGTTCATCTGCTAATTTCTGTCTCCTCTCATCAGTCCACACTGCCTGTGTCCCATTTGCCTGTAGGATCCACACCCTCTACCCTTATGATTCCTCATGTCCTTGTTTTTCCTGTGCCCACTGATCCCTCACTCCCTTCCTCCTTTTTTTTCCTTCCCTATTTCCCGCACAGGGGATCGGAGCAGTCTTCAGGAGCAGGTCCCGATGGTTGTTGGTTCTGTGACCGCTGGGCTGATTTTTATAATTGCAGTTGTCGTTATTGTAATTGTGTGTTTCAGGTGAGTGGTGTGCTGGGGCAGAATCGTTTGTGGGGATGGATAGGATTGTTTGTAAAAAGCTCCATGTGGAGGATTAGATATTTTTGTAATTTTTTTTTTTGTTTGGACAAGATTTGAACTTTTTTTTTTTCCCCCCCCTTATTCTTTCTACAGCAGAAAGCATAGGAATGACCCAGAATCTGAATATACAGAAAAACTGCAACAATACAGTGAGTGTGGTTTATTGAAAGAATATTGAATTGATGTCCATTTAGCTATACCTCCTTGCTCTGGTTCATTTTTTTTATGTTGCTAGCTTATTACTGTATTGGATGTTCTCTTGAATGCCTTTTCACAATTCTGTCTTTTTGCACATTCTCCCTGTTTGTCCTTTTGTGTGATGCTCTTGTGGTTCTAAAATACAGTGACCTTTTTCTGGTAGTTTAAAGCTGTCTTGCTCTACTTGTTCTGGGTGGCTGCACATTATGTTGCTTCTCACTCTGAATTTGCTTAGCAATTTGTAATTAATGTCCCGTGGTGTTCACAACTAATTGGCACTTGTAAACACTATTTATTTATTTGTATTTCTCAGAGCTAAGAAATTAGAGTCTGTCCTTGGATTCTCTTTATGGTTTTAGCTTTATCCCATATTTCGATTTTTCTTTATCAATTAATGTATTTATGTCAGTAAAAAAATGGCAAAGAATAAATATGACCCATCTACAAACGCCAGACTGCTCTGCCTTTTCAAAGGGAACCTGTCAGGATAGAAATGTAGACTCTTCATCGATGACTGTTGATGCAGCCTCCAGGTTTGGCATCCTTGTCCTCCTTGTACTACTTGAAGGGGTTGTAAACCCTTGTTTTTTTTCTTAAATAACAAGTATGTCATACTTGCCTCCACTGTGCAGTTCATTTTGCACATAGTGGTGCCCGATCCTTCTCTTCTGGGGCCCCTCAGCGTTGTTTGAGGCTCCTCCCCACTTCAAGTGTCCATGTTGGGGAAGGCTCTCCTAAGGTGGACACCTGTGTGGGTACGCTCCCGAGTCCTGCATCTGTGTCTATTCACACAGAATGCAGGACTCAGCCCCCGGCGCCGCGTCATTGGATTTGATTGACAGCAGTGGGAGCCAATGGCTGCGCTGCTATCAGTCTATCCAATCGGGATACAACACACCAGCTAGAGCTGGTGTGCTCGTTGCCGGAAAGAATATGAAGGCTTTCAGGCAAGTAAAACGAGGCTGCAGCACTACAGAAGTTTTTTTTTATAGAATGCATTAAGGTGAAAAACCATGAGGGTTTACAACCCCTTTAATAAATTGCTGACTTGGAAATGGATTTGGGTGACGTGTACCAGCACTTTACTGGCTGAATGCTTGACCTCATCAGTATTTGCTGATGCTTGTTTTGGTATGTTGTATCTGGTCTGGTGCTGGCCGGCTGTGCGCTCTGGCCAGTGACACAATAAGTAGTAAAACCTGGATAAAGATGGTGGTAAACCTGAAACATATTAAGAATATATATATATATATATATATATATATATATATTTTATTTATTTATTTATTTTCTTCATATTGGCAATACTTTTTGTTGGCTAGCCTAAATACATTTTTGCAATGCAAGCTTCCGAGAATACTCTACCTTAGCTGTGGTGTCCTATATCCCTTGTATGACTGACCATGGTGAAGAGAACTAGTCCTCTGTATTTTCACTGTCTTGCTACGGTCTAGGATGTGACGAACCTCTGCAGAGAGACCAATGCTTTTGCATAAAGAGCAAAGGTTCCTTCTCGGCAGTGTGCTGGCAGGTGGCAGTCTTTTATACTTGGGCTGTAGCTGCTTGGTAAAGAAGAAATTTTGAAGCCAAGTTTACACATGTGGTTGAGGGTGGTAAAAACATGCAGTTGAGCCGTATTGTTACCCCCCCAACAGCTCCCTCTTAAGCTGCAAAGACAGAAAATGGGGTTGTACACATGCTGTGGCCACAATTATTTGCATCACAGTGCAATTATCCTCCCGGGGGGGGGGGGGTTGGAACAAACAGCAGGGAGTGTTTCCCCACTAGTCAAATGCCCTCTGAAACTCACTGCATTGCTTTTCAGAGGGAACGGCTATGACTTTGCACGCCTATTTGTTTTGATGCAGCAGGACTGTATCCAGCTGAAAGTTCAGATCTGCTTTCATTTAAAAAAAAGTTTTGCCCAAGGATCCTAAAATTTAGGGTCTGGGAATGTAGCTTTCAGTTGTTGTATATGACTTGTTGGTGGTCCTTCAACTGGTTGCTGGGTTTAGTTACAAATGACAGTCCTGTCCTCCATTACACTGATTAGTGGTTTTGAATGACAATAGCTTTGTGCAGCACACTTAAGTCTATAGTTGCCCCCACTGCTCCACCAGTAATTTGCCTGTTTGAAATGGCATGGTTTCTTACACCATGTGGCCCATAAATACCATTACTCCCCCCTTCCCATTAAATGCTGGATGGCTCCCCTTGCTGTTAGTGACACACCTTTTGTGTTTTGTGTGGCCTGCTGTTTGAGGGGGTGTAAATTATGCCAACTCTCTTGTCTTGATTAATGGGTACAAATCATGTGCCTCATCTCCTGGTCATAAAAGACGTTTTATTGAAGTGCTTGTGGAGGGTTTATGTATAGTTGAGAGTTTTGTTCTCCAAATGCTGTCTAGGCTATTTTTAGAAACAGTTGTCATTTTTGTGGTTTTTGATGGTTCATCCTTCCCCATTTATAAGCCTTGTAGTTTATTACATTATTGATTTACACCACACTCTACATTGATTATAGGAGATTTCTATCACATTTAAGTAGTGGTGATAATGGACTTGCAAATCCTTTGCATACTACATTAGTGTACATACACACATATAGTAATATATGGTGTTTGCTGTTGTTTCCATAGGTCTGACCGTGTATTCTATGTTTTAATATACCTATAAACTGTAGATGGCCATTGATTTATGTCTGTGATTTATAAGAGTTATGGAAGATATTTAGAGACACTGTCGCAAGACCTTACTTTTTAAATGAAAATCTTGCAACAGTACATGAAAATAAGCACTTGCGTGTTCCCCAGCTTTTTAAGGAAAAATGTTTGTCCTGTTATGACCCATGTGACTTTAGTGCAATCTGGCTACTTCCCAAAAGAGCCAATTTCTGTCTATACTGGTCCCTGCTCCTGCCCTAATTTTTTTTAATTGTGCTTACAAATAGAATTAAAAAAAAATCCAGAAATTGCCAGAGAAAAAAAAGCAACTGTAAAATTCCCAATTAAATGGTTTCTTTTATTGGAAATTGGCATTACTGCTTTACTAATTTAATACTTATCAGTTATTGTAACATTATTTCCTATTTTGATAAGTAGCCATGTTGCATATCCAATGCTTGTATATTTTGTTCCATATTGATAAACTTTGCCTATCTTCATTACCATACATTTTCAGTTATTTGTAACTGGTCCAATCCAGTTTGCTGTTTGTATTTGCTGGCCTTGCATTCACAGCTTTATAATTGTCTGCATAAATATTCTTCACTTCAGGCAATATAAGTCTCTCTGGATTTGATTTCTCAAATGAGAAGGCTACGGTTTCCATTTTCTACTTTCCAGAAGAATTTTTTTTTTTTGGGGGGGGGGGGGGGTTGCTGATGCCCACAGACTTCTTAGTGGTCCAACCCCCAAGAAAAACTCTGGAGAGTAGAAAATGGAAACCATAACCTCAATCTTCAACGTATATAGTCAGATTTTATTAGTGCATAGAGCATCATAACTTAGTCATCATAGGTTTTGTAAGATTCCTTCTGATTGGTTAATATAGATGATTGAAGGGCATACTAATGGTTCCAGGTGATGAACACTTCCCAATTATAGGTTTATAATTTGTTGTTTCTATTGTATAACACACTATTAGGTAAAGTTCTCACTGTTTGGATAATGAAGATCAGGTCGTTTCACACTTTTAGTGTCCATCATACATTTAATAACCACTTTGAAATGATGCCCCAGTATGGCTATTAAGAATTTTTAGGTTTCATTGGCACCATTCAGTAAAGTACGTGATGCTTCTTGTTCTCACAGTGGTTCCTGGCATGAAGCTGTACATTGATCCATTCACTTATGAGGATCCTAATGAAGCTGTGCGAGATTTTGCTAAAGAAATTGACATTTCGTGTGTGAAGATTGAAGAAGTGATTGGTGCAGGTTTGTCTCATAAACACTTTGACTGTCTTTCCATTAAAGTCAGATGCTTCTCGTCTTTCACTTAATGATACGGTAGGGGATTGAGAAGTGCATAGTGCAGACATAAGGTTATCGTGAATATATTAAATGGAACGTGATCTGTTAACCAAGCAGAAAAGAATGGGCAGATTGATTTCTTATCTCCTCTTCTCTAGGTGAGTTTGGGGAGGTTTGCCGTGGACGACTTAAACAGGCAGGACGCAGGGAGCAGCTGGTGGCAATCAAGACTCTAAAAGCAGGCTATACTGAACAGCAAAGACGTGACTTTCTGGGGGAAGCGAGCATTATGGGGCAGTTTGATCATCCAAACATCATACGGCTAGAGGGAGTTGTGACCAGGAGTCGTCCGGTGATGATCTTAACAGAGTTTATGGAGAATGGAGCCCTTGACTCCTTCCTAAGGGTAAGTTTCAGGTAAAATGTAGGTTGTCTAAAATGCAGATAGTTGGTGGGAGTCAATAAGTTGTGTGTGGGGTTTAATGTAGACCATTGTGTAGTTTTGTGAAGGCAGCTTTGATATTTGAAGGGTCTGAGTTTTTTTAAGGAGAACGTTTAAACAAAGAACATGTTTTATCATTAGCGCCATTTTCTTTTAGGAAAGATGGAACATGTATTTTTTTTTTTTAACAAAGCACACAGTGAACGGGTCTAAAGTCTGCCCAGTCATTCTGGAATCTTCTAGTTAAACTGTGATCTGAGTTTAACTCTACACATTAAACTCCGCTCACATTTTTTATTGGGTGAGTGGAGGTTTAACCTGTAGACTTGAAGTTTTCACAATAGTAAATAGTTTTATTTGCAGCTTAGTCATCAGAAAAAACATCTGATTTGTGAACTAAAAACATACTATCACAGCTTTGGTTAATGCAATTCACACTGTTGTGTGTTTTGGAGCCAGTCCTAAAAAATCAATAATATAAGCTCTATTTAGCAAATGCTTTTCCTTGAAGGGTCAGTCTGTTTAAAAATGATGGTTCAGTTTTCGTTAGGTGCTGGAAAGCAAAATAACCAAATAATTTATTGTGATGGTGAAGTGTGCTGTAAGCTACAAGAGTGGGAATAGGCTGAGTGAGAACACTTGCTTATAGGGTCATCTTGCCATTGGATTATTTTTATTTATTTTCTTAAATGGGAAAATACCTCAGGAAGAGTGGGAACATCTATTTTTTGAGATGAAGTAAGAAGGACTGTGACTGGGAGTCCCCAAGGTAAATTCAAACCCAGATGCAGCCTCAACCTTCTAGACTCCATAAAGCACTCATTTTGGGTGAACAACCCCTTTTAAAATGGACCCTAAACCTAGTAAATCTAGATCCAATACAGGGGGACGCCTTTGCGCACTTCTTACTGAATTCTATTTACTGGGTTTCCTGACTTTAGTTTGTTTTGAGGAAGTAAACTCCCTTGGTTTGTACCCAATAGGTAAGGATGAGCTCCGGCGTGTTCGCAAAGCCCACGTGCAGAGCCCGCCATGAAGTCGGCACTGCGCTGTGCTAATCACAGGCAGTGAGACCTTTCCCAATCTCTGCAGTGGAGCATTGGAACAATGTCTCACTGCCTGTGATTAGCGCAGCACAGTGCTGACTTCCTGGCGTGCTCTGCACGTGGGCTTTGCGAACACACCAGAGCTACCTATAGGTAAGCCTAGAATAAGGCTTGCCTATAGTTACTTTAAATATCTCCTAAACTTGTATGGTTTAGGAGATATTTACTGTATACGCTGCCGTTGATGTCATCGGCACATGCGTTCTGAAGGCACGGCTGCCCGTACTGATTCTTCAGAGCCCTGTACCATGACTGGCGGCTCTGGCCCCTCACAGCGCCGGAGCCCGTGAACCCAGAAAAAAACAGGGGAAGACTTAGGCAGGACGCAAAAGATGTCAGCCATCTCAGCGGTGTGTGGGCACCACTGGGGGGCTTCGTTTTATTGGGGTTTATAACTGCTTTAAGCTGGGTACACAGTTTTTTCCGTTCAACCTGCAGGTTGAGCAAAAAACAACCTAAAGCGCCCCCCCCACATCAACACAAGCGACATTGATGTAGAGATCTCTCCTGCTGAGATATTGTATTCTGGCAGGGAGACTCTTGACTGTTTTAAACAGTTCTTTATAGCCCATAAAAATGTACCTTTTTTTTTTTTTTTTTTTGTGCTGGCCACTTTGGAGTGCAGAACTTTCGAAATATGTAATTGTTGGAAACCTTGCATTTGCATTTTCCTCCAATTCAGACTTTCAGATAGTGACTTTAAGAACTTTTAATTTTGATAAACCTTGCTTTAGATTTGTTACACTGTGTCTACTTTGTGAATATGTAACCTTGATTGTCTGCATATTGGTGCTTTGTTTCTTTTCTTATGAAACTCTTGCTAAAGGTTTATACATTGTGCTTTATCAATCTTCAATGTAAGGTTAGTTTACTCTGGAGTGTTTTAAGCCTTGTAAATCTTTCTCTTTCATTAGATGAATGATGGGCAGTTTACAGTTATCCAGCTAGTGGGCATACTGCGTGGCATTGCATCAGGAATGAAGTATCTATCTGAGATGAACTATGTTCACCGTGATCTAGCCGCCCGTAATATCCTGGTGAACAGCAATCTCGTCTGTAAAGTGTCTGACTTTGGTCTGTCCAGGTTCTTGGAGAACAGCCGATCTGACCCCACGTATACCAGCTCTCTGGTAAGACACTATTGTTAATTAGATTGTGTCTTGTTGTTGTATATATTTTTAGTCTGGTAAAAATGAAATATATTGCATTTGAAGGTTTTTTACATTTCCTGTCATCATTTGAAACTAAGTATATTTTACATGTTTAACAGACTAATCCTAACTACCTTGTTGCTTAAAGCCTGTTTTCAGAGCTCAATAGCTAATGCTCAAATTTACATGAAAACTTGAATAAGTTGACTGAGTGACGTTCATGTAGGGTCAGTGGAGTATCTGCTGAGCTCTTTAGAAAAACACTGATGTGGCTTGTGGATGTTCCTTGTATTAAATGTTTCCTTTTTTTTATATATATATATATATATATATATATATATATATATATAATCACACTGTATTTATTGGCGTATAACACACTTTTTTTACCCTGAAAATAGAGGGTAAACTGTGCCTGCGTGTTATACGCAAGGGCTGGGGAACGTTTTTTTTCCCTTGCACTTTTTTTTTTTTAAAGGTTTCAAAGAGTTAAACTTAAACCTACATTATCATTGTTTGATAATAGGTAAAGATTCCTTTAAAAAAAAAAAAAATAGTAAACAGATTGTGGACATGTTGTAAAAAAGAGCGTGTGAATTTTTTTTAATTTAGCTTCCTTGAATGAGTAGTCATTTAGGTGAACCATCGTTTTATGTGGAAGCATAATTGATTTCACGTAAAATGTTCCTAATTTCACGCATAAAAAATGCAGGTAATCAAAAACCTCTTCTACAGTTTTTTCAAATCCATAAGTGTGGAACCTTTTGGGGTCAGAAGCCTAAATTGGGCTCTAGAGTAACATTTTCTGGATCTCCAGATTGTTTGGTATATTCTCTTTTCTACTTATTCATACAGGGTGTCAACAGTTTGGTGACATTTAGCAGCTTGGAGCCTTTGTGACACTTGGAGATGCAGTATAAAATTGGGCATCAGATTTGACTGTATGCAAATCAATGTTTCGCACTTTGTTCACATACTGAAGAAGTTCCGATTTCCCCATCCACACATTTGAGGTGGATGGGGGAATCGCTTTCGCTGTGCTATTGTATTCTGACACAAGTGTTCAGCAAAAGTTAATCGATCGCTTTCTGTACAACCAAGGTGCCCATACCTGGATAAAAATGTAGCTGGTCCATGGTGAACTGGCTGAATTTTGATCCATGTATGGGCCGACTTTAAACTTTTACTAAATGAGTCCACAGGTGTACATTGATTGCTATTGTTTGGAACCTAGGAATGTCTCATTCCAGCTATTGTGCTTGAGGCACACAA
The DNA here is from genome assembly GCF_905171775.1 of Rana temporaria. Classification (NCBI taxonomy): domain Eukaryota; kingdom Metazoa; phylum Chordata; class Amphibia; order Anura; family Ranidae; genus Rana; species Rana temporaria. The sequence continues at coordinate 207,175,267 of NC_053492.1, read as the reverse complement.
GTAAGTATGTGCACTTTGTTAGAGCAGTGAAGGCATAAAGACTAAAGCTGGTGGAACTTTGCATAGTAACCAATCCGCTTCCAGGTTTTATTGTTCAAGCTGAAATTAGAAGCTGATTGGTTATTATGCACAGCTGCACCAGATTCTGTGTGCACCAGCTTTAGTAAATCTCCCCCTAAGGTTCTCAGTAAAGATGAGCAAGAGCATGTTAATGTTCCAAATAAGAGCAGCACATTAATATCCAGCTGAAGACATTATCCATCTTCCTAAATTTGAATATCATGTTGGTTTAAAAGAATAACTTGTGTTCTTGTTGCATTTGGGGCATTAAAGGCATTGCGTGTTAAAGTATAAAGCTTGTTATTTTCTAAACAGGGAGGAAAGATTCCGATTCGCTGGACTGCTCCAGAAGCAATCTCGTACAGAAAGTTCACATCTGCTAGTGATGTCTGGAGTTATGGTATTGTTATGTGGGAAGTGATGTCGTATGGTGAAAGACCTTACTGGGACATGTCAAATCAAGATGTAAGTGCTTTTTGTTTTTGGCAAAATCTTTGAATCAAATCGCAGAAACCTGTTAAGGTGCACGTTGACGGATGATTTCATTTCAACACATTCTCTATTTGCAGGTAATTAATGCAGTGGAACAAGACTATCGTTTGCCGCCTCCTATGGATTGCCCGTCTGCCCTGCACCAGCTCATGCTTGACTGCTGGCTCCGCGATCGCAACCTGAGGCCTAAGTTCTCACAGATTGTTAGTTCTTTGGACAAGTTAATACGCAATGCCGCTAGTTTGAAAGTGACCAGCACAGCTCATGCAGGGTTAGTATTTGGAGGATTTTAATAAATGTATGAATTTTAAATAGCTTAATGCTTTGATTCTTGTCTATGGTTTGATTCCTGCCCTGTACTTTTATGCAGCTTTTCTGTATCTATTGGTGTTTAGTGATGCTAAAATAGGGTTTTCAGCGTTGTGCCGATGGCAGCCGAAAACCCCCCGAGATTTTTGCCATACTAAGACTGGATTCACACCTATGCATTTTTTGTGCTATTTTGCAGATTTGCACTACAGGCCATTTATCATGGTTTCCTATGGAACATGTTCTATAGTGCAAATCTGTAAAATGCAAAAAGCACTAAAAATGCATAGGTGTGAATCCAACCTTATGGTGTGCTTTTTCATAGGTCTTGTGACTCAAAAAATGCATGCAAAACATGGCAGTGGTGCATTTTTGACCTGTTCCTGCTATGTTTTCAATTTACTTAAATTGGGAGGTGCTGACCAAATATACACCAAAAATGCAACAAGCAGGATTTTTAAGACCGCTTCAAACGGTGGTGATAATGGCCGAAATAAATTCATATTCATTATATTTAAAAAGTAGAATATAATCATTTTATAATAAAATATATTTATTACACTTCAATTTCGGTTTTGGCCAAGTGTATCCTGAATTCTCTGTTTTGGCGCTGGCATTTTCATAAAAAAAAAAAAAAGCCATCAGCTACAAATACTGCAGCTGCTGACTTTTAATGAATGGACACTTATCTGTCGGGTGCCCACAATGTCGGCAGCCGAAGCCGATCAATCTCCCGGCTGCTCCCGCCGCCATCCTCGGTGATGGAATCGGGAAGTGAAGCCTTGCGCTGCGTGTCCTCACTGATCCCTGCTGTCTTCTGGGACCTGTGTGTTTCCCAGAAGACAGCGGGGGAAGACAGAATAGGTGGCGGAAGTGGCGTAGGTCACCACGATCACCGCGGTCATCTATGCCAGGAAGTGGGAGCAAATACCTGTATTGCACCTGGATTCCAAAAAGTGGAAGTTCCCCTGGGCTAAAGGGGGGGAAACAACTATTTTCTCACTGGAAACTGTTAAAACGTATCCGAATAGAAGTCTGTATTGAGAAAGTATTGTACAAACTATCGATATTTTTTGACATTTGTATAGCGTGTGTGTGTATGTGTGTATGTATATATGTGTATATGTATATATATATATATATATATATATATGTGTGTGTGTGTGTGTGTGTGTGTGTGTGTGTGTGTATATATATATAATATAATTTCTAAATTAATCTTTTGATGATACTAGCTTTTGCTTTGTTTGCCCATAAAGTCCCTTTGTACCGGGGGGGTACTTGTGCCCTTTCAGGGTTTGTTCCTAACATTTGGGATGTTGGCAATACTCTAGAGCAGGGGTCTCCAAACTATGGCCCTCCAGTTGTTCAGGAACTACAATTCCCATCATGCCTAGTCATGTCTTTCAATGCCGGAGTTTTAAAATGCCTCATGGGATGTGTAGTTCCACAACAGCTGGAGGGCCGTAGTTTGGAGATCCCTGCTCTAGGGAAAATATAATTTTCTTTGTTTTGTTTTTTCCCGTTGTTCACTACTTCTACTCCATTTTTGGGTGGAACTCCACTTTAACACATATTTGACAATGCAGTTTAACACCGTTTGGGGTGTGTGTGTGTGTGTGTGTGTGTGTGTGTGTGTGTGTGTGTGTGTGTGTGTGCGTGTTTTTTTCCCCCCTAATTGTTTTGTTCTATTTTTTTTCAGTGTGTCCCAGCAGCTTTTAGACCGTACTGTGCCTGACTATACAACGTTTCCTACTGTGGGTGACTGGTTGGAGGCGATCAAGATGGGCCAGTATCAAGAGAACTTTCTGAGTGCTGGATTCACCTCTTTTCACCTAGTGGCTCAAATGACAGCTGAGTAAGTAGATGGGATTGTGTGTATCAGACATTTTGGAATAGCGGAAAAGATTAAAAATGTTTTATGTTCCAAAGTCTTTCAATAGATTTTTACATTCATTTATTTTTGCTTTCAGAGACTTGCTCCGAATCGGGGTGACACTGGCTGGCCATCAAAAGAAGCTTCTCCATAGTGTCCAAGACATGAGGCTGCAAATGAGCCAAACTCTTCCAGTCCAGGTGTGAAGTTACAACACAGTGGGACCAAATTCTTCATATTGAAGAAACAATATGGACTAGATAGAGCTCTACGGCAGCTCAAAGGTGCACAAAAGTAATCCTGGATCGTGGTGGGGTTTTGAGTGGAGTCACAGTTCCTTTGCACAAAAGAACTCTCAGCCCTCTGCTTGCTGGATACTTGCACTTCATTTTGATTTACTGCTATGAGCAGGAAAGATTTACGATACGCCTCTGCTTCTCCACCATGGGCGCACCAGTCTGAATGGATTTCTGTGTGAATGATGATAATGTGTGTGTAAAAATTAGTAGTGTAAATGACAAGATTATGGAGTGTATGTGATTTATAAGCAAAGTAAAGTTAAGTAGAGGGATCCATTGAGAGTACAAGAAAGGCAATATATTTTAAGTGTCTTCCACCTAGTACAAAAACCTCTAGGCCAATAATAAAGGTGCAGGGTTGCAGAGCTAGCTATTTGTTTTATTCTCTATGTATCACCAGAATACATTCATAATTCCCAATTGCCCCTTTTCTTTTTAGTTTATATCTGCATGCAGAGTATTCAGTGCCATCTCTCCAATTACAGAAGCCTAGCTGTAGGAAGGCCCTTTCTATGTGGGTCTATGGAAGTTGGACATAAGCCCATTGAAGTTTGACATAGGCCCATTGTTGTTGTTCTATTCCAATTGGAAGTAGGCCCTGCTCTGCAACAAGGCATTCTTAAAGGGCCAGAAGCATTTCTTATAGATAATGAGATGGATGCCTACAGATTAGTCACTTCTGCTTTTATCTTCTTTTTTCTTTTTTTTTATTCTGTTTCACAGTCCCACTACCCATTTTATTTTCTCATCTCAGATGGTGTCTCCCCTTAATCAAAATCCACTGAGTCCTCCCCATCCTATATTTAACTCCTGCTTCTGTTTATCCATTTTCCTGCTTCTGTTTTCCCTTGTTACCTCTCCCCCCTGCAACCATTTTATGCTCTTTATTTTGTGAGTTTACTCTCACTTTCAGTGATAAGGGGGTGTGTTTAGAGTGGAAATTTCATCATAACTTTACATTTTATAATTTTTTTTAAGAAATACCTTTTTTCAATTAAATTATTTAAGGAAAACTTTTTGGTTTGTGCTTATTTTTTTTGTCTTTTTTATATTGTCATCCCATAAAGGTTTTCAGCTTTTTATTATTGCTTAATCACTGTTGGCACATGTTGGCCTACCTGTAATTTTTAAAGCATAATTGCTGCAAATAAGGAGGGCAAGGAAGGAAAACATGAGATGTAATCCTAATAGTGAAAGTTTTTTAGTTTTATCTTTGGAATGTCATGGTAAAGGCCCACTTTTGTCCTGTATCCATGCTGTTTGCATATTGCCAGGCAGTCCTTGGAGGATCACTATACCTCAACCACAACTTATGTGTAACACAAGATTTATTCTATAATCTGCACATCAAAGCAAACCCGCTGTAGTAAAGTGTGTGGGAGTCTCAGCCCGGGCCTGAGACTGTGTGTGACCTAGCAGGAGCCTGGGTTTAGACTGCCACACACTTTACTACAGCGGGTTTGCTTTAATGTGAGGCCCATGGGATACATCCTTTGTTACACATAGACCTTTAGAGCTGAGGCAAGCTCCTTCCCTGGCTGGTACTTGCATCGTTTGGCATTGGACTAAAACCCCTCACAGCCTGAGCGGCACACACAATCCTACATTCGATCCACCACAACCTAACTGTACGGGAGCTTCCATAGTAACATGCATGTGATAGGGCTTAACTTTGCTCTTTTAGACTATGCGAAAATACTACTTATACTATCACATGCAGCATAGTGAGAAAAATAAGATTGCTGGTGACCCCTTGGGTTAAGTTTGCCCCTTTATGGCCATCAGTTAAGGAGAGAATTTTCCCCTTAATGGTCATCAGTTAAGTGTGAAGAGTGTCACGTATCCTTATATGGTTTCCAGCTGTTAGGCTCACTGTACAGGCTTGTACACCCATCAAAGGTGTATGACTAAGACTGGGAGACTTGACAAACACTTCACACTGTCATGTTTGTACAAAGGGCAGTGAGAAAATGAATAGAATGGTGAATCTGTATATTATGCAACAGATCTGGAGGCTTTACTTTCAGCAGCAGTTTCTGAGTTGGGAATAAATGATTCACTGTATTTTAACCCTGCTATCCTAGCCTGTTTGAAAAGTTATATGTATTAGATTAAGAAGTACAGATTGCATTTGTAAAGAACAAACACAACAAGCAAAATTGATGAACTGCAAGTGTTATCAAAAAAACATTGAAATTGTTCTGAAGCCGGAAAAGCTAGACAGCTAGAATAGGCACTAAATTCAGCTGGGAATGTGAGCCCTGGGTGGCCTTGTCGGCAATACCCAGCTTGACAAAGTCGACTGAGCAGTGCCTGAATCCTATCGGATGATGACACTATTTACTGTATTTATTGGCGTATAACACTCACTTTTTTACCCTGAAAATAGAGGGTAAACTGTGCCTGCGTGTTATACGCAGGGGGCTGTGGAAATTTTTTTTTTTCTTCCTGAAACTTCCCTCTTAAAGTTAGGGGTGCGTGTTATAGGCCTGTGCGTGTTATACACCGATAAATACAGTAAGTATGCACACATGTGCTGTCTGAATACAGTAGCCAGCAGTGACTATTCCTCCATCTGCATGGTTTAGCATGTATGGGAAAAACTATTTAAATTTTTTCTCTTGTTCAGCTCATGGGCTAAACAATAGAAATTTAGTATGGCCAACATAATCCATATTATCTTTTGATGGTGAAAGATTTACACATGTACTGATAGGAAGAGATTGGGTTTAATTTTCACAACGTACTAATTGGGAAACACTGTAAATGTTAGATGAATTTAATTTGACTTTAGACAATCAGAATCTTCTCTTTTATTTTATTTTTTGTTTTCTTTTGTCTTGTTGGCTGTAGCATACATTTATTGATAATATGTATTACTGCTTGTTTATGCCCGAACTCCTCCATGCAGATATAGAAGATTACTACTTACCGTAATCCAATTTATGCAATCATACAGAGGAAACACAATTCTCACAGTTCTTGCCGTTTTTAGTTCACCTTCAAATTATCAGTTTTTCTCAATATCCAAACATACCATAAGTTTAGAAAAAAAGAACAAAGCACAACTAAAGCTAGCCATACACTGATCAAAAACCAGCTTCTTCAGCAGGGACTGGTGGAATTTGGATTCAGTGCATGGCTTTTCCTGTTTAACAAGTTAATTCCCTGTTGAAGGGACATGCTGGAAAACTTTTTTTCAATCAGCGACGAATCCACCTCATTTGTGTGTATTTTTTACCTTCAGATCGTGGATCAGTGTTTGGTAGCTTTACAGCTTACTAATAGCAAAGAGAGACCAATTATATGAACCCTTGCCTCTTTAGTATATTACAGACTGAAAACAATTGCAAAAATGTAATAGAAGATGGTTTAAGGGTGCCAGAAAAGCCTGAAAGGGCTGTCAGGTGGGAACCGGTTCCTTAGCTGGAACTTGCACACATCTGTGTTTTAGTGCTAAATATGTACTACTGATCTCTACATTTTTATAGGTATTTTTAATACCAACCTGGTCACATAATGGGAGATACAATCTCATTTGATTCCCCCCCCTCAACACAGTCAATGTTGATGGGGGGGGGGGGGACCCTCCCATGTAGCAATTGTGTGGGGAAGCCATCCCTGCTGGGAGAACATAGTAATTATTGCTAGAGGCTAGAACAGCCGCTAGCAATTCAGCCTGCCCACAGAAGGTTCAAATCTTGGCCAGTTCCTGCTGAACTGGCCAAAATCCCAACCTTCTATGGCCGACTGAGAAGCCTGGTACGCACTACAGTTTTTTTTCTTTGTTTTTTTTTTTCGTGCAACCCCTCTGGAACTGCTGTGAGAACTATGCAAGGTTAGTCCAGCGTTCTCCCCCACTGAGCTGTTCTGTGTTCTGACAGGTGGGCGGCCATTGGTGGAGAGCTCCGATTGGGAGTCCCTCAGCTGCTGGTTTTCCAGCATGCACGCTGTTTGACAGACCGACATACAATTTCTGCCCGTGTGTACAGGGCATAAGAGTTGGCTGTAATTAATGCTTCACCCCTTCTAAACCGATCTGATGGTGCTTTGGAACATTGCATTGTCTGTCAATGCTGGATAAGTATAGGTGAAGTGAAGATAAATTATGAACATGGGAAAATGAGAAGGTAGAACAATGGCTATTGTATGCAAATTATAAATTTTGCAACATTTTGTACTGGATTACACTGCTCATATCTTCCTTTATCCGTGTCGCAGACAGATACACTGTACTACATTTCCTGAGAACAGGGTACGCAGCAGAAGTATTGTAGTGTATAGAAATCAGTTGATCACAGAATGGAGATGTTCAAGAAATTGATTATATGCAGCCTGTTGATTCTAACTTTATAAGATCACACCAGCAACATGCAGTCTATAACGCATATAAATGTCAATTACATTTTCTGCATCTGCCAAGGTAATTGCATCCTCCCTGCTTAGTTTTGACATTATACTCCCACTCACTATCCAATATATATAATCACTTATTAAAAATTGTGTGTTAGGCTTGTCACAACACTTTTTTATCTTTCCCAGTGTTTGATAGTAATCTATGCACTGACATGTTAAGCTGTTTATTTCTGCTCTACCAAGCTTAGAATCCTCTGTTCCGGTTCAGACACTTCATGGGCCAAGGTCACGCTGACCTCACACAGAGATTCAGTGCAGAACTCCAACAAGTGTCACACAGCCACTGCATCTTTATTTGTTGTTTCTACAGTAGCCACTTGTAATTACTGAACCAAATCCTCTTTTTGATGTTCCTTCGGATTCCAATCCCTTTGATATGGTACTCCAAAAAATACTGCTGAGTCTGATTCCAGCAGTGTGTGGCGACAGACTTGTTTGCTTGACTTCAACCTGGCAGGACACTTATGTTCTTCTCTCATGTAGGACATTTAGAATGTTCTGTGGTGTAGAACGCATCCCTCTTTAATTTACTGCCTTAGTGTCCTATTTTTGGTGCCCTACTGTTCAGTAGGTCAGGGAACCCTTCACCGGCAATAGTGATAAGCAGGATATGTGACTAGTGTAGCGTAGTTCTGCACATTTTTGTCACAGCAGTAATGCTATGCTCTTGACTATTCATAGAATGAATAGAGGTGCTGTTAATTGTAGCTACGTTATTCTGCATCAATAGACTGCACTGACCACCCTGTGCCTAATCTTCATTTTCAAAGGTCTCTACTTTAAAGAAATTGAGTGTTGCCACATCCGAAGTAAGATATGATCATTTGGTAAAATGTTTGTTTCTTCTCCTGAACAGAAAGTCTGGTTTCATATGTGATCAGTCAGAATTGCCTACAGCTAAAAGTGTGAGAAGCTTCCCCAAGTATGACCATTAAAACTGTATCAACCCAATCTTCACTCTACACATGTAGGGAAATGTTCATGATCGGGCTAGTCAAATCTTTTCGTGTGTATTGCCTTTGAAGCAGCAGGTATCTGCAGTTCAACTGTCATTTTACCTTTTTTTTTTTTTGTGACCTTACTATTATTGGGTGTTTAAAAATATCAGTGGTCCGAACATTGTAAGATGACTGCTGCTATATACATAAACCGCACTTTTAGATAACTGATCATCAAGCCTCATGTCAAGAATCCAGTTTTACTGCAGACCATACAGTTGTGCTCATAAGTTTACATACCCTGGCAGAATTAGATTTCTTGGCCATTTTCAGAGAATATGAATAACACACTAACAATTATTTCACTCATGATTAGTGTTTGGCTGAAGCCATTTAATAAGCTGTGGTTTCTCTTTTAAAATCATCATGGCAGAAACTAGCCAAATGACCCTTATCAAAAGTTTACATACCCTAGTGATTTTGGCCTGATAAAAATGCACACAGGTTGACACAAAGGGGTTTGAATGGCTATTAAAGGTAACCATCCTCACCTGTGATATGTTTGCTTGTATTTATTGTGTGTGTGTGTATAAAAGTTCAATGAGTTTCTGGACCCCCGACAAACCCTTGCATCCAGTGCTGCACTGACGTTTTTGGATTCTGAGTCATGGGGAAAGCAAAAGCATTATCAAAGGATCTGGGAAAAAGATGGTCGAACAGTATAAAACAGGAAAGGATTATAAAAAAATATCCAAGGGAATGAGAATGCCAAACAGCAGTTTTTCAAACTCTAATCAAGAAGTGAAAAATTAGGGGTTCTGTTCAAACCAAACCATGGTCAAATAAACCAACTAAAATTTGACCCACAACTGCCAAAAAAATTGTTCAGGATGCAAAGAAAAACAAACAACTTCAGGTGAAATGTAGGACTCTCTGAAAATGTGGCGTGGCTGTTTCAAGATGCACAATAAGGAAGCACTTGAAGAAAGATGGGCTGCTTGGTCGAGTCCCCAGAAGAAAGCCGTTAATATGCAAATGCCACACAGTATCCCACTTACAATATTCCAAACAGCACAGAGACAAGCCTCAAACCTTCTGGCACAAAGTTATTTGGAATGATGAGACCAAAATTGTGCTTTTTGGCCACAACCATAAACTCTACATTTGGAGAGGATGAAAGGTACACCATTCCTACTGTGAAACACGGACGTGGATTGCTGATGTTTTGGGGATGTGTGAACTACAAAGGCGCAGGAAATTTGGTCAAAATGTAGGGCAAGATGAATGCCGTATGTTTCCAAAAAAATATAGGAGAAACTTTTGCATTCATCATCCAGGAAGTTGTGCATTAGACATTCCAACAATGATCCAAAACACGAGGCCAAGTCGACCTCTCATGGAATAAAGTGAAGGTTCTGGAGTGGCCACCTCCAGGCGCCTGTCATTAATATAATTGAGCCACTCTGGGGAGCTCTCAAACATGCAGTTAATGCAAGACAATCCAAGAATTTACAGGAACTGGAGGCTTTTTGCCAATAATGGGCAGCTTTATCATCTGAGAAGATAAAGAGTCTCATCCATGAATGCCACAAAAGACTTCAAGCGGTCATTGATGTTAAAGGGGGCAATACACGGTATTAAGAACTGGGATATGTAAACTTTTGATCAGGATCATTTTGTTAGTTTCTGTTGCCATTATGATTTAAAAAGAGCAAACACAGTTAATTGTGATATTAAATGGCTTCAACCACACACTAACCATGAGTGAAAAATGTTTTTGTGTTATTCATAGTCTTTGAAAAATCGCCAAGAAATTATAAATTCTATGTAAACTTATGAGCACAATTGTATATACCGCCAGCTGGTTTGTTGGCGATTGCCTACCTTGTAAACTCTCTGATGCAAGGTAAGATGGAGCTAAAATTATAGGTGCTAGCCAATAACAATGGAACATTTTATTTTTCTACAGACTGCTGTTGTGTATGTGTTTTTTTTTTTTTTATGATTTATTTCTTCCTATGTTCTGGAGATATGTTTATACAAAAGCAAATTTTTGCCTGGTTGCTGAAATATGCTTGCAAATGCATTGGGACTAGAAATGAGCAGATCTAAAACAAAAGGCATCGGAAGCCAGGCATTGCCATGAGGGACATGAACCTACATAGAAATGTTGGCGCTATCAGCTCAACACACATTGACAGTTTGGCTGCTTTAAGGCTACCATTTTATAGGGGTAGACCTTGTACTAACTGCTTTCATAGCACTGTATCACTTTCCTGTTACCAGCAGTTGTGCTGTCCAATATACTTGGACCCTCAGTAAGCCACACTCAGGAAAAGAATGGGGTCAAACGCACACCCTCCCCTTTTCAGCACTTGTGATGAGGGGTGTGGCTGTTTTTCAGCTACATCAGCATGGAGCACCGGAGTGGGAAGGCCAGATGCAGCAACCTCACTAACAGAAAAGGTATTTCTTTATCGTACATTACGGGACACAGCAGCCATAATGACTAACTCTAGGATATACGCCACCTATAGGCGAATTGACACTGGCAAAACCAAAAGGAAAGACAGGAAGCCCCCCCACATACACACAAACAGGAAGTACCTCAGTTTTTTTTCGCCAGTGTCTTGTAAGGTGATGGTCACGGTTTGGAGAAGCTCTTCATAAGCTAACTAAGAAAATGGTCCTGGAACAGATCCTGAAGGATTTAAAGGGCTATATCGGATCCATCCAAACAGTGATACACTAAAATGGATGGTACCCAAACCTCATTTACGCAAGAGGATTATGAGGTATTGCCTGTAATTTGACCCTTTTGGGCTCTGGACCCTGGGAAATCCGGTCCCTTGGTAAGGAATAAGATGCCAATGGATATCCGGCAGGGTGCTTTACAGGTCCAAGAGAGTGGCTCCATTTTTAAGGGGACAAGGGAAGGAGACCCGCCTTGATGGGGGGAGATTGGAATCTAGCTTTTTATCAGATTCCTGCGGTGGGACTGGTAAGTGTTTTAAAGTTTTTTTTTTTGCACTTGTTAGACCATAAGATGCATTTTCAGTCTCTTATCTGTTGGTTTTTTATACCAGGTGTCATACATTTTCTGTCCACCGGGGGAAGTGGTGCTGCGGAGCTTCCAGCAAGGCTAATCCTAACCGAGGACGGGTAGTTCGGCAGGTTCTCCCGCCCCTGTACACTATTCTCTACGTCGCGCCATCGGTGGTCCCCCTCCTGACGCTGTTTAAGTGATCGGAGTTGACGTGCGTGAGAATAGCGCAAAGGAGTGTGCATGATGGATGTGCACATGGGAGGGATGTCACGGCTGTGTGGGACGTTACGAGTGGACATGCGCAGTAAGGGCGGAAGCGGCCATATTGAGAGCTGGTCCAGCATTGGACTTCTGTGAGAGGGCTGGAGGGGACACAGAGGGGCATCAGCTGGGAATGTGAGTCGCTGTAGGTGGATGGAACAAGGCAACACAGGTCCTGTAAGAGCTGTGTACTGCAAAAGTGTTTGCAGAGCGGTGAAGTGCAGAAAGGTGGGGGGGTTTTCTTTTACCTCAAGTTTGTCTCGGGCATGTCTTCCCGGAGGAGGAGTGGGGGAGGCACAGCAGGAAGGGGTGCAAATGCACCACCATCAGTATTGGAGGATGCTAGCCTTACATCTGCTCTGTTTAGCTCTCCTGAAAGACCTGAGGCAACTGGCCAATCTGAGCCATTACGGTTGTCAGGCATTGTAGCACACACTAATGCTTCTGCCTCAACCTACATTACTAAGGACGATTTGGCATCAGCTTTAGTTGGGCTAGAAGGGAAAATAGCAGGTATGATTGTTTCAGTTTCCCAAGGTGGTAGGAAACTGGATAGATCCCCTTCACCTGAGCCCCCACCTGCATTGTAACAGGATTGGGCAGAAGATGTGGAAGAAGTGGCACTAAAGGACCGGAAGGAAGGTCAGGTTACAGACTCCACTTCCATTTTTAGCCTCTCATTCTCAGACTGCTGATCCAGCGCCTCACGGAGATGGTCCGATCAGGGTTTAAATTAATTTTATTTTGAAATTATTTAGGACTTCTCAGGTGTTTCCCTTGCATGCATTGCTAGAGCAGATGGTGCATGCTGATTGGGATCACCTGGATAAGCTCTTTTGTACCCGATGGAGGAAACGTTTATAAGAAAATGGAGTATGCCATCTGTGGATGCTGTCATTTCCTCTATGAATAAGAGTCGTACCTGTCCTGTAGATAATGCTCAGGTGTTTAAGGATCCATCAGATAAGAAATTGGAGTCTTTTTCAAAGACTTAATTTGCTATTGCTGGGTCTGTGGTACAACCGCCAGTGGCAGCTATCAGTATCTGTCAATCTTTTAAAGGACCAGGTAAAGCGGGTAACTAAGACTGTTCTTGATCAAGGGGTATCTGTGGAGCATTTGGCAGAATTTCCTCTGGACTTTGTTTTGCAGTATATGCCCTTAAGGATTCTATACAACAGGTGTCCCGGTTGGCTCTGCTGTTGGTACATATGCTCAGGATTCTTTTAGTTACTTTTTTTCGGAGTCACCTTTGCAAGAGATTACTAGATGGTTTTCCCTTTCATGGGGAGCGGCTATTTGTAAAAGACCTGGATAAATTATATCCAGAAGATTTAAGGGGGGTAAGAGCGTGCTTCTACCAGTTAAGAGGAGCAGATGACCTTCCTTTTTAAAGTGTCCAGTTCTTCAGTACTTCTAATTTCATGCAGCATCGATAGCCTCAGCCGTCCAGATCAGCGCCTGGGGTTTCTGGGGCTTATACTAGACACAGTCAAGGTAAAGGTATTTTTGCCACCAGAGAAGTTCAGAGTCATGAAAAAACACGTCCAGGTCATAAAAGGGAAAGGATTCCCCTCCATTCGCCTGTGTATGAGGCTACTGGGGAAGATGGTATCTTCATTCGAAGCAGTCCCTTTTGCACAGTTCCACTCTAGACCACTTCAGACCAACATTCTGTCCGTCTGGAACAAGACTGTCCAGTCTCTGGACTGGCACGTCTCTTCAGCTGAAAGTCATTTTACCTATGGTCTAAAGGGTGGTGACGACAGATGCCAGTCTCTCTTGATGGGGGAGGGGGGGGCAGACCTAGAGGAGGCCATCATCCAGGGAGAGTAGTCCTGGAGAGAGGAGAGTTTGCCCTTCAACATTTTGGAGATTCGGGCAGCTCGCTTTGCTCTAAGCTTCTGGACTTCCAGACTACAGGAATGTCCTGTGAGGGTCCAGTCGGACAATGCCACTGCTGTGGCATATATCAATCACCAGAGAGACACCAGGAGTCAGACAGCCCAGAAGGAAGTGGATTGCATGCTGCCCTGGGCAGAAAGATTTGTTCCATCCCTATCGGCTGGGTTTTATTCCGGGAGTAGAGAATTGGCAGATGGACTTTGAGTCGCCAGCAGATGTTGCCAGGGGAGTGGTCCCTAAATCCTGAGATCTTTGCATCAATCTGCCGTCAATGGAGGGGTTCCAGATGTAGACCTGCTAGCGTCCAGGTTCAACAGGAAACTAGACAGCTTTGTGACCAGAACCAGGGACCCACTTTTATTAGGGGCAGATGCCCTAAAAATCTTGTGGGATCAGTTTTCCCTGATTTATGCCTTCCCTCCAATCCGGGAGGGGAGAGAGCCAGTAATCCCTAGTAGCTCCGGCCTGGCCTAGAAGGACTTGGTACGCACAGATTGTAAGACTGGCGATGGGAAACCCCTGGGTTCTTCCACTCTGTCCGGATCTGCTGTCACAGGGTCCAATATTCCATCCTGCTTTACGGTCCCTAAGTTTAATGATTTGGCTGTTGAAACCAGGATCTTAAAGGACCGGGGCATTTCTGGCACAGAATTGTCTACCATGTTGAATGCTGAATTCATCTGAATCGGGATATTATTCTACCTTCCTTTTTTCCGAATCCACAGTCTGCAGAGGAGAGATTTAATTCTCTTGACGTAGTATGGACTATCAGAATCTATCTAAGAATGATGGCTCAGATGCGGAAGACTGATGTTTTGTTTATATTGCCAGAAGGTCCCAAGAGGGGACAGGCAGCATCGAAGGGCTCTTTCACACGGAGCGGACCGTTTCCGGGTCCACTCCGTGTGTCTCCGTCGGCTCAGCGGGGATCCCCGCTCAGCTGTCGGCGGATAGGGCGGTCCCCGCACACAGTGCAGGGACCGCCCTGTCTCTGCTCCGCTGTCCCCTATGGGGAACCTGATGCAGACGGACCGTCTGTCCGTCTGCATCAATTCCGCTCCACCGAACGGAAGAAAAATAGGGTTCCTTCCGTTCGGAAAAGCTGATCCCGACTGACGCGGACGCTAGCGGATGCTCCATCCGCTAACGGACGCGTTCCCATAGGGATTCATTACAAGTCCGTTAACGGACTTGTAATGAACGGACAGACAGGGGCGGACGTCTGAAAGGGGCCTAAGTCAGCTATTTCTCAATGGATTCGCCAGGTGATTGTTCAGGTGTATGGATTAAAGGGCAAAGTGCCGCCTTAAGAGTAAGTGCTTCATGGGCAGTTCATCATCAAGCATCAATGGCTGATTTGCAAGGCTGCTACCTGATCTTCAGTGCATACGATCACTAGGTTTTTATCAAGTGAATAATAGGACTGAGGAGGATGTTGCATTTGGACGCAGTGTACTGCAGGCAGCAATATAGAGCCTGCTGTTCTATTGGTCATAATGCCCCCCCCCCCCCTCAAAAAGCAATGCTTGGGGACATCTCAGTGAGTCATTATGGCTGCTCTGTGTCCCGTGATGTACGATAAAGAAAATAGGATTTTTACTACAGCTTACCTGTAAAATCCTTTTCTTGGAGTACATCACGTGACACACAGATCCCTCCCCTATTGTCTCGGAAGTCTACCGCTTGCTACAAAACTGAGGTACTTCCTGTGTGGCAGGGATTATATAGGGGAGGACTTCCTGTCTTTTATCTTTCTGGTTTTGCCAGTGTCCATTCACCTATAGGTGATGTACAACCCAGTTATTATGGCTGCTCTGTGTCCCCTGATGTACAATACAAGGATTTTACAGGCAAGCTGTAGGAAAAATTCTATTTTTTTTTTTTTTTTTTAATAGGAATTTGTGAGTAAAAATAACATACAGGGATGCAGAGCCATAAAAAAAAGATGTGAGACATCAATTTGGTTTTAACCTTTCACCTATATCTTTTAGCAGAGTTTTACAGTGCAACAAAAATGCAAAGTACAAAATAACCTTCAAGTGTGTTTAAGCCGAGAATAAAAATGTAATAAATGGCAGCTTTCCAGTGTTTAGATTTGGTGATTGCATTTTTTTTTTCAAGTTATCCCTTGATGATCACAAGGTAATCTTGCAAATAACACTTTCTGAGTTCAGTGACAATGCTCACTTGCTGCATTATATCTAGTGTTGTTTCCCTAGGACAGGAAGTATGTTAGGACTACAGAACACTTCCACTTCTCATCCCTATAACATAGGGGCAGTGTTCTGTAGTTGTAACACATGTGAGAGAACACTGCAGAGGGCACAGAACTGGATTTCTGCAAGGATCAACAGGTATGTTTTGCACTTCAACAGATATAATATCCATTGTTTTTTTATTTAACAGACCAAAAGAGCGAAAAATGTCACTGGTAGGCTTTAAACACATTCTTTAACTCTATGCTAGCTTTAATCCTTAAAAACGTACCTGTGACAATTAACACATCACTTAACTTTTAAAATTACTCAGACTCCACTGGGTCACTTTTACAAAATCTGTCACCTGTAAGCAGTATTTATAGAATTTAAGGAGTTGTAGAGGTAGAAGTTTTTTTTTATCCTTACATAGTATATGCATTAAGATAAAAAAAACTTCAGTGTGCCGCAGCCCCCCTAATACTTACCCGAGCCTCATCAATGTCCACGAGTCCTTCGGTCGTCCGAGACTCTACCTCTTGATTGGCTGAGAGACAGCAACATCATTGGCTCCCACGGCTGTCAAAGTCAGCCAATCGGGCCCCGCCCCTCTCCTAACAGCAACTCTGTGTCTAAATGGACACACGGAGCTGCAGCTCAGCACGGGTGCCCCCATAGCTAGATGCTTGCTGTGGGGGCACTCAACAGGAGGGAGGAGCCAGCAGCACAGAAGAGGGACCTGAGAAGAGGAGGATCCAGGCTCCTCTGCAAATCCACTGCAATAGAGCAGGTAAGTATAACATGTTTGCATTTTATTATTATTATTATACAGGTTTTATATAGTGCCAACAGTTTGCGCAGCGCTTAACAAAATAAAGGCAGACATTACAGTTACATTACATATTGGTACGTTATAGCTAACAATCTAATAAGGGAGGGTCAATTGATACAAAAGGTAATAACTGTGGGGGATGAGCTGATGGAGGAAATAAAACAGTGTTAGTTAGAAGCAGGATAGGCTCCTTTAAAGAGAAGAGTTTTCAGGGATCGTCTAAATATAGATAGATTAGGGGGCAGTCGGACAGATTGGGGTAGGGAGTTCCAAAGGATAGGAGAAGCTCTGGAGAAATCCTGGAGGCGAGCATGGGAGGCGGTGACAAGGGAGCTAGAGAGCAGGGGGTCTTAGGAGGACTGAAGAGAGCGACTCGGTTGGTATTTTGGGACTAGGTTAGTGATGTAGCTGGGGGCTGAGTTGTGGATGGCTTTGTAAATTATTGTTAGTACTTTGGATTTTATTTGTTGGGTGAGTGGAAGCCAGTGGAGGGATTGGCATAGAGAGGTGGAGGACACTGAATGGTTGGTAAGGTGGATGAGTCTTGCAGCCGCATTCAGGATGGTCTGAAGGGGGATAGTCTATGTAAAGGTAATCCAATGAGGAGGGAGTTGCAGTAGTCGAGGCGAGAGATGAACAGGGAGTGAATTGGAAGCTTGGTGGTGTCATTAGTTAAAAAGGGGTGTACGCTGTAGGCAAGACATACTTGTCTTTGTACTCCTTACCTGGTTTCCGCCATACATGCTAGACACCATCTGAACCAAAAAAAGTTAAAGGGGAGTTCCAGCCATTTGTATGTTTATTAAAAGTCAGCAGCAACAAAAAGTGTAGCTGCTGGCTTTTAATAAACAGGCACTTACCTGCTCCAGCGACGCGCCGGCCGGGGCTCCGCTCCTCTCCCCCCCTCCCCGGCCGGCGTCTTCATCTTCAGTGTGGGCACCCGGCCGTGACAGCTTTCGGCTTCACGGCCGGGCACCCACTGCGCATGCGCGAGCGGCGCGGCACTGCGCATGCGCGAGCGGCGCGGCCCGGCGCCGCGCCGTGTAATTGGCCAGGAGATCGCCTAGGACCTGTGACGTGTCCTAGGCGATCGCCTACAGCAGCCACTTCCTGAAGGCGACTAAGCTTAGTCGCCTACAGGAAGGAGGAAGTGGGACAGGAAGTCCCACTCGTGCTGAAGCCCCCACTCCCCCCCCAAAAAAATTACATGCCAAATGTGGCGTGTAAGGGGGAGAGGAGTGGGTTAAGAGGAAGTTCCAAATTTGGGTGGAACTCCTCTTTAATCTTGGTCTCATCAGATCACAGGACATGGTTCCAGTAATCCATGTCCTTGGTCTGCTTGTCTTTAGCAAAGTGTGGGCGTTCTTGTGCATCATCTTTAGAAGAGGCTTCCTGCTGTGACTACGGCCATGCAGACAAATTTGTTGCAGTGTGCGGCGTATGGTCTGAGCACTGACAGGCTGACCCCCCCCCCCCCCCACACCCCTTTAACCTCTGCAGCAATGCTGGCAGTACTCATATGTCTATTTCCCAAAGACAACCCCTGGATATGACGCTGAGCAGGTGCACTTAAATTCTTTGGTCGACCATTGCAAGGTCTGTTCTGAGTGGAACCTGTCCTGTTAAACCGTTGTATGGTCTTGGCCACCATGCTGCAGCTCAGTTTGAGGGTCTGGGAAATCTTATAGCCTAGGCCAGGGATAAGCAATTAGCGGACCTCCAGCTGTTGCCAAACTACAAGTCCCATCATGCCTCTGCCTCTGGGTGTCATGCTTGATGCTGTCAGAGTCTCGCTATGCCTCATGGGACTTGTAGTTTGGCAACATCTGGAGGTCCGCTAATTGCTTATCCCTGGCCTAGGCCATCTTTATGTAGAGCAACAATTTATTTTTTTCAGATCATCAGAGTTCTTTGCCATGAGGTGCCATGTTGAACTTCCAGTGACCAGTATGAGGGAGTGAGAGCGATAATGCCAAATTTAACACACCTATTCCCCATTCACACCTGAGACCCTGAAGCACTAACGAATCACATGACACTGGGTAGGAAATTGGCTAATTGGGCATTTTCACTTAGGGGTGTATTCACTTTTGTTGCTGGTGGTTTAGACATTAATGGCTGTGTTGAGTTATTTTGAGGGGGACAGTAAATTTACACTTATACAAGCTGTACAGTCAGTACTTTACATTGTAGCAAAGTGTCATTTCTTCAGTGTTGTCACATGAAAAGATATAATACAATATTTACACTTTTGTGAGACACTATGTATGTGTGTGTGTGTGTATATCTAGATATATAAAACCCACAACACACTGTATATGTAATATAGAGAGAGCAAGAACCACTTTTACAGGTGAACGGTTTTGTAAAGGTGACAGTCACCTTTTAAGCCTCTTAAATCTAACCTTAACCTGTCACATTAAATTAAACCCGTCTGGTCCATACTTGCCCTCTCTTCACCCAAATAATTGGATGAACCCTCTTCCTGTTCCAGAAAAAAGTATTGTCACTCTAACTGCCAACAATCACTAGGCTTAAGAGGCTGTCAAAAATTAATGAAGTCCATTCATTTCCATGCATGACTGCTTTTCAGGCACAACTATAAAGTAAACAGGTGAACTAATTCATGCATGCAGATTTCCAGATATAATCAGTGAACTATCATTTTGAGTTCTACATCATGATAACCCGAAGGCATCTCCAAATTTTAGCTCTAACATTCCAGCTGCACCCTCCAACAGGGAGTTATTGGCTTCCACTTATAGGTCTGTTCACTTCTGTGGTTTTTGGCTTGTTACCATATTATTTTGTGCTATACTGATCTAGATATAAATCAAAGTATTTCAGGCTTACTGATAAGCTCTGAGCAATTATAATGAATTGCAGGCTTTAGTTCCTTACACTTAGTGAGCATATGATTGCACAAACACATTCCTGGTTGCTGTAGGTATTTTCCAAGACATCCAAGTCCCCATCATAGTACACAATTCAGTCATTGTGAACGAGTGCAGTGTTTTACTCAACGTGCTCTTTTTATTTAGTCAGTTGTTCATGTTGGGGTTTCATGCCTGTGAAATCGACCTATGTCTCATTTCCCTCTTCCTTTCATTTTTTTTTAAGCAATACAGATGTTGGTGGAGACAGAGCCAACTCATCATATGGGAGATTCAAACAGCTATAAAATTTGATCAATCGGCTTCTTATTACAGAATGACAGCATGGACAAAACAAAAGTCTAAAGATCAAATGGCATACATTAGCGTAACACTAATTTTACCCATCTTGTATAAAGATTTATTCAAACTACTTATTTTTGTACTTGTCTGGCGATCTCTCTTTAAAGTGTAAAGCTTTTTATATTTTTGAAATTTCTTGGTAACACAAATTGTTTATCGGCAACTCAATGCATCTAGAAGTGTTGAAGACGACTTTCTGAAGTTCACACTGAGCATCAGGATGGGGAAGAAAGAGGATTAAAGTGGCTATAACGTGGCATAGTTGTAGGTGCAAAATGGGCTGATCTGAGTATTTCAAAACTGCTGATCTACTGTGATTTTCACATAATACCATCTCTAGGATTTACAGAAATTGGTCAGGAAAAAGAGAAAATATCCAGTGAGCAGTTGTATGAATGAAAATGCCTTGATGTCAGAAGAGAATGGGCAGACTGGTTCAAGATGATAGAAAGGCAACGGTAACTCAAATAAACACTCTTTACAACCAAGGTATGCAGTATATCATCTTTTAACGCAAAACACATTGAACCTTGAAGCAGATGGGGTACAGCAGCAGCAGAAGACCACACCAGGTGCCACTCCTATCAGCTAAGAACAGGACACTGAGGCTGCAATTTGCACCAATAGAAGATTGAAAAAATAAAACGTTGCCTCGTCTAATGAGTCTCGATTTTCAGCTGCGACATTTAGATGGTAGGGTCAGAATTTGGCGTAAACCCCATGAAAGCATGGATAGATCCTGCCGTGTATCAATGGTTCAGGCTGGTGATGTAATGTAATGGTGTGGGGGATATTTTCTTGGCACACTTTGGGCCCCTTAGTACTAATTGAGCATTGTTTAAATGCCACCGCCTACCTGAGTATTGTTGCTGCCCACGTCCATCCCTTTATGACTACAGGGTACCCATCTTCTGATGGCTCCTTCCAGCAAGATAATGCACCATGTCACAAAGCTCAAATCATCTCACCACTGGTTTCTTGAACATGACAATGAGGTCACTGTACTCCAATGGCCTCCACAGTCACCAGATCTCAATCCAATAGAGCACCCTTTGGATGTAGTGGAATGGAAGATTTGCATCATGGATGTGCAGCCGACAAATCTGCAGCAACTGCGTGATGCTATCATGTCACTATGGACCAAAATCTCGAAGGAATGTTTTCAACACATTGTTGAATATATGCCACGAATAATTTAGGCAGTTCTGAAGGCAGAGGGGGTCTAACCCAGTACTAGCAAGGTGTACCTAATAAAGTGGCCAGTACACCTTGTTTTCCAGTTGTTTTCATGATGTGAACTGGGTTGTCCACTAAAACAAAGGTGATTGTTGCCTCTTATGGTGCCCAAACATATACAAACTTAAAATAACGCATAGCAACTAATTAGCATTCATATTTTTCAGATTTGACCATAGATCTCATTGTTTAGAAGTATCCTTGTTGCTCTTGATGGTGCATTTTGTAAATAACGCTAAAGTGTAGAAATATTGAGTGGTAAAAACACATGAATGTTCAGAATAATAAAAATCATAAATTGATAAGTCCGCCAAAAAAGGCAAATTCTGTGTAAACAGTCTCCCAAGTGTATACAGCAAATCCACACGAGAAAGTGCTTGAAAGGAAAGAACCTCCACCACAGTCAAATAAAGCCTCTTACCGAATGGAGATGATCTCAAAATTATAAGAGATCAAAAACAGCCTGGTAAGAGACATGGATCGATGACCAAGTCCTGTCGTGACGAAACGTAGGGAGGCGGTGTTCTGACGTCACCGCACATTTTCTCTACCCGCACACGGGCTGTGTGTTCCTAAGCTGGCCGGCTTTTATATGCTCTGCATACTTGAACCAATTGTAAGTGCAATTTCACTTATTTTTACTGAATAAATTAAGGTTTTACACTATGTGAGCCCCTTTTATTCTTACATACCCTCGGATGGCACATCGGGAGTCTCTTTATCCATACCAAGGATACGGGTTACCAGGTTTCCATTATCTGGGTTTCATATTGGACACCATCGATCCATGTCTCTTACCAGGCTGTTTTTGATCTCTTATAATTTTGAGATCATCTCCATTCGGTAAGAGGCTTTATTTGACTGTGGTGGATGTTCTTTCCTTTAAAGCACTTTCTCGTGTGGATTTGCTGTATACACTTGGGAGACTGTTTACACAGAATTTGCCTTTTTTGGCGGACTTATCAATTTATGATTTTTATTATTCTGAACATTCATGTGTTTTTACCACTCAATATTTCTACACTTTAGCGCAATCTTTTCTCTTTTTTTGCATATTGTTGGTGTGGTATAACACTTTTTTGATCGATGCTTCTCTTACATTTAAATAAGCGCAATTTTTTTCCTTACCATTTTGTAAATAAGCTTGGTTGCTGTTTAGTTCAAGCTCCTCCCTTTAGCCTTCGACCCTAAATAGTGATTTGTATGGGTCTGGTTCTACAGCCCCGCACCCAACTCAAACTGAAAACCCTATAACACTAGAGGACACCAGGATCCTAGGACCCCTGCTATATGGCTGTCCCCTGGAATCTTCGACAGTTCTGCTTTGTGAACCGAAGACCTCACACATCATCCAAACCTTTAATATCCACATCAGATTTCTAACTGCTCTGTGGTTATTGCAAAAAACTACACACACACAAGCATACTCTGGGGCAGATCCACGTAGATCGGTGCATTAATCCGCGGGGCGTGGTGTATCTAAGATACACTACGCCGCCGTAATTTTTTTTTTTCGAATCCTCAAAGAATTTGCGCCGTAATTTACGGCGGCGTAGTGTATCTTTGGCGGCGTAAGGGTGCGGAATTCAAATGGATGTGATGGGAGCGTGTTTTATGTAAATACGTCGTGACCCAACGTAGACAATGTTTTTTTTTAAAGGCGCATGCGCCGTTCGTGGGGGTATCCCAGTGCGCATGCTCGAAAACAAACCGGAACAAGCCAATGCTTCCGACGGTGACGTCATTCTACGCAAATCCCTATTCGCGAACGATTTACTCAAACGATGTACAAAATTTGACGCGGGAACAACGGCCATACTTAACATTGAGTACGCCTCATAATAGCAGGGGTAACTATATGCCAGAAAAAGCCGAACGCAAACGTTGTAAAAAAAATGCGCCGGACGTACGTTCGTGGATCGCCGTAACTAGCTAATTTGCATACTCGACGTGGAGTTCGACGGAAACGACACCTAGCGGCCGGCGGAACAAATGCATCTACGATCCGACGGCGTACTAAGACGTACGCCTGTCGGATCGATCCGAGATGCAGTCGTATCTTGTTTTGTAGATACAAAACAAAGCTACGACGCGCGAAATTTAAAATTACGTGGCGTATCAATAGATACGCCGGCGCAATTCTTTTGTGGATCTGCCCCTCTGTCTTCTACTATGGAGCCTACTACAGTGCTTCCACCCCCTAGTGTGCCTGAGATTCCTATTGCATTCTCTGACTCTGATTCAGAGACCTTACAGCCCTCTCCTAGCCTGTTTTTCAACAAATCCCAATATGACTCTGCTTTACAAGAAGTTTTTGATCTTCTGAATTATGTTGTGTGTTGTATCCTGCTATTAGGGAATCAGGCATTGGGTTATACAGAGCTTCGTCCTCAAAGACTTTTCTATTGCATTCTTTTATGAGGATCGTAATCTGCCTGTGCAGTCAAGGGATTCCTCCAAAAATGTGCAGGAGTGATTTTGGTCATTCGGCCAACCACCTTAATGAACATACCACCAAATGTGTTGATGGGGTTTTTTTCCTTTATTGACTTCATTGATTTTCATTTAGACACCATTCTGAAGCATCATTTTGAATTGTTTACCGTGACAATCTGCCCCAGATTTGTGCATTCGTGTCCAATTGAACTACCACTTAAAAAAAGATTGTTCCATTTAGGGACAAACCCCCATGAGAAAGATGATCTCCCCTCGAAACGCGTCAGCCGTTTGAAAGGTCTTCTCACGCTTGGGACTTGTCTAGGTGACCAAGTCGCTTCAAGTACATTGTGGTCTTTTATTTGCCATATTGCTGATGTTGTTTATGAATATGCATCAGTTTTTTTTCCACAAATAAAACTATCACAAAGGTAATGTGTTGGTGCGCCCTCTATTGCTTGTTTTTGCAGTATTCCAACTAACCTGTTTTATCTCTCGCAATACTTGGGTCATGCTACAATAATTCTGTCCACTTTGACACTCCTGACCCTCACCTGTATTTAGACACTTGTCCCTCTCCAGCTCCAGACCAATCAGAGCATGCTTAAAGTAGTTGTGAACATACAATATTCTAGGCACTTTTTAACACAGTTACTGCCAAATCTGCTTTTCCTTAGTTTCAGAAATGATCTTTCTTCCCTTTATATAAGGTTACAATTTTTTTATCATGTAACCATGCATCCTTTCTTCCTAATATTGGGGGGTGGAGTTTCAGGACATTGTGCAGACACACAGTGCGCCTGTATTCCATAGTCTGTTTAACCTGAGGCAAGATGCAGCCTGTGATTGGAAGGAGAGGTGTGCCAAAGGCTGGCTGTGATTGTTCGGGGATGCCGAGTTGATGGCTGAACAAACTCCCTAATACAGGCATTCTGTGTGTCTGCACAGTGTCCTGTACCTCTGAATGGCCAGCCAGAGGATGAAAACTGACTACGTCAACACAGATCGCCTTCTGTGCTTTGTGTGGTCAGTTTAGAATAATAAGGAAAGGTGACTGTCAGGATCAACCAGGTACTTCAAATGGAAGAAGTATATGAAAATGATAGACACACTGATTTCTAAAACACACATAGAAATAGTAACATGCACGTTAACCACTTCAATACAGGGCACTTATACACCTTCCTGCCCAGACCAATTTTCAGCTTTCAGCGCTGTTGCACTTTGAATGACAATTGCGCAGTCATGCTACACTGTACCCATACTATTTTCTTTATCATTTTGTTCCCACAAATAGAGCTTTCTTTTGGTGGTATTTGATCACCTCTGGGATTTTTATTTTCTGCAAATTTTTTTTTAAAAGGACCGAAAATTTTGAAAAACAAATGTTTTTTTTTTGTTTCAGTTACAAAATGTTTTAAATAAGTACGTTTTCTCCTTCATTGATTGGCACTGATGGGGCTGCACTGACGGGCACTGATAAGGCAGCACTGATGGGCACCACTGAGGTGGCACCAATGAGGTGGCATTGATAGGCACTAATATGCAGCACTGATAGGTGGCACTGATATGCAGCATGGATAGGCGTCATGGATGGGCACAGATAGGCACGGATGGGCACAGATAGGTGGCATGGATGTGCACAGATAGGCGACACGGATGGGCACTGATAGGCGGCATGGATCGGCATGGATGAGCACTGATAGGTGGCATGGATGGGCACTGATAGGTGGCATGGATGTACTGTAATAAATTGTACTGATGGATGCCAATCAGTCCCACACAATGCCTGCCAATCAGTAAAGCCCATTGTGGGCACTGATTGGCATCCCTGATGGTCTAGGGTGGCATATCTGGTGGTGGGCATCCCTGGTGGTCTGGTGGCATCCCTGGTGGTCTAGTGTGGGCATCCTCGGGGGGGCTGTGCTGATAATCGATCAGCACAAACCCCCCTGTCAGAGAAGCAGCCGATCGTCTCTCCTCTACTCGCGTCTAACAGACGCGAGTGAGGAAAAGACGATCACCGGCTCTTCTTGTTTACATCGTCTCCATCAGAGACTCTTTACCTAGATCAGTGTTGAGGGGCGTCAGACTGACACACCGCAACAACGATCGCCGCGACGCGCGCCCCCGGGGGCGCGCAGCGGCTCAATATCCTGAAGACGTCATATGACATCGGGTCAGGATATTGAAACCACTTTGCCGCCGTCTTTTAGATATTTTTTTTTCTTATTTTAATAAAATAAAGGAATATTATAACCCCTGTATGCAATTGGGGAGATTTTTCTTAGTTTGCTGTCTCATAAGCACAGAAGTGGGAGCAGATCCCTCCAAAGTGAGTAAAAATCCCTGGTTGTCACCAGAACTAGTGTCCCCGTTGGAGAATGTCTCCTCTATTCCCGTTCTGGTGACAATTCAAAATCTGGGATGATCTTTCACGTTCACTCTTTGTGATAGTGATCACTAGGACAAATAGAGGCTGAATCTCTCTAACAGGAATAGACAATAATAAAAAAACTTGACAGGTGTTCTAAGCCCTCTCTGCTCTATCCAAAGTAAAAAAAAAAAAAAATGCCTTAGTAATACTTTAAGCATGCTTTGAAAGACTGGCTGCCAATCAGTAACTCCACATCAAAGGTGCACACATGGGCGATGCACACATTGCCACTGCACTGGTACGGTGGGTAAAGAAAATAACCTCCCCTTTTTTTAAAATCTCATTTTGTTGCTTGCAGCCTGAAATGAAGACGGACACAGTTTTTTTGTTTTATCCAGCTGTATTTACTGGTGCAACTTCTAACATCAAAGTGAAAGATATAACGCTAACATGTAAAATAAAAAAAAAATCAGAATCACTGAGTTGAAAAAAGGATCACCCCCTTATGTCAGTATTTGGTTAAATCCCCCCTATTGCTTTAATTTAAAGCCTTTAGTCTGTTGGGATATGTGTCTACTAATTTTGCAATATTTGCCCACTCTTCTTTGCAGAACTGCTCAAGTTCAGTTAAATTTGATGGTGACCGTTTGTGGACTGCAGTCAGTGGCGTCACTAGGGTTGGTGTCACCCGCTGTGGAAAAAATGGGTGTCATCCTCCCTCCACCAACTATAGCCCTCCCTCAGTACAGACCCCCCTCCACTAACTACAGACCCCCCAGCAGTATAGATCCCCTCCCTCAGTATAGATCCCCTTTCCTCAATATAGACACTCCCACTAAGTACAGACCCCCTCCGCAGTATAGATCCCCCTTCCTCAGTATAGACCCTCACCACTAAGTACAGACCCCCTCCATCAATATAGTCCTTCCCCTCAGTACAGACCCCCTCCCTCAGTACAGACCTCCCCATCACTAAGTACAGACCCCCTTTTCTCAGTATAGACCCCCCACTAAGTACGGACACCCCCTCAGTGCAGACCCCCCCCCATCAGTATAAACACCCCCCTCCTCAGTGCAGATCTTCCCATCAGTATAGAATCCCCCCGCTTAGTGCAGACCTCCATCAGTATAGTATTCCACTTCTTAGTGCAGACCCCCCCCCATCAGTATAGAATCCCCCCTCTAAGTGCAGACCCCCATCAGTATAGAATCCGCCCTCTCTTAGTGCAGACCCCACCATCAGTATAGAATCCCCGCTCAGTGCAGACCCTTCTTAGTATAGAATCCCCCCTTAGTGCAGACCCCCCTCAGTATAGACACCCCCCTCTTCAGTGCAGACTCAGTATAGACACCCCCTCTGCCCTCCCATAGCGCCCCCCGCACATGTCCATATAAATTACATATAATAGAGTGTACAGATCTCAGAATGTGGACAGATACACAGCAGAGTGTGTCCCTCGGCTCCTCCTCTTTGGATGTAAACAGAGGAGGTGGAGGTGACTTTGATCTGCTCCATTGAGGGACACAGACGCAATATCAGAAAGTAGCAGAGCAGGGCAGTGGGCAGTGTTAGCGGAGCCGCTACCCACAGGTGTGACCCCTCTGGCGGGTGTCACCCGGGTGTGGCCCACCCCCCTAGCGTCACCACTGACTGCAGTCTTTATGTTATTTCACAGATTTTCAATGGGGTTTAAGTCTGGGCTCTGACTAAGCAGTGCAAGGACATGCACCCTTTTCTCCTTCAACCACTGTGTGGTAATTTTTCCCGTGTGCTTTGGATCATTGTCATATTGGAAGGTAAATCTTCTTCCCATTGACAACTTTGGGAAGAAGATTTGAGGACAACAGTTTTTTCTTTATTATTTGATGGTATTTTGCTCCATTAATTTTTCCTACTATCCTGACAAGTGCTCCGGTCCCTGTTGCAGAGAAACATCCCCATAACAAGATATTACCACCTCCATGCTTTACTGTAGGAAAGGTGTTATTTGGATAATGGACTGTATTGGATTTCCGCCAGACATATCCTTTGGTGTTGAGGCCAAATAATTCAATTTTAGTCTCATCTGATCATAACACCTTTTTTTCCATGTGGCCTCAGAATCTTTAAGGTGGTCAGATGAGTACAATTGGATGTTATAAGTTGCACTAGTAAATACAGCTGGATAAAACAAAAGCTGTGTCTGTCTTCATTTCAGACTGCAAACCAGCTAAATGTGATTACCGTAATTTAAAGGGGGCATTTTTTCTATACCTGCTGTATGTACAAAGAGTTGTGCATTTTGCAGAGGTGATAAACCACTTCAGAACATTGTCACAGGGAATCCCATTTTGAATGTTGTGGAAACTGGCCTTTGAAGGCTAGTTCCCACAATCCTGAACTGTAAGGGCTCTTTCACACGGAGCGGATCCGTAATTGATCCGCTCCGTTAGCCCGTTTGGCTCAGCGGGGATTCCTCCGTAATCCCCGCTGAGCTGTCGGTGGACAGGGCGGTCCCCGCACACAGTGCAGAGACCGCCCTGTCTCTCCTCCGCTCTCCCCTATGGAGAATCGGATGAATACGGACCGTGTGTCCGTATTCATCCGATCTGTTCCGCCGGACGGACGGAAGAAAAATAGGGGTTTCTTCCATCCGCAAAAGCGGATCTTTGCGGACGCGGATGGTTGCGGACGTTAGCGGATGCATCATCCGCTAACGTCTGCAATCCCATAGGGATACATTACAAGTCCATAAACGGACTTGTAATAAACGGACCGTTTGTCCGTACGCGTGAAAGGGCCCTTAAACATACAGATCATAAATTGCCTAATACAGACCCCTGATCACCACCTGATTTTTTTTTTAGTTTTCCTTGAAAATATATGTTGGGATTATACACGTGAACATATAAGTCTACTGTTGCCAGTATTTTACACAACACATGGAAGAGTGACCAGAACATACACACTGGGACATTTGCTGCCTCTCCTCATGTACGTTCACATAAGGAAGACCTGCTTGAATTTCCATTTTTTTTTTTATTACGTATACAATTGTTTACAAATCCATAGAAATTAATTACATAGGTGTATGTGGTTTAATTCTTCAATAATATAAAAATCGCATCAGAATATTGGCCTTTAAGGGAAAGCATATAGCGCGTATAGCAGTCATGTTTTTGTTACAGTAAATAAGCATCCATTTTATCTTCAGTTTCATGCCGTTGCACTGTATTATTAATGATGTTCTTACTACTGTCTGTACACCGTATTAGAGAAGTGGAAACTATGTTAGACCTAGAGACTGTGGTTGTCTTTCTCTTGTCTGACCATACAGGAGCAGTGCGTTGTGGGTGTTCAGTGGCTCAGTGATGTGGGTTATCATTGGATGAGTTTTGGAGAACATACATCCTGCTTTTTACATATTTGGAAGACCGTTCTCCAGTCATCAGTGGAATTTCTCACAGGAACATTTGGCTGCTGTTTATAATAGGTCTGTAATTTATGTGATTTTTTTTTTTTCCCCCCTTAACCTAAAAAACAGGATCTGTGACATTAATCTGTTACTAATTCACTGTCTCAGTTAGCACTCTTGCTAAGAATTTCATGGCTGGAATGAGTAATTCCCTGTTGTGATTTTCTATTTGATCTGAAATACTGGACAGCTGCAAGATGTGCCGCATTAGGCATAAACTACATGCACAAGTTCAGTTATCGGCTTGGTAGAAGCAGGCAGTTGAAATATGTCTGGTTAAAAAATTTGTGGGAAGGATTAAAGCCTTGTCTAGTATTACTGCTATCTAGGACTTCATTAGAGAGGTTTTCCCTCACTTCCTGCCCTGGTGACAAGTTTCAGCAGACAGGAAGTGAGGGGAAATCTCCAACGGGACATAGACACACAATACAGCATTTCTCTTTAAAAAAAAAAAAATTATTATTCTTTCTTTCTTTTTTTTTTTTTTTTTTTAAGCAACTTCTTTACAGGATCCTTGCGGGTAGACCTGCCCAATGTTTTGTAGACCAACTGATGGTTAACCGGTTAACCGATGAAGCGGACTAATGGTCTGATGTGCCTACACACCATCAGTTAAAAAAACGATCGAGTCCAACGCGGCGACGTAAAACACCATGACGTGCTGAGAAAATTGAAGTTTAATGCTTCTAAGCATGCGTCGACTTGATTCTGAGCATGCGCAGGTTTTTAACCGATGCTTTTGCATACTAACCGTCGGGTTTGACCTATCGGTTAGGCGTCCGTCGGTTCAATTTTAAAGCAAGTTCTAAATTTTTTGACCGAAGGATAACTGACCGATGGGGCCCACACACCATCGGTTTGGACCGATGAAACGGTCCTTCAGTCCGTTTCCATCGGTTTTGACCGACTCTGTGTACG
Source organism: Rana temporaria (assembly GCF_905171775.1). Lineage (NCBI taxonomy): Eukaryota > Metazoa > Chordata > Amphibia > Anura > Ranidae > Rana > Rana temporaria. Next base: position 207,144,981 of record NC_053492.1, on the reverse strand, counting down.
CGGCCTTACTTTTGGGCAGACCCACCATAAAGTATGTATTTAAAGGTTCCTTCAGCATTGCAGCGTCACAAAGGGCAATATCCTAGATGTGATTTACAGTAGCAATGCGTGCGAAAACCAGGCACCACCTCATGAGGACTTTATAATTCATCTCTTATGCTATTAAATAAAAGGAGCATTTGGTTGTGTTGGACTAAATGTTCTACCAATATTCTTTTGATAATGTCTGTCCTAATTCTTATTCCCACTGAAGGACATATTTGGGGAGCACTGGGAAGCTGAAAGCAAGCATTTAGGATACAGTGCCTTGCAAAAGTACTCGGCCCCCTTGAACTTTGCGACCTTTTGCCACATTTCAGGCTTCAAACATAAAGATATAAAACTGTAAGTTTTTTTGAAGAATCAACAACAAGTGGGACACAATCATGAAGTGGAACGAAATTTATTGGATATTTCAAACTTTTTTAACAAATAAAAAACTGAAAAATTGGGCGTGCAAAATTATTCAGCCTCCTTAAGTTAATACTTTGTAGCGCCACCTTTTGCTGCGATTACAGCTGTAAGTCGCTTGGGGTATGTCTCTATCAGTTTTGCACATCGAGAGACTGAAATTTTTGCCCATTCCTCCTTGCAAAACAGCTCGAGCTCAGTGAGGTTGGATGGAGAGCGTTTGTGAACAGCAGTTTTCAATTCTTTCCACAGATTCTCGATTGGATTCAGGTCTGGACTTTGACTTGGCCATTCTATCACCTGGATATGTTTATTTGTGAACCATTCCATTGTAGATTTTGCTTTATGTTTTGGATCATTGTCTTGTTGGAAGACAAATCTCCGTCCCAGTCACAGGTCTTTTGCAGACTCCATCAGGTTTTCTTCCAGAATGGTCCTGTATTTGGCTCCATCCATCTTCCCATCAATTTTAACCATCTTCCCTGTCCCTGCTGAAGAAAAGCAGGCCCAAACCATGATGCTGCCACCACCATGTTTGACATTGGGGATGGTGTGTTCAGGGTGATGAGCTGTGTTGCTTTTACGCCAAACATAATGTTTTGCATTGTTGCCAAAAAGTTCGATTTTGGTTTCATCTGACCAGAGCACCTTCTTCCACATGTTTGGTGTGTCTCCTAGGTGGCTTGTGGCAAACTTTAAACAACACTTTTTATGGATATCTATAAGAAATGGCTTTCTTCTTGCCACTCTTCCATAAAGGCCAGATTTGTGCAGTATACGACTGATTGTTATCCTATGGACAGAGTCTCCCACCTTAGCTGTAGATCTCTGCAGTTCATCCAGAGTGATCATGGGCCTCTTGGCTGCATCTCTGATCAGTCTTCTCCTTGTATGAGCTGAAAGTTTAGAGGGACAGCCAGGTCTTCGTAGATTTGCAGTGGTCTGATACTCCTTCCATTTCAATATTATCGCTTGCACAGTGCTCCTTGGGATGTTTAAAGCTTGGGAAAACGTTTGGTATCCAAATCCGGCTTTAAACTTCTCCACAACAGTATCTCAGACTTGCCTGGTGTGTACCTTGTTCTTCATGATGCTCTCTGCGCTTTAAACGGACTTCTGAGACTATCACAGTGCAGGTGCATTTATACAGAGACTTGATTACACACAGGTGGATTCTATTTATCATCATTAGTCATTTAGGTCAACATTGGAGCATTCAGAGATCCTCACTGAACTTCTGGAGAGAGTTTGCTGCACTGAAAGTAAAGGGGCTGAATAATTTTTCACGCCCAATTTTTCCGTTTTTTATTTGTTAAAAAAGTTTGAAGTATCCAATAAATTTCGTTCCACTTCATGATTGTGTCCCACTTGTTGATTCTTCAAAAAAAATAACAGTTTTATATCTTTATGTTTGAAGCCTGAAATGTGGCAAAAGGTTGCAAAGTTCAAGGGGGCCGAATACTTTCGCAAGGCACTGTATATAGCAGATCTCTTACCTGGTGAATGAGCAAATGTTCTTTAATGTGCAGAGGCTTGGGGGATTATATGTGTTTTTCAAAAGGCAGGTAGTGTATTTTGCTAAAAACTTCATTACTTGGAATGTTGTGGGATTCCTTTAGAGAGTAATGCCCCATACACACGATCAGGCTTTTGCCCGGCCAAATCACATCGAAATTCCATCGGAGTAAAATAGAAAATGGTCTATATCTAAACTCCAACAGAATTCATCGGAATATCTGATTAAAAAACTCCGATGGGGCTACACACGATTGGAATATCTGATGGAAAAAGTCTGTTGGACTTTTCCATTGGAAATTCCGATCGTGTGTACAAGGCATTAGACAATTTTTAAGCCAGTGAAGTGGAGAAAGTGGCAGAGTTGAGTAAGGTTTTTGGTGCACCATCTGACATTTTATATTCTGTGTGCTCTGTTGGTGAGATCTCTTGCCTTCTGTGGGTATTTGGAGGGGCCCTCATGCTCCCTGTTGGAGTATTTGTTTTATATTTTAGAGAATGCAACATGAGGTGCAGCAGCACACAAACCCCAGACTCCAAGATGGATGGGAACAAAGACATGAATTATGGCAGTCGGTCAATTGTACTATAGTTATAGATGGAACCTATAACTGAAATATAATTGTTTGAAGTATTGATTCTTTAACTTGTATTAAGGTCATTGAATGATTACCACATTCATCTGTAACCGATCACAGCATTAAAGGGTCATCAACACAACAGTCGTGTGCAATCAATCACAGGTAACAATGAGATGCTCTTGGAGGTATGTGATTGTGGACATATCACAATATAAGCCAATTGCCAAGAAGTAGGGTCAACTGATTAGAGAAATCCTTGATCAAACACAAGATGTTTACTTGTCAGGGTGCACATGCATTACCTCAGATTGCCCTTTAAGCCCTATAATTAGGCAAGAATGATTACTATGAAAATAAATTAATTAAATAGGAACACAATAGTTTATAGACATTTACTAGGATAGTAGCTAGAAAAAAAAAAGCGTAGAAGATTTTGCTGGGTCTAGTGTCACCTAGTAATGGTAACTACAAATCTAATGTAAACCTAAGAAAAATTTGGTGATTGCCGTTGTTGACGTTTTCAAAATGCTAGTTTCCTGGCTGCTATGCTCATTCTTTTGGCTTTGATACTTTCTGAGTCCCTGACCTAGAACACTACAAATTCTGGATGTACCCTCTTCACACTGCTACACCCTCCCCATCAAACTACGCAATGAAAAACAGGCATCTTTCGTTCACACATATTGCAATACATGTTTAACCACTTCCCGTCCGCCATATAGCAAAATGACAGCTGGAAAGTGGTTTCATTATCCTGACTGGGCGTCATATGAGGTTCGGCAGGATGAGCCGCTAGCGGTGCCGCGATCAGTGGTGCGTCAGTCTGACACACCACATCCCTGATCTAGATAAAGAGCCTCTGACGTAGGCTCTTTGGACACAGCTGATCACTTGGTAATCACAGCTGATCACATTGTAAACTTTTTCTCCACTCGCACTGACAGGTGCAAGTAGAAGAGAGCCAATCTGCTGCTCTCCTTATTGGGGGGGGGGGGGGGCCTGCACTGATAATGCATTAATTATCACTGCAGATCCTTTGAGGATACCCACTTCAGACCACCAGATTAGCCCACCAGGGGTGCCAATCAGTGCCCATTAGGATGGCACTCTGTGCCTATCAATGATGCCTGCCAGTGCCCCCTGATCAGTGCAGCCTATCAGTGGCACCTATAAGTGCTGCATATCAGTACCGCCTATCAGTGCAGCTTCATCTGTGAAGGAAAAAACATACTTTTTTACAAAATTGTGTAAAGCCCTGTACACACGATCGGATATCTGATGGAATCTAATCCGATGGATTTTTTCTTCGGATATCCGATGAAGCTGACTTTCATCAGTCTTGCCTACACACCATCGGTCAAAAATCCGACCGTGTCCAACGCGGTGACGTAAAACACTATGACGTGCTGAGAAAAATGAAGTTCAATGCTTCCAAGCATGCGTTGACTTGATTCTGAGCATGCGTGGAATTTTGACCGATGGACTTCCACACAGACGATCGTTTTTTTCTATCGTTTTTTTATCCATAGGAAAAATTTTTTTTTTTTTTCACCGATGGAAAACAAAACCGATGGGGCCCACACACAATCGGTTTGTCAGATGAAAACGGTCCATCGGTCTGTTTTCATCAGACAAACCGATCGTGTGTACAGGGCTTAATAGAAACAAAGAAAATGTTCAATCTTTTTTTATTTGTAGTGCAAAAAATAAGAACACCAGTGGTGTTTGAATACCACCAAAAGAAAGCTCAATTTGTGAGAAAATAAAATGATTTTGTTTGGGTACAGCATCGCATGACCGTGCAATTGTCATTCAAAATGGGACAGCGCTGAAAGCTTAAAATTGGACTTGGCAGGAAAGGGAGGAAAGTGCCCTGTATTGGAGTGGTTATGCTGACCAACTGCGTCAAGGTAATCCTTCCTCTGTTCAGTCCTACACTGCCTTGCCACTGCAAATGCTACAGTGGACACCATGCCGTTGTGAAAAAATAAACCTGTACTCAAATCCCAATGGTTTGTACACGTATTTGAACTATCAGGTGCTAAAGGGGTATGACCATCCATCCACAAATTCTGGATGGATGCTCTGTACACTGCTACACCATTCCCATCAAACTATGACAAACAGGGATATTTAGTTCACATATATTGCAATACATGTTTAACCACTTCATCCCCGGAAGATTTGGCTGCTCAATAACCATGCCATGTTTTGCGATACGGCACTGCGTCGCTTTAACTGACAATTGCAACATTGTACCCAAACAAAATTGACATGTCCTGTGCGACCTTGATACCACACACTCCTCCTGGCTCCCGCTTGGACTGGCTTTTTATGCCCTGCTGGATACTTAGCCTACAAGCTATCCAGATTTTTTGGCTACCATTTCCAGGACTCGCCATTGGGACCTAATTTGGAGTACATTTGGTCGCCTGACACAAACTTTTTTCTACCCAAACAATTTTTGTGTATTAGCCAGTAGTTTTTTACATGCATATACTCTGATGTTTTAAATAACCTGTCACTAGCCTACCAGGCTGGCCAGGTAACATCATTATGTATGCCACATGACTATTTCTGATGGTTTGTTTCATACATCCCTGCGGAGATTTATCGTACTTACCGTTATGCTCCTGATGAAGCGTTTTTCAACGCGAAACATGTTGAGTAAAAGCGTATAAAAGCAACCTCCATCACTCCGCATATTCAATCCAGTTCTAAAGATCTAAACGTTTTCTGTATAATTTCTGGTGCTGCATGATTTTAGTTTAATTAGCATACAAGCATCAGTATCAACTTTTATGAAATTTCTCCTATGTATGTACTGTGTTAAATATGCCGATATTATATTATCATGTTCACAAAGTTTTGTATATCATTCTTTGTTTTGCAAATTTTCTACTTTTATGAATAAATCTATCCGTAGTATTTTTACTATATTTACTTGTACCGCCTAAAGTCCATTTCATTAGCCCAGCTTAATTCCTAGTTACAAAATTGACATCCTTTTTTTCCCACAAATAGAGCTTTCTTTTGGTGGTATTTGATCATCTCTGTGGATTTTATTTTGTGCGCTATAAACAAAAAAAGAGTGACTATTTTGAAAAAAACACAATATTTTTTACTTTTTGCTATAATAAATATCCCCAATTTTTTTGAAAAAAAAGCTAATTTTTCACTCAGTTTAGTATTTTCAGAAGATGCTCAGCATTGGCAGCCCTCAGTTTTCTCTCATGACAAATTTACTTTCCAATAGATCTCAATCCAATCTCTAAATCCCCATATAAGCTTTAATGTGTTAATGGCATTTAAAAGTTTTCACTCTTTTTTTAAAGCTGCAGCAGAATAATCCTGGTGATCCTGTCTTGAAGGCCATTGTTCAGGCACTTCTTGTTATAGGGCAACAACTGTCTCACAAATATGCTCCTGGGTTGTCACCATGTCACGATTCATCCTTGGGGAGGGGGTCCACGGGCAAATGTGTAGACACATATTGTGCAGTCTTGGTCTACTGCTGTCACCATTGTGATAGACGTGAAACTAAAATGAAAATTTTATGTTATGATTAGAAATATTAAAGTGTATTTCGGTAATATTTCTTTAGTATATTGCTTATTTTCCTTGATGAAGATTTTGTCATATCAGGAATGAAATGAAGAGATAGGTGTTTTAAAGTTATAAGTACATCTTGGAACTTAAGGTTGACCATACAAAGATATGTTATTAAAAACAGATGTAACCCTCCCTCCTGGATTCCTCAGTTGTAACAGGAAAAGCCTTCCCATCCCCCTCCTTCTCACTCAGACTGCTTGGAAGGAAAATGTGCAGAGCTGAATGAACTTTTTTTCTACACTGGATGATGTGGGCAGCATGCCCAAATATGGACTTTGACTTCCCCTTCTACACACTCAGAGGAACTTTGAATAGTGTAAAAAGAGACTGAATGGGAGTAATCAGTGGGTGGTATTGAGGATTGGTGGGTGTTTCTGTTTAATTGTGAACCAATGAAAATGCATTTTGTGCTTGTGTGCTAAAAATAAAGGCAACTGCTCAGACGGCAGCCATGCTCTTGGCCGTTGAAACATTGGAAGGTGAGCATGTGGTCTGTTTTTTATTCTGTTCATAGATTGCATTCATCCGGCAGAAATGTTTACCCCTGAGTTTATCATCAATTAAGTAATGAGTCCTCATCAATTGGCGCCCAACGTCGGTTCGTTGCTTTATTTGGGAAATGCAATGCGTCTGTGCGGGTGGAGACGGGCTGCTCACCTACACTTCGGTGCAGGCGTTTTTGCGCTTCCTCAAATCAAAGACGAGATTTCTTGAGCAACGCTTGTAACCCTTTGTCCCGTCTGCCGGGTTGATACCTGGGTTTTTATGTTTAAGTGTTGTGTTAGTTTGAATGTGACTGTTTCAGGGGTCTATGTCTGTAGGTGGACAGTATTTTTCTTTCAGGGGTCCTGAGCCGGTGACGCATGGTAAGCGTGTCTTGGGGTGGAGATGTTTATGTGTGCATGACTGTCCCTGGATAGGTTGGCAGTATGCCCATGTCAGTAAGTTGCTTGGCTTGGTGAGCCGAGATCCTTGACTATGGCAGTTCAAGGCGGAGTTTTTTTTTTTAAGGGGTACAGGGTGCGGTACTGAGGGGGACCCGGGTGTGTCCCAGATGCCAGCCCACTCTGTGAAATTGGGGTTCATTTTTGGGGTTAAACTTTATGGGATTATTTTAGCTAAATTGGGGTTACCTTGCTGGAAGCAGGGTGCGGTACTGCCAGCACACTCTGTGAAACACATTTTTGGGGTTAAGGGTTAAGAAAACAGGGTGTGGTAATGAGGGGGACCCGGATGTGTCCCAGATGCCAGCCCACTCTGTGAAATTGGGGGTTGCTACATATTTTTGGGGTTAGGGGTTAAGAATTAGGGGCTGAAAGAGCCGTGTGTTTTGTGTTGTTTTATTGTTTGTCCGTGCGTTTTTTTTTTTTTTTTTTTTTATTACATGCATTCTTGTTCTGAGAGCTGTTAGCAGCCCACTATAAATGGCAGACAAGCACGTGCTGCAGCCAATTTTTTTTTTTTCTTTTTCATTTCCATCCCCCCCCTCTCCAGGCTGTGTGGAGTTCTATCAGCAGACTTTTTTTTTTTTTTTGGAGTTTCAGATTTCTCTGCTGGAGTAACCAGGCAGTGATGGCCCCCTCCCCTCCCCCCCCTTTAACTCTTTCCCTGCTGGGCAGGATTTCTCTTTAATTCCCCCCCCCCTCCTTGCTGCCAGTCTGAGAGGAACACTGTGAGATATGTGTGGATATATGTCGTGGTTTGTCTGTTTCAAAATCTCAGCAGCTGCTGGTGTATCTTTTTGATTCGCAGAAGTTTGGGGTTTTTGGGATAACGCAGACTATTTTTATATCCGAATCTATGTGTACAGTGGGGCTTATTATTTTTGCTGTTTTTTTTTATATTTCTGGGATGCCTCCCTGATATAATATATACTCCTGCCCCCTCCCTGGTGGGGGGATAGAACTGGGTGTGTGAGGAATGTGGGAGGTCCAGACCCCCGTATCCTGCCCGCCCTGAGCTCTGCCACATTTGCAAGTTGGAGGATAGCCTCTCTCCCCCCCCCAGGGACGACAACCTAGGAGACAGTTTTTTTTGTAACACAGAGTTTTTTTTAACAAAAGGTTGACTTGGGATATTGCACTGTCTATGTCCGTTAGAGTCTACAATTTCAGTTGCTTTGTCGCAATTAATAAACGGTAATCAGTAAATAATGGGATATTTCTCCTGAGGTTTAAAAAATATGGAACAGACATTTGATGCACATAATAAGCCATTGTTAAGTCTTTATTTTACAGTTAAAATCTTCTACAGAGAATTAATTTAGGTGAATTATTTCGTCCCGTTTTTTTATCCTTTTAATCGGATAGATTGAATGCGTGTTCTGTGGGGACCTGTCCCATCTGGGTTGCTCACTTACACTTACACTGACGATGCCATGCACTGTATTTTGACTTGATACATAGAGGGCTTTTTGCCAGTTTTGAAATTTATAATGTGATACCCAGGGCCTGTTATTGTCTTTTCGTTTCCCTCATGTTCTGCCCACGATGCCTGCTGGAAGCATGGGCCCCGCCCGACTGCTTGAGGCCGTGCCCCTTCCTTCCCCTTACGTTCTGCCCAACTGTCTGCCCGGCTGGAGGAAGCATGGGCCTGCCCGGATGCTCTTCCCTGCTGAAGGCTTTGCCTCATTCTGAACGCAGATGGTGTCGCCTCCTGCCTGCTGCCCTTACTGGATTCTGTGCCCTCCGGCCCACGGGCCTTCTTCTTCATGCCCTCCTTGGTCTGTCCAGGGGGGGGTAACTACAATGCCACTTCGCTGGACAGACACGTAAGGGAGGAGAATGATGTAGATGGGAGTGGCAGACCTACCTGAAGGTAGAATCCGCTCATATGCTGTCATGTGTGCCCCGACCTCAATGCCTTGACCTCATGGGGTGCCCAAAAGCGGTAGAGAGAGTGTGTAAATCCTGGCGTTCATGACTACAGAAGCTGTGTTCACAAGTCACAAATGAGGGATGAGGAGATTCTGGGTATCACATTGGAACAGTAGAACATTTTACATAGTACATTTAAATGGTTTTATTCCACATGCTGTGCCATGCCATCCTCAGGGTTAAGTGGGTAAGTGGCCCCAAGGGGGGAGCATTCAATACATTATCCCCTTCTGAAATCTTGTTTGAGACAGTCTCTAGATTAGATTGTTATGAGCTATGATTATGTGACCACTTTTGAAAATAGGTAACTAATATTCGTGTACGAGTTTTTTTTCTTGCATTTCTGATGTAGGTACCGATAATTACCAATATCCCCTGGGTGATGATTAAAAGGTTCCTTCGAAAATATTCTCTGGAGATGAGTGATATGATGGACTGTGCCCACAAATCTGAATGAAATTATATATCTTTTTTCAAATACATGGGATTGTGACCACTGGGGTTTGTGGGTTGGAATATCTCAAAGGGGGGTCCCGGTTACATGGGCTAATTGGTTAAATAATGTCAGAGTGTAAAGAAGTTCTCTAATGAGATAATTAAGTTTAATTCTGCCTGTAAATGTTTATGAATATGTTTACCCCAACAACTGAAAATGTATTATGACATGTCAAAGCATAAACATGGGATTAGAACAAAGGTTTAATGGGAAAATTGTTGATTGAGATTGTGTGAAGAATTGTATACAATTCAGTAAATGGTAAACAACATGGTATTTTATGTTTAACTGAAATCCTACAGATCTGGTTGTAAGAATTAATAAGTTGAGGTTTGAGCAATGTTTACAACAGATTCTAAACTTGGGTTTGGTTTATTATAAGGTTCCCCAGAGAAAAATATTAAAATATGAAAGTTATGTTCAATCTAAAAAACTTTATAAAAAATATTATTATAAAAATTGTAAAAATAAAATTAAAAAATAAACAAGTGTTAAAAGTTATTATAAAATGACATTTCTGATAAAATATAGATTGTGAGTAATTATGAGTGACTTTATCAGTAGAAAACAATGGTCGGTTCATGCGCAGGGACTGGTCAGTGGATTTCATGAGATTTGTCCTCTAAGCGATCTTTTGTCGCTATTGGAAGTTAAGGAATGTCATGTTATAATGTGGTGTACATGATTTTTGGCAGATGTACAAACCAAATATGTTTTAAAATTTTTGAAAAAGAGTTAAAAATGAGAAAAACGATGCAATTCGATTGGATTGTATATGGTCTAAAACTTGTACAATCTGCTCCAAGCATGGGGGGGAACAGATGTTTTCCCTTAGAGGTCATTAACAGCAGATCAGGTTACAGGCTGTGGTGAATTACCCTTCTATCTGGAGTGAGTGCTAGCGTTGAAACCAGACACCCAGTAACATTCTCAGCTGCTGTGATTTAAATGGCTCTTTGCAATGTTTGAAAGTAAAAGTTATAGTTGTCTGAAGTAAATATGTTATGAACTATAAAAGCATATTATGAGGGTAAATCTTTCTTTAATAATAAAAGGTAATTTGTACACAATCATTAGAAGATCTGAAAGAAAGCCCTTATTAATAAAGTATTATTTTTCTCTTTCTTTTCCTTTCTTTCGTTTTCTCTCTCTCTCTCTCTTTCTTTTGCTCTTTCTTTCTTTCTCTCTCATTCTTTCTTTCTCTCATATGTTACTAAACTGTGGGTTTTTGCACCATTTAGTTTGAAGAATACCTTACTTAAAGGGTGTTATTTTAAAGAGAATGAAATATGGTGTTAATCTGCATAGCTTAAGAAAGGTCAGTTAAAATAGTTTAAAAATAAAGATACAATGGATAGATGATGCAGATGATGATGATACCGCTATATTTATGGATTAAAATGTCACTTTCTAGGCTTCAGATTGACGAATGTATTAATGGAAGGATAATTGATCTCTTATATTTGGATCCATGTAGGGGAACAATGAAACTTCTGTATGTTCGTTTATGCTGAAGGCTGCTATGTTTGTTTAAACAGACATGCGACAAGAATATTCATGCTGCATGATCAGTCCTGAAAACTAGTGTAATAAATAAAGTTTCTTTAGGAAATAAAATACTTAGGACAGAGCCCAATATAAAATTAAAATGCTAATGAAGGGAAATATAGTGATTTGGTGGGAACGGATGCTTTTATGAAATTCAACTTAGTAATGGGAATGTAGATTGGATGGATACATTATGGTTGCTATGGTCAATAGAGGTTTGTTAACTATAAACAAGGATGCATTCCAGTATATTACTGAACACCTAGAGGCCACTTCACAAATGACTTTGTATAAAATTATGGCCTTATACAGGATATTAGGTGAACAAGGGGGGGCATTTAGAATGTCACCTGCGGACAATATTTTGGGTGATAACACATTTGTACTCAAATAGGCATAGCAATTTTGTTTGTATTGGTTATGATAATGTTTTGTTATATTGACCATGTCCTCCATTACTGTACTTGTCTGTTAAGAAATAACAAAGAGAATAAACTGATAAAATATTCATTTCAAGGGGGGGCTGTGATAGACGTGAAACTAAAATGAAAATTTTATGTTATGATTAGAAATATTAAAGTGTATTTCGGTAATATTTCTTTAGTATATTGCTTATTTTCCTTGATGAAGATTTTGTCATATCAGGAATGAAATGAAGAGATAGGTGTTTTAAAGTTATAAGTACATCTTGGAACTTAAGGTTGACCATACAAAGATATGTTATTAAAAACAGATGTAACCCTCCCTCCTGGATTCCTCAGTTGTAACAGGAAAAGCCTTCCCATCCCCCTCCTTCTCACTCAGACTGCTTGGAAGGAAAATGTGCAGAGCTGAATGAACTTTTTTTCTACACTGGATGATGTGGGCAGCATGCCCAAATATGGACTTTGACTTCCCCTTCTACACACTCAGAGGAACTTTGAATAGTGTAAAAAGAGACTGAATGGGAGTAATCAGTGGGTGGTATTGAGGATTGGTGGGTGTTTCTGTTTAATTGTGAACCAATGAAAATGCATTTTGTGCTTGTGTGCTAAAAATAAAGGCAACTGCTCAGACGGCAGCCATGCTCTTGGCCGTTGAAACATTGGAAGGTGAGCATGTGGTCTGTTTTTTATTCTGTTCATAGATTGCATTCATCCGGCAGAAATGTTTACCCCTGAGTTTATCATCAATTAAGTAATGAGTCCTCATCACCATCATGTCCATATTGTTTAGGCATTGCTGGAGCAAGTGCATGTAGATACGAAGTGGCTTAAAGGGGATGGAGAAGATGAGCAGAATGAGGTGAAAAAATGTAATTTAAGGAAAGGGTTTGGATGTACCCCCAGATTTTATTTGTGAGCGATATTTGCTTAGAAATGCCCTAGTGTACCCTTGTGCTGACTTTTATGTGCTTATTCCGTTGCTCTGTGATGGCATAGCTGAGTAACAGCCATACTCTCTCATCACAAGTGTGGTCACACAAACTTGTATTGCAGAGAGAGGGGGGGACTGACCAGATTGGCTACTAAGTACTAATTACTCACTGTATCGAATTCTGGTGCCCATTGGAGTGCACAGGCATATTTAGACACCTTGCACAACTGTTGTAATAGTACAATGGATGTTGTTAGTAGACTGCATGTCTATTTCTGTAACTTCAGCTGGACTTTAATGTTGAACTAAAGGCTAAACTTTATTTTTAATTTTGGATAGAGTGTAGAGGGATTAGAACACCTGTCCGCTTTTATTGCTGTCTGTGCTCCCATTAAAGTGGATGTAAACCCTCCATACACCCAGTGAAGTGAACAGCCTCAGATGATACACAGGGATGAACCAAATCTCCCTACATAAGTTTTACATATATATATCTGCTGTCTTCACATTTATATACTGTTTAGAAAGTTCAGATCCTGTTGGTAAATGTTCTCTTCCTGTTTAACACAGTGTCTGGGCCAAGATAGCTAAAATTGCTGATTGGAGGAAAGGCACACACCCCCTCTCCTCATAGGCAGAGACTCTCAGAGGTGTTTTGTAATAGGACCAGCTTCCTGCTAATCTATTTATAGCAACCTCCCCTGACAGAAGATTCAGGCTGTTTTTATCTGATGTGTCCGAGAATTTGTCAGGAGTTATCAGGCTGATAACAGAGGAGCAGTTAAGGAGAGAGCTAAGGGACTTAGCTCGTTGAAGAGACATAACAAAACACAGCAGATATATGTGCCCAGCTCAAATTTCATGAAATGGGTTTACATCCACTTTAAGGAAATTCACTCTCTATATTTGTCCTGTTTACCATTATCATTAAAAGTGAAAGTTGTCCCCAGAAAAGTAGGGGAATTCATTCAATGGGGACACTAGTTCTGATGACCTGGATGTCCCTAAAGAATTCCCTTACTTTGCAGGGATTTTTTCTGACTTCCTGTTTGGCTATGGGACAGGAAATAAAAGGAAATCTCCACAATGAGACACAGATGGTAAAAAAAAAAAAATCTGACAGGTTTTATAACCCTCCCTTACTCTTTTAAAAATTGGGAAAACAAGTTTTACCTATAGTTCTGCTTTGAGTATAATGTTTATTTATGTACTCCATGAACCATAACTGAGTTGAATCTTTGGCCATCTTAACGCCATTTGTTTTTCTTAACCACTTCAATACCAGCCCATTGTCATATGACATCCACAAAGGACCTCTACCGTTCCGGGTGGACGTCATATGACGTCCTGGGCTTTGTGGGGGGATATCTGAATGATGCCTGCAGCTAGAGGCATCATTCAGATATCCTTCTCTTCTGCCGGCGATTCTGAGCAACATAAGAACGATCATAGAGGCGGTTCCGCCGCTTGATCGTTCTTATAGGAGGCGGGAGGGGACATCCCCCCCTCCCGCCGCCATCCGGTGCTTCTCCGGGCTCTCCCGTGCCATCGGGGGCCCGGAGAACGAATCATCCGGCGCTGGCAGGAAGCATAGAGATGACTGGTGACCAGATGGTCACCAGTCATCTCTATGACCGTCGGAGGACCCGGGCACGATGTGATGACGTCACGCCCGGGTCCCCTTAAGTAAACAAAGCCGCGATTGCGGCTGCTAAGCAACAGTAAACATGAGATTGGTGAATTTTTTTTCACCGATTTCATGCTTTCAGGCCTGGAGCAGAGATGCAGGGTCTTATTGACCCTGCATCTCTCCATAAAGAGTACCTGTCACACACATTCCTATTACAAGGGATGTTTACCTTCCTTGTAATAGGAATAAAAGTGATAATAAAAAAATAAAAAAAGTGTAAAAAAATAAATAAATATGTAAAAAAAAAAAAAGTTTTTTTTTTTTAACACCCCTGTCCCCAGTAGCTTGCGCACAGAAGCGAACGCACACGCAAGTCCCGCCGACATATGTAAATGCCGTTTAAACCACATATGTGAGGTATCGCCGCCTGCGTTAGAGTGCCAGCAACAATTATAGCACTAGATCTCCTCTGTAAATCTAAACTGGTAACCTGTAAAAAATTTCAAAGCGTTGCCTATGGAGATTTTTAAGTACCGAAGTTTGGCGCCATTCCATGAGTGTGCGCAATTTTAAAGCGTGACATGTTAGGTATCTATTTACTCGGTGTAACATCATCTTTCATATTTTACAAAAAAATTGGGCTAACTTTACTGTTTTGTTATTTTTTTAATTCATGAAACAATTTTTTCCCCAAAAAAAGGCGTTTGAAAAATGATTGCGCAAATACAGTGCAAGATAAAACGTTTCAATGACCGTCATTTTATTCCCTAGGGTGTCTGCTAAAAAAACATATATAATGTTTGGGGGTTCTGTGTAATTTTCTAGCAAAAAAAATATGATTTGTACATGTAGGAGAGAAGTGCCAGAATAGGCCTGGTATGGAGGTGTGTATAAAAGCCCTGTATGGAAGTGGTTAATAGTTACCCAGCATAAAGGGTAAAAAGTAGAGAAAATGTACTGACCATAACAATCGGATGTCGAATTTCTTTATCTAGTCTCCATTTGAAAGGTGACGGCTCTAGTTTGACTGCAGCTGGCAACACCTCGACAGTTTCCATTACTAAATGTACAAATTTGAGCCTTCTTATCTGATATCTGTTTGCATTAATCTGGGGTGACATCTACATAAACAAGGAAACATCTGTTTCTCCATTTTGTTTTAATCATTTATGGTAATCTAAGATCATAATTGTCAGAAGTACAGATATGTTTAAAAATGTATTCAATTACAAGCTTGGATGTGGGAAACTGAGGAATAAAAAGCTAACCCTGCAGATCTAAGGCTATGCCCCTGATTGATTCCTCCACAAATCCAGTCCAGTTGCCAAGCCTTCCAGCAACGAATACCGACAACAGGAAGACCTTAAATAATTTTTAATGAGGATATTTGTTTGCCAAATCTGGAAATTAACTTAAAAGTTTTGTTTAGGGGGAAAATAATAATATTAAAATCTTTTCTACAAATGGAAGGTTTGCAGCAAGCCAGAGATGACTAATGTAAACACATACGTTAAGCCAGTTAATCAGAATAAGACATTATCAGTAGTTTCCCACAGGAGTTTTGCTCTCTGGCGTGTTGAAGACAAACCTCTATTCACACCTAACAACCTTTTCAGAAGAGAATTGTTATTTGGAGGCATTCCTACTCTATAATAATTAACTGGGATGTTATTTTAACTTTTCATTCTCTTCGAAGAAAAGTGTTGAACCTATGCTCTTTACCCTCATCCGATGACATGATCCTGAATACAATACTGCAAGAGCCTCCAAAGACTTCAGTTGCCATGGCAGTTGAAGGGGAAACTGACAAAAAGCATAAAAGTAGAACTAAATATTTTATACAAAAGGATACACCTCTAAAGCATAGACAGTTTTACTTTGAGCCATAACTCCACCAGTGAGCAGAACCTAGTGTATAGCTGAAGCATTTTGCATGTTGTAATCATCAGTCCTCTGGGGCTATAAAAGTGTATACCCTGTGCTGCTGTGCATTTGTAGAAACTCACTTTACTGATCAGGTATCTTGGCATAACTGTAGACGACCAGCTCTTTTTTTCTTTGAAGTTTATCTATACCCAAAACTGGTTTTATTTAATTATTATGTAGACTAGAGGACAGTTAGACTTTTTTATTGCAGTGTCTTGTTTGGAGATTTCTCTTTAGTTTCTGTTCATGTAACAATGTCACTGTGGTAGAAAGTGAGAGGGGATCTCCAATTAGGAAAAATGCAGCAATAGGCCGCTACCATAAGTTGTAGCTTTTCCCCCCACCTTAATAAAGTTTTTTTTGTTACCATTATACCCCTGTTAGAGAAATTTCCTGTTATGTCCTGCTCTGCTTGACAGTGTTGCCACCAGGAAAGGAAATAAGGCAAACTATCCCAAAAGGGCTGGAAAAAGTTCTTACCCTTCCACATTCAATCATTATATTTGTTATACTGTATGAAGCATAGGCGTGCGCACAGGGTGTGACAATTGTGCCCAGGCACACCCTAATTACCCCATGCGCATTAGTGTTATCGCTCTGTGTAGCAACAGGAACACGGGAAAGATCTCCCTCTTACCAGCTCTGCCATAAGAGAAGTGTTTAGGCTCTTATATATATATATATATATATATACATATGCATGTGTGTTTGAGCTTAAGGGTGCATACCCTAATCCAATATGCTGTGCACACCTATGGTATGAAAATTTGTTAAACAGTAAACTGAACTTATAGGGTATCTGCTATCTTCAACCCAGGAAGTGCATCTTTATCAAATGGATAATGTGAATTATAAGATGTTTCAGTATACCTTCTAGTCAAGACAATAAAGCTTGACTTGACTTAAAGGTATACTGACTAGGGATGAGCCGAACACCCCCCTGTTTGGTTCGCAACAGAACCTGTGAACAAACCAAACGTTCGTGTGAACTTTAGAACCCCTTTAAAGTCTATGGGACTCGAACGTTTGAAATCTAAAGTGCTAATTTTAAAGGCTAATATGCAAGTTATTGTCCTAAAAAGTGTTTGGGGACCTGTATCAATGCAAAAATAGTTTAAAAACAAAAGTTTTTTCGGGAGGAGTGAATTTAATAATTAAATTTCGTACCTGGGGGGGGGGGGTGTAAAGTATGCATGTGAAATAGCGTATGTTTCCTGTACTTAGAACTGTCCCTGCACAAAGTTATTTCTGAAGGAAAAAAAGTCATTTAAAAATGACTTGCGGCTATAATGAATTGACGGCTCCTGGCAATTCAGAGAGAATTCATTCATATAAAAAAAAACGTGGGGTCCCCCCAAATTCAATCACCAGGCCCTTCAGGTCTGGTATGGATATTAAGGGGAACCCCGCCGTCAATTTAACAAAAAATGACGTGGGGTCCCCCCCAAATATCCATTCCAGACCCTTCAGGGTCTGCAATTCACATAGGGGGGCCAGGATCTTCCAGATTCTGATAAACCCCCACCCGCAGACCCCCACAACCACCGGGCAAGGGTTGTGGGGATGAGGCCCTTGTCCCCATCAACATGGGGACATCCTCCCCATGCTGAGGGCATGTGGCCTGGTACGGTTCAGGAGGGGGGGGCACTCTCTGTCCCCCCCTCTTTTCTGCAGCCGGCCAGGTTACGTGCTCGGATAAGGGGTCTGGTGTGGATTTTTAGGGGAACTCAACGCCATTTTTTGCATATTAGCCTTTAAAATGAGCACTTTAGATTTCTCCCATAGACTTTAACAGGGTGTTCCGCGGCTTTTCGAATTTGCCACGAACACCCCAATTTTTTTGTTTTTAGCCCAACAGGCAAATAGGAAATGTTCGAGTCAAATATGAGTTTGACTCGAACTCGAAGCTCATCCCTAATACTGACACATGTTATATTGTTTGTTTGATAAAGATGCACTTCCTGGGTTACTGATAGCAGATACCCTTTAAGTTCAGTTTACTGTTTAACAAATTTTGGCTTGGTTGTGTTCCATTATTGTGCCTATATTATAAAATCCTCAATTGTGTGGCAGTTATGATATTCACATGCTTTATTGTTTTGCTGCACTAGTCTTTTTTTTAGCAATTTCCAACATTATGATTCATTCTAGGTTTAACCACTAGCAAAAAGTGGACTGGAGCCCAGCATAATAGTCTGGTTTGCATCACTATCACTGATGCACTTTACAGTAATGGCCTAATATAGATAACTAGACTCTTCTTATTCTATCATAGGGTAGCCTTTTCAACTGTCAGTACACCTGATCGTAACCTTTTTAAATGCCCCTGCAGAGAGAACATTTAGCACTCGTGGTACACATCTCACACATTGCAAAGTCAAGGTTTAACTTACATCATGACTTCTGTGAGCAGACAAGGTGGGAAAATGAATAGTCTTTTAAGAAAGAACTGTTTTTAGAAGGTGAACATTTACTAGCAACTTGTAAATCCTAATCACTTCTATTTTTTTTTAACAAACTTACGGCATTATCTCATTGTCTGCTGGAATCCTTATGAACAATTTAAAAATCAATTTCCCCCTTTAATCTTTCTTTCTAACCAGTTATTTTGGGATAGTTGATTGTAACCACTACCTGCTTGCCCAATATACTTAATGGGTAGTCACTCGGTAATACCGTCCTCGGAATGTTATCTCGCTTGTTCATCTACAGCAACACATTGCTTCCTTTTCAGAGCACTTGTCACTAATTAAGATATTAAATGGCACCAGTCTGTGTAAATGTCCCTGAGCTACTGGCTACCTGTCATTTCTTAAATGTACAGTATACAGTAGCCACTTACAGTCTTATCTTCAGCCTAGCAACACTGTGCACTGTGTCGCGCACATCTATCATAAATACATAATGTAGTTACTGCTCCAAATTAACATTCTTACTCGGTTTAGTAGATGACTTTCTATCTCTGTTTGCAGTGGATTTTCAGTTTTCTTCGTTGCATTTTTTTGCTTTTCATCACCACCCCCATAATCTCTCATTCTAGAAATGAATGCTGGAGAGCACAGTGACCCAGGTGTAATTTTATTTCATGCATGAAATAGATATCTGCCAGCACACCATGGATCGACAGAAAGTAGCGTCCAAACAGGTAGTATATTGCATGATCACAACATAAGAGTGCAATGTTTCGGAGTCACGCAGGACCCCTTCGTCAGGCATGTGATGAAGGGGTCCTGCGTGACTCTGAAACGTGGCACTCTTCTTATGTTGTGATCGTGCAATAAACTACCTGTTTGGACGCTACTTTCTGTTGATCCATGGTGTGCTGGCAAATATCTATTTCGTGACTTGAATCAGTATCCAGCTGGTTGTTGCTGCAGCACCCAAACTTATCCAGGAAAGTGTGCAATGGGAATATGAAGCCTTTTTTTTCATATATGGGACATGCACAAAGATATATGGAGGTCTGCAGACCATTTTTAAAAGTTAAGTTCTACCTTCATAGCACCAGGATGAGAAAACTGTGAGATAAGGATTTGAAATGCTAAAGCTCTTCAGTAGTTAGGGTATATATTGAAATGTTTCAGCACATAGAGGGAAAGGAGAAACTTAGGAAATTGAACAAGATTATCACATTTCCAAATGTTTGTACCTGCCAAAAAATATGTTCTGTCTTGCCACTGTCATTCAAGTTGATTATCTCAGGTTCAGCACTCCAAATTAACAAAACTGAACATACAGACCATTATGAATAGCTTCTGTCTCAGCATTGTTTGCTATCTAAGCTAAAGGTCACTATACGTAAAGAGTTCTATTGCATTTGTTAATAAGCCTATCATCACTATATTTTTCTCACGTCCAACATACAATGTACCACTTTGTTCACATAAGCAGACGTAGGCTGTGAATGACTGTAGACTTGCTATCTTAGCTTTGCTGTGACACCCCTTTCCCTTTGTAATTGGGTTGACTGTTCTAACCAAGGGAGAACTGCAAAACAGGGATACATCTGCCCCTGGGCAAGTAGTAATAAGTTATGGTGGGTCAGACTGGAGATACTTCATTTTTCAGACAGCGATCAGAACGGAACCTGCACCACCTTCCTTTATGGCCTTGAAATGTCATGTGACCAAATACCAAGAGCTGAAAAGGAAGCTGATGCTGAATGATGTGAAAAGGGGTGTCACAATAAATCATGTCTTTCAGGAACACCCGCCTTTCACCCTGACCACCAGTCAATGAGAGCCATGACACACTTTGCTTTGTAAACTTTAAACCACAGTAATCTAATAAAGGGGTTAGGCCAAAGGTTTCCAATCCTACCCTGCTTGTGATGTTGGAACAATCCCTGCTATCACATACACAAAGACTGATGAGAGAGGGAGTGAAGGGAAATCTCCCCAGTGGGACACAAATGGCAAAAAAAAAAAAAAAAAAAAACACTGACAGGGGTTATAACCATCCCTATACTTTATCTAAAAAAAAATTAAAAATAAAACTTTAGCTCTAAACTGGGTAATCCGTCTGATTTGAGCATGGTGGCTGCGCTGACACGGTCTAAAACTGAGCATTTTAGTGTGAAATTGAATGGATTCCTGTCATCATCGAACACCTGATGTAGAGGGATCTAGAGCACAGATCACTTGTATCTTTGTACCTGGCAGCTATTTGTTTTCTTCACCAGTCTCCTGCTGTGCTCAATAAAGGATCTGTCTGAGCACTTCGTCAAAGCTGCTGTGTTTACTTGAAAGCATGGGTAAATCAATGATTGCTTCCACCTGTTGCCTGGAATACCATGCTTTTTCTTAAATTGTATCTAAACTCAAGAACTTAAATTTAATATACTGCAGCTTACTGGAGGAATTTCGACCAATGTATGGACATGGAGGTTTTATAGATGTCGATCTACTGATTGACTACCTTACAACTGCCCTGTTGGTTTTTCCCTCCTTAATAAGCCCTATAGGCTATAGCCAGCAGCTTAGCGGGGAGGATTCCCTCACCCACCTTGAATGTGTGGATAGGGAGATCGAGTCAGTTTATGTTCAACCCATTGGTTGAATAAAAAAATATGATCCATCTATACAATGCCTTAGATGAGGTTGCTGCATTAATTTTCTTACTTCAAGTTTTTTTTTCCTTTATTTTCACCTGTTCATGATTCCAGTAGCACACTTCCTAGGGTGCCAATGCTCACCCACTGTACTGTATCTATCTATGGAGAAGCATTTTTGTAGGAGATGACTACCTCATTCACTCTTTTTCTCCATAACAAGGGGAGGGCGTTCTGTGGTCCTTAAAGATAGTTGAAAACAATGCTGGAAATGGTCGCAATGAATGTGCACTTGGGAAACTCATGCAGGGCCCGGGGGACATGTTTCCCAAGCACACATCCATTGCAGCTATTAACTATTACCTTTTGCTATAAAACACCTTTCAGAAATTTTACAGTTAGAGACCGATAGGAAGCTTTTACCCTGATGAAGGGGGATTGTTTGTCCTCAGAAGCACGTTAACTACCTTTTATCTAAGGCTAAATTCACACCTGAGCATACTTGACTCGTGGACTGAATCATGCGATTCTGCGCGCGATTCTAGAATCGTGCCAAGACATAGGGCGTGTTTGCAATGCCATTATTATTTTCTAAGGCCACCCCAAATGTGGCACAATTTTGCCACGATTGTCACGCGACAAAACACACTAAAATTGTGGCAACAATCACACCGCAACTCGCTCCTGGCTCTGTGGCAACATTTGGTACATGAGCTTCTTTGGAGCGGAGGGAGGCCCATTGGAATGAAACATGCCACAAAAACACACAAAAAAGCTAAAAAAAATTATGAAATGCGGTGCAGCAGGTGTCATTGCACAACATCTTAAAATCTTTTACTCCTTTCAAAAATTACTTACAGGTCAAAATCACATGAAGTTATCGGTTAATAGCATTTCTGGCAGGATCAACGCGTGTTTTTCACTTTTTGAACAGATATTTCAGTATTATATTTAACAGACCAAAATAAACAATTAAAGCATTTATTGTTAGTGTTTTTGTTTAGTTGTGTCCGACTCTTTCTGACTTCATGTTCATTGTTTCGATGATGCTATCTATCCATCTTGTTTTCTGTCATCCTCTTTTTACATTTTCCTTCTATGTTTCCCAGCATCAGAGACTTTTCCAATGAGCCCTCTCTTTGCATTAGGTGGCCAAAGTATTCAAGTTTCAGCTGCAGGATCTGGCCTTCCAGTGAATATTCAGAGTTAATTTCCTTCAAGATTAACTGGTTTGATCTTCTTGCCGTCCAAGGCACTTTCAAGGCCAAAGTTCAAAAGCATAAATTCTTCTGCGTTCTGCCATCCTTATGGTCCAACGTTCACCACCGTAGGTTACCACTGGGAATATCATAGCTTTGACTATACTGCACTTTGTCGGTAGGGTGATGTCTCTGCTTTTTATAATGTTATCTAGGTTTGTCATTGTTGTCCTCCCAAGAAGCAAGCATCTCTTAATTTCATGGCTACAGTCACTATATGCTGTGATCCTGGAGCCTAGGAAGATACAATCTGTCACTGTTTCCATTTCATCTCCTTCTATTTGCCAAGGACTGATGGGACCGGTTGTTATGATCTTAGTTTTCATAATGTTCAGGCCAGCTTTTGTGCTCTCTTCTTTCACCTTCATTAAGTGACTCTTTAGTTCTTCTTCACTTTCTACCATTAGTTTGGTATCATCTTCATATCTCAGGTTGTTGATATTTCTCCCGGCGATCCGAATTCCAGCTTGTGATTAGTCGATCCTGGCATTTCGCATTATGTACTCTGTATATTAGTTAAATACGTAGGGTGACAATAAACATCCTTGCCACATTTCTTTCTCAATTCTGAACCAGTCAATTGCTCCATGTCCTGTTCTAACTCTTGCGTCTTGATTTGCATATAGGTATTTCAGAAGACAAGACAGGTGAGGTAGTCTGGTATTTCCATTTCTTTCATTTTCATTTTTGTTAGTGTTTACATTTTTCAACGGCTTGCCGACCAGCCGCCATATAACAGTTATACGGCGGCAGGTCGGCTCGGCTGCGCAAGATCACGTAGCTATACGTCATCTCGCGTTTCAGCCTATAGGGGCGCGTGCACGCCGCCTTTGGCGCGCCTCCCGCTCGCCCCTGGTCCCGGCGCGCGTGCCCGGCAGCGATGTCAACCGCCGGGCACCCGCGATCGCTCGTTACAGTGTGAGAACCAGGAGCTGTGTGTGTAAACACACAGCTCCTGGTCCTGTCAGGGGGAGAAATGCCTGGTCGTCTGTTCATACAATGTATGAACAGCGATCTGTCATTTCCCCAAGTCAGTCACACCCCCCCTTCAGTTAGAACACACACAGGGAACATAATTAACCCCTTCCTCGCCCCCCCTAGTGTTAACCCCTTCCCTGCCAGTGGCATTTTTATAGTAATCAATGCATTTTTATAGCACTGATCACTATAAAAATACCAATGGTCCCAAAAATGTGTCAAAAGTGTCCTAAGTGTCTGCCATAAGGTCGCAGTACCGATAAAAATCGCTGATCGCCGATCAAATATTAATTAAAATGCCATGAAACTATGCCCTATTTTGTAGACGCTATAACCTTTGCGCAAACCAATCAATAAACGCTTATTTCATTTTTTTATGAAAAATATGTAGAAGAATACGTATCGGCCTAAACTGAGAAATAGTTTTTTTACATATTTTTGGGGATATTTATTACAGCAAAAAGTAAAAAATATAATTTTTTTTCAAAATTGTCGCTCTATTTTTGTTTATAGCGCAAAAAATAAAAACCGCAGAGGTGATCAAATACCACCAAAAGAAAGCTCTATTTGTGGGAAAAAAAGGACGCCAAATTTGTTTGGGAGCCACGTCGCAGGACCGCACAATTGTCAGTTAAAGCGAAGCAGTGTCGAATCGCAAAAAGTGGCCCGGTCATTGACCAGCAATATGGTCCGGGGCTGAAGTGGTTAAAAGAGACCTGTGCTGGGAGACTACAGAGCCTGCTATGGCTAAAATGCCATTTGCCAGACTCATCCTGTTCCAATGACTTTAGTACCATCTGAGTGTCTGACTGGGAACACGTATGTACCTTAGAAGTTATGATTTTACCTGCTGCATACTTTTCTTGGGTCAGTGACTCAGAAAGTGTGGAAGCTGGACACCGACCAGGCAAATAGTAATTTTAGCAGCAGATAATCATTGTCATCCGTCTTTCAGTTAAATCCCTCTTGCTCTTCACTGTGATGCAGCAAGCTTTGTGCCATTGTTGGCCGATGACCATGGTAAAATCTACCCTAAACAGTATGCCACTGAGATGAAAAATATCACTAAGTAGTATCTAAGAATTGATTAAAAACTAACGTATGTGGCTATGTTGAGCTCTGCATGCTCTGCCATGTAGGAACATTTTTAAATAACTTACAGTGCAGCTGTTCTAGTTTTTAAATGATGCATGTGCTGATTGAGCTCCAGCCAATGCCTTTTTACAAAATTAGCAGAGGTCTCAAATTTCTTTATAATCTATGGCCCCGCTCATTGATAGACATAGTTTACAATATATTTCGCCACTGAAACTGGTTATATATTGTATAAAGCAATCATGGCAACCGACCTGATATTGCAATTTATAGGCAAAATGCAAAATGATCATTTTAGGGAGATTGCTGGCCGGTAAGCATCTTAACACGCATCATTTTGTCAATTTTCCTGGATGATGTATATACAGTGGGGAAAATAATTATATGGTCCCCTACAAAGAAATTAATGGTCTATAATTTTTTATTATAGGTGTATTTTAAATGATAGAGACAGCATACCGGGCTGGCCAAAGACATTGTGCTGCCTGGGTCCAAGAATGAAATGCTGACTCCCCCCCCCCCCCCCAAAAAAAATCATGCCTACCAAAAGGCCCCCACATCCATTATTTTATATCATACTAATTAAAACTTAAATTACATTTATCAGGAAGTCAGATTTACATGAAGCAGCACCTTGTCCATATGCAAAATGATATGACATACCATTATGTTCAATTCCAAGGGGCAGGCTAGGGTAGTATATAGACTAGGGTAGTATAGGGGCAGGCTAGGGTAGTATAGGGGAGGGCTAGGGTAGTATAATGGCAAGTTAGGGCTAGGGCCGCATTGAGGGGCCAATGGACGGGGGCCATATATTGTAAAATCTTGGATGAGAAGCTTCTTACCTCAGCCAGAACACTGAAGATGGGTCATGGATGGGTCTTGCTGTCCCAGCATGACAATGACCCAAAATATACCGCAAAGACAACAAAGGAGTGGCTCAAGAAGCACATTAAGGTCATGGAGTGGCCTAGTCAGTCTCCAGACCTGTGGAGGGAACTTTTTAAAACTTTGAGTTGCCAAGTGACAGC
Organism: Rana temporaria; assembly: GCF_905171775.1. Taxonomy (NCBI): domain Eukaryota; kingdom Metazoa; phylum Chordata; class Amphibia; order Anura; family Ranidae; genus Rana; species Rana temporaria. Next base: position 207,119,578 of record NC_053492.1, on the reverse strand, counting down.
CTAAAAAACTTAAGGATTTAGAAAAGATCTGTAAAGAAGAGTGGACCAAAATCCACCCTGAGATGTGTGCAAACCTTATCACTAACTACAAGAAATGTCTTAGACCCCTTTCACACTGGAGCGTATTGCAGGCGCTATAGCATTAAAAATAGTGCCTACAATCTGCCCTTAAACAGCTGTCACATTCACTCCAGTGTGAAAGCCTGAGGGCTTTCACACTGGAGCGTTGTGCTAGCAGGACGGTAAAAAAAGTCCGTCCATAGCGTCAGCGGTAAAAATAGCGGAGTTTTACCGCTGACGCTATGAACAGTGTTAAAGGGGTCTTACATCTGTGCTTGCCAGCAAGGGTTTCTCCACCAAGTACTAAGTCATGTTTTGCTTCGGGATCAAATACATATTTTACTCACTGAACTGCAACTCAATTTATAACATTTGTATCATGTGTTTTTCAGGATTTTTTGGTTGATATTCTGTCTCTATCCCTTAAAATACACCTATGATAACAATTATAGACCCTTCATTTCTTTGTAAGTGGGCAAACTTACAAAAACTGCAGGGGATCTAATAATTATTTTCCCCACTGTATATATATTTAATCTACCTTCTGTGCAAATAGTTTATGATCTATAACAGTTTATAAGTTCTCGAACCAAGGATGGTGGTTGAAAATGCAAACACAATTCAAGCAACTTTGTACACAAATTGCCCAATATACATTGCAAATCTGTACATTTAACAAAGCCAGGTTTATGCCAACAGAGAAAATACAGGGAGAATAAGAGAAAATGCTGCTTATCACAAGGGAGAAGAATTGTAAACTAACCTTATGATTGCTTGTTCACCCAAAGAGCAGCCAACCATCAGAGTCTGCAAACATAAATCTACATCATATCAGGCAGTTGTCATCCCATCTCTGTAATTTAGCATAAAGCAAATAGCACAAAATCCTGTTAATAAGAAACCCTACATAACTCAATATGCTTAGTGTTAGCAGAAGTTATCTTTTCTAAGATGTGATGCCGTAACTGCATAAACCTGCAGAGAAATGACTTACAGTATATTAATTACAATTTATTTTAGTGAAGGAATGTCATTTATGTCACCTAAAACAAAAGTTTCAAGACAATCTCAGTAGATCAGCAATTTTTGAAATACTCAGACCAACCCGTCTGGCACCAACAACCATACCACATTCAAAGTCACTTAACCACTTAAGACCCGGACATGGCCAGTTTTTGCGATTCGGCACTGCGTCGCTTTAACTGACAATTTTGGCGTCCTTTTTTCCCCACAAATTGAGCTTTCTTTTGGTGGTATTTGATCACCTCTGCGGTTTTTATTTTTTGCGCTATAAACAAAAATAGAGCGACAATTTTGAAAAAAAATCAATATTTTTTACTTTTTGCTATAATAAATATCCCCCAAAAATATATAAAAAAAAAATTTCCTCAGTTTAGGCCGATACGTATTCTTTTACCTATTTTTGGTAAAACAAATAAGCAATAAGCGTTTATCGATTGGTTTACGCAAAATTTATAGCGTTTTCAAAATAGGGGATAGTTTTATTGCATTTTTATAAAACATATTTTTTACTACTAATGGCGGCAATCAGCGATTTTTTTTTTGTGACTGCGACATTATGGCGGACACATCAGACAATTTTGACACATTTTTGGGACCATTGTCATTTTCACAGCAAAAAATGCATTAAAAATGCATTGTTTACTGTGAAAATTACAATTGCAGTTTGGGAGTTAACCACTAGGGGGCGCTTAAGGGGTTAAGTGTAACCTCATCTGTGTTTCTAACTGTAGGGGGGCGGGATTAGTGATATTAGGGATGGAGCTGACTGATGGTCAGTCGTGCCTACACATCATCAGTTAAAAAACGATTGTGTCAGAACGCGGTGATGTAAAACGCAACGACGTGCTAAAAAAAACGAAGTTCAATGCTTCCAAGCATGCATCCACTTGATTCTGAGCATGCGTGGATTTTTAACCGATGGACGTGCCTACAACCCATCGGTTTTTTTTTATCGTTTTTTTTATCGGTTAGGTATCCATCGGTTAAATTTAAAACAAGTTGGCTTTTTTTAACCGATGGATAAATAACCGATGGCGCCCACACATGATCGGTTTGGACCGATGAAAACAGTCCATCAGACCATTCTCATCAGTTTAACCGATCGTGTGTACGCGGCCTTAAAGTGTTACTAAACCCACAATAGTAAAAAATCTGTATATGCAGTAAAATATGCTTGTTATACTCACTGTGGAACCTAAGGGGTAATACTCTGCATTGTGTATAAAGGCTGTTTGTTCCTGCCTCCCCTGATCCTTCCCTTCTTCCACTGTCCTCAATCTATCTGATAAATTAAAGCCTTATCCTGGAGATATTTTGACCGTGCCTTGCCACCCATAGTTGATTGTTTGGTTTGTTGCACTGCCAGGGACTGAAATGCTTCAGGAAAGCTTTTTTTCATGCTGAGCTAATCAAAATGATCACAGTTAAAAGTCAAATGGCTTTGTGTGAAATTGAGAAGGTGGTTAGCTAAACCTGATTGCGTTTACAAGCTATTTTTAGGAGGAAGGTGATCCTTTTTCCAACTCAGTGATTCTGTTTTTTCTAACATGTTGGTGTTTTCTTTCACTTGGATGTTATAAGCTGAGTTAACAAAACAAAACTGAGTTGAAAAAAAATGGTGTCTGTCTTAATTTCAGGCTGCAATGCAAAAAAATTTGATTATTTTAAAGGGGGGGGGGGGGGGGTGTGATACTTTTCTATACCCATTGTTGGCCATATGTTTATTCTAAGCGCTAACTGCCCTTATTATGCCAGGTACACACGACCGTTTTGTCTGAAGAAAACGGTCTGATGGACAGTTTTCATCAGACTAACCGATCGTGTGTGGGCCCCATCGGTTATTTATCCATCGGTTAAAAAACTAGGAACTTGTTTTAAAATTATCTGATGGTTAACTAACCGATAGAAAAAAAACGATCGTCTGTGGGCACGTCCATCGGTCAAAAATCCACGCATGCTTAGAATCAAGTTGACGCATGCTCGGAAGTATTGAACTTAATTTTTCTCAGCACGTCATTGTGTTTTACGTCACCGGTTCTGAAACGATCGCTATTTTAACCGATGGTGTGTAGGCACGACTGATGAAAGTCAGCTTCATCGGATATCTGGCATTACTGTTTTTTATAAGCATTAATTTTGTTAACTAAAAGTATAAATTGGAAATGGCAAAAACAATGTGTATCTCCTATATTTGCAATTCATTCTGAATCAGTTATTTATATAGTAATAGGGAGTCACAAAGTAGCAATGCAAATATTTTATGGTTTACAGTTCGAGGTAAATTTTTCCCAAAGGTCTAGAATATTTCATATATGAGGTCATCCTTGCCTACAGGTGTGTTACCTTTCCCAGAAATTGTGAAGATCATGGCACATTTGCAAAGTGAGTCATGTGACACAAGTCTGTTACTACTTTCCAAATTTAAGTGATGATATCTACGCTCTTTAAACAGTACTGTCATCACTAGTTATCATTTATGCTTTTGACACCAGTGATTTTAAAACTCTCAAAATATAAGGATACCATGAGTAAACCATACAAATGTATACAAACTAAAAAAATCTATTATACCTACGTACAAATGCTGTGCTCATCTTTATGATAGCACTGACATACATTGGGGAAACTAATTATTTGATTCCCTGCAGATTTTGTCCACTTACAAAGAAATGAAGGGTCTATAATTTTTTATCATAGATATAGTTTAAATGATAGAGACAGAATATCAACCAAAAATACAGAAAAAAAACCGCATGATGAAAATGTTATAAATTGAGTTGCAGTTCAGTGAGTTAAATAAGTAATTGATCCCCAAGCAAAACCCTTGTTGGCAAGCACAGAGGTATATTGTTTCTTGTAGTTAGTTACCAGGTATGCAGACATCTCAGTAGGGATTTTGATCTACTCTTCTCTACAGATCTTCTCTAAATCCTTTAAATTTTTTGCCTATCACTTGGCAACTTGATGTTTTAGCTCCCTCCATACATTTTCTATAGAATTAAAGTATGAAGGCTGGCAAGGCCACTCTGTGTCCTAAATGTGCTTCTGTTTGAGCCACTCCTTTGTTGCCTTTGTGGTATGTTTTGGGTCATTGTCATGCTGAAAAAAACATCCACGACCCATCTTCAGTGTTCTGGCTGAGGGAAGAAGGTTCTCATTCAAGATTTTACAATACATGGCCCAGTTTTTTGGCCCCTCAATGAGGCAAAGTCAGCCTGTACCTTTAGCAGAGAAACGGCCCCAAAGCGTAATGTTTCCACCTCCACAGCTTGACTATAAGGATGGTGTTCTTGGGGTCATAGTCAGCATTTTTCTTCCTCCAAACATGGCAGTTAGAGTTAATGCCAAGAGCTCAATTTTGGCCTCATCTGACTGTCATGGACATGCAATAATGTCTGGCAGCTTACCTTCTCCTCATGTGTCCATTAGAAGCCTGACCCTCTTCTGGCTGCCTTTTTATCATCTCTCCATCCTGTATGGCCCCACGCCAGGCCATCCCAGGAAGTATATATTAACTGTTGCACTGCAGGTCTGCTTTGCTGTTCAACCTTGTTGTTAGCTTAAGTTCCTGTCTGCAGTGTGCTACGTTTACCTTCCTGTGTACCATTTTTGGCTCGTCCCTGACTTCTCCTGTTACCTGTGACCCTGACCTTTTGCCTGTCCCTCGGTTACCCTTGTCTGCCTGTTGCCCTGACCTTGGCTTACCCATCACTATCGCTTGTCCTGGTTGCTGCTTCCCCTCTCTCCCTGCGGAGAGTGACCTAGGGGATCCCAGGGGTCGCGACCTGGATCCAGCTGCAGCAAAGGCCATCCTCACCACTAGAGACTCTGGTGAACAAAAAGCTGGGTCCTAGACTCTGCGCCCTGGGGAATCTTGGGCTCACGCTTCCTCTCTGATTGCAGCAGTCAGCTATAGGGTTCACTACCCTGTGGTGCATCCCTGACCCCAACGGGGTGCACTTGTCACCTGGCCACAGTTTGAACAGCCATGAACCCGGCCGACGTGCCGCTCCCCGCAGACGATCCATTACAGGGCATTGTTTGCAGACTCGAGACGCATGAAGCTAATCAGGATCAGGTTATGCGTTTCCTTCAGGATCTGGCTTCCCGCTTTGATCAGCTTCAGACCTCGCTGGGAACCCCGAATCCGCAACCCCAAGTACAAACAGCGGCTGCGCCTGTCGCACCAGTCGCAGAGTCGCATTCACTCAAGCTACCACCTCCAATCCGTTTTTCTGAGACCTGACACTGACCACAGCACTTTCTCCCAATCATTCTCTGAATCGTTTAGATGTTCACTGGTAAACTTCAGACGGGCCTGTACCTGTGCCTTTTGAGGAGTGGGACCTTGCGGACACTGTAGGATTTCAATCCATGTCGGCATACTTGTGCTATCAATGGTTTGTTTGGTAACTGTGGTCTCAACTGCCTTGATATCATTCACAAGCTCATCCCGTGTAGTTCTAGGCTGATCCTTTACTTTGCTCATGATCATCCTTATGCCAGGAGGCAAAATCCTACATGGAGCTCCAGACCGAGGGCGATTGATGGTTATTTTGTATTTTTTACATTTACGAATAATTGCTCCAACAGTTGTCTCCTTCTCACCAAGCTTCTTGCTGATGGTCTTGTAGCTCATTCCAGCCTTGTGCATGTCCACAATCTTGTCTCTGACGTCCTTTGACAGCTCTTTGGTCTTGCCCATGATGGTGGGTTTGTATGGAAGAAATAGATTCTGTGGACAGGTGTCTTTTATACACATAACGAGTTGTCGGTAGGAGCATCTTCTTAAATTGACAGGACCAGTGGTGGCTGGTGTTTTTTTTGGGGGGGGCCACAAACAACTACTTCTTAGAAAGTGTAGGTAACTGGAATGAGCTCTCGACCCTTGGGAATCCCATCAATAACCTTTACCTGCTTCCTGGCATGAAGTGTCTTAATTTAGCTGTCCCAAAGTTATCCTGAGACAAGGAAAGGTCAGGAAAGTCATTCTCTGGATTGACATTGCCTGCCAAAACCTCTAGCTGAAAACTTTCCAGTTCACTGTGGGTTATTGTTACTGCATGCAAATTATGCCCCACGGAATACGAGTTGAACACTGGTGTGTGGTTACATTCCCCTCATATGCTTCATTAACCTTTCCCTGTAAGTCTGAGAACACAGTTCTTGACCACTTTTTACTTCAAGTTACCAGGTTCTGCTGGTGGTTTCAATGGAGAATGCACCAGCGGGGTAGTCCTTGGTGTCCCCATGGACACATACAGCCACTATCAACTGGATTTGTAATTTCTGGGCATCTACTAGATTGGTGTGCACCAGGATAACCTTACTGCCAGAGTCCAGCAAGGCCATCTCCTCATAACTCTACTTTAATGGCACATGCCCCTATCTTGGGTTCCTTACTCTGGGTTCCCACTGACACCAGCCTATCAACTAAGGACAAACACCTGGCTAATCCACGTTCCATGAGCTCTTGGAACAACGGACAACTCACAGCCAGGTGTCCTTTATGGGTATATGTAGATTGCATGTAGGTATCCTCACAGGGTCCCTTTGTGTTATTTTATACAGTGCATGGCTACCAATGAGATAGAAAGCCTACAGTCGCAAGCCTGAGCAATGTCGAAATCCTAGAAATTAAGTTGCGGGGGAAGGTTTCATGGATGGAGGGAGCCTGCGGGAACAAGGGATAAAGTAAATGTTACACCTTTTTCCTCTAACCGTAAATATCATCTATACACCACCTATGTATACCACAGCGTGTTCATGTGATTTTGTAATCTACAACGTAACATATATATAAACTGGTATAAAACATTTTGAACCTTTAGAAAATATTTGGTATTTGTGCATGTATGGCTTCTTAAAAAGCAAACACAAGCTACACACAAAATAGTAATCCTAGTAAAAGACTGCCTTGACTAATCTACATTTTAAGCAATATTTAGCATCTACCCTATATCTATTAAATAAGGGGATTAAACAGTTTAGATCAGGTATGGAATATTTCCCATTTAATTAGTACATAGTGACATCCATTTTATAAGCAATGGTCTCAACCAAATGTTTTCTGTTGCTGGGTAGCAGGGTAGCAAGGTATTATATCCAAATTCTGTATACAAAACTGTCTTATCTCACATATATTTTTATAATGTGTTACTTCAATGGTGTACTTCAGATCATACCACAGCACTTCAGTGCGACTTAAGTCTGGAAAGGGTCATACTGTAGATGATGTAATCTTCTATTTTGGATCAGTGTCATTTTGCATGAGCCAACTAATTTTAAAGTGTTACTAAACCCAGTAATATGAAAATAGTTTATCTGCCCCCACACAGTGCCCACAGTTTATAAATCTTCTTTTTACATTAAAATACTGCCACTCTATACCTTTTTGGCTGATCTGTATACCACAGTCACATGATAAACTGCAGGGTTTGTCTGAGTGCTGAGTGTTCAGGTGGGAGGAGATTTTCAATACAGCCCTCATGCTGTTATGGGAGGCAGATCATCAATTAATATGTGACATCCCACCCTCTGTGTTATTTTTTAGTTACAGGGCATGGAGGAAGAGGGGGAAACTGGGCTGTCATTTAGGATCTGTATATACGCCCAAATGTGTGATGTCAATATAATGTGCCTGAAAAGCTCAGCTCAACAAGGAAATATTCTCTCCAGCAATAGAGACCAAACTGAGTAAGTACAGGGGGACCACTCTGAATGTGTCTTATCTGGCCTTGCCCAGAGAGACCTTGCAGGAGAAGGAGGATCTGTGCATACAGGATCAAAGTGCCTTTTTACACAATACAGAGGATTAACCTGTTAAGTTCCACAGTGAGTATTAGGGTTGTCCCGATACCACTTTTTTTAGACCGAGTACAAGTATCAATACTTTTTTTCAAGTACTCGCCGATACCGAATACCGATACTTTTTTTTCAATTTTATTTTGACAGTGACACTAATATGTAGTACTTACGTGTGGACTGTCAGTTTTTTTTTTTTCAATTTTATTTTTTACAATTATTTTTTTTAAATATTCTTTACAATTTTTTTTTTTTTTTACACTGCTTTCTTTTGGAGGGGCGGTGTCAGTGTGTTTTTTTTAATTAACTTTATTATTTTTACAATTCTATTTTTTGCTTTTATCAGCCCTGTTGGGGGGCTTTGGTGAGATATTAACAGACCCCTGATATCTCCTCTTTGAGACAGGCTCAACTGCACTGTAGATGAATGTAAAGGAGACAGCGGCTCCTCTCCATTCATGAACTGAGACATTGTAACATAGTTACTATGCTCAGTTATGAATGGACAGTCAGTGATCACTGACAAAAAAAAAAGATCACTGACTGTTCATTCGGAAAAGGGCTCCTTCCTCCGTTCTCCATCCTGACAGATCGGTGACAGAGGGGGGGGGGAGCACGGCGGTGGACCGGAGCGGTACACAGAGGGGAGTGGAGGACGGCGGGGGACCAGAGCGGTACACAGAGGGGAGCGGAGGACGACGGGGGACCAGAGCGGTACACAGAGGGGAGCGGAGGACCGAAACAGAGCACGGAGGGGGACCGGAGCAGAGCATGGAGGGGGACACGAGCGGAGCACGGAGGGGGACATGAGCAGAGCACTGCGGGGGACACGAGCGGAGCATGGAGGGGGACCGATGCAGAGCACAGCAGGGTACTGGAGCAGAGCACGGAGGGGGACCGGAGCGGTACTCGGTGGGGGACATGAGCAGAGCATGGCGGGGACACAAGCGGAATATGGAGGGGGACCGATGCAGAGCCCGGCAGGGTACAGGAGCAGAGATTGGAGGAGGACCGGAGCGGTACACGGCGGGGGACAGAAGCACCACTGACAAAGTATCGGATTAGGCATCAGAGCATTTGCCCGAGTACAAGTACTCGGGCAAATGCTTGGTATCGGCACCGATACTAGTATCGGTATCGGGACAACCCTAGTAAGTATAACAAGCATGCTATTCTGCATATACAGACAGATTTGAGTGTTGTGGGTTTAGTAACACTTTAAGTTTTAGATTACAGACAGATATCCTGACATTCTATTGTAAAATGACCTGGTAAATTCATTGGTCCTTTGATAATTGCAAACTTCCCAGCCCTGAGTCGGCAAAGCATCCTCACACCATTATTGCTACTTTCCGATCTTCACAGTTGGAATAAGGTTTTTGGTGGTGGTACAAAAAGTTATTTTTAACCCAGTTTTACATTCTTGTCTTTTCTAACTGCAAAAACATTGCATTTGTGGCATGGAACATCTCATGCCTCGTACACACAACGGGATTCCTCTCAAGCCTGCCTTGTATACACACGTTCAGGCCAAATACTGCTGAACTTTCCACTGCCAAGAACGCGGTGACGTCAAAGACTATGACGAGCCGACAAAATGACGTACTTTGCTTTCGCGTATACAAATTGTTTACGAGCATGTGCGTTTTTTTCCCCTCGGGAAAGCCCACACACAACGGTTTTCACGTCGGGAAAAAAAAAACGGACGTTTTTCCTGGCAAAAAGCTGTCATGGCAGTTTTCCCTGCAGGGAAAAACGGTCGTGTGTACGAGGCATAAGTGTATCTTATCAAATTTGACAGAGATAGCAATGTTTTTTGGTGAATGGTAAACGCAAATGGGTTGAAACAGAAGCATACAGATCCTTAGCTCTTTATCAACTGGGTATTGTATGGTGTGCTCATTCCCTAATCTTTGGAAGATATTAATATATAGGAAAAACTGAAGAAGTCAACACTTTTCCTGCATGTAGACTATCAACCTAACAATGAACTGATAGCAGTATTATTCACAACATCTGGTCTCCCATACAGTACACAGAACATGAAAATGCAAAAGTTTTAGTAAATATAAACCGCTAAATACCTTTTCTCATCAGCAGTATATAGCAGTCTTATGACTTCTATCAGTGGCTGGTTAAAGCTTGTAGGAGGAGTTTTTATTCTCCTCTGACTGTCCTATGAGGCTGCATGGCCTGTGACTTTCGGTCTGATTGGCCCTGTGCTGATCACATGCACCCTTCCCAAAAAAAACTCTAGCAACACACACCAAAATGAACATGTGCAGAGTGCCTCCTAGGGTTCTGTTCTATCAGCAGATGGATTGGGGACAGTAAAAGAAGGGGAGGAACAGAGAAGCAGGATCAAAAAGCATTTTTAGACAATTCAATTAACCCCTTGGGCTCCACAGTGAGTATAACAAGCATGCGTTACTACATATACAGACTGATTTTACTGTTGTGGGTTTAGTAACACTTTAAGGCTGGGTTCACACATATGCTAATTGGATGCGGTTTCCTCGCATCCAACTCGCATAACAGGTAAGTGTGACTGGCTCTCAATGGAGCCGTTTCACACATGTCCAGGTCAGCTGCAATTCGGATTGAAAAAGGGTCTGGTGCATCTTTGGGTTCGGTTCAGGTGCGAATTCAGGCTAAAATTCGGACCTGAATCGCACCTGAACCAGTGTACAGCAATGCACTGGACCCCAGGCGCAAACCCGTGGGCGCACATGTGTGAACCTGGCCTGACTCTTTCTGAATTGATGGTCTTTTTTAATGGGGTAATATTGCAGTATGACAGTATTAAAGCGGTGGTTCACCCTAAAACAATTATATACCATTCCAACCAGCATACTGCCGACATGTACAGTATGCTGTTTTTTTTTCCGCTGTACATACAGTTTTATCGTTCTTTTTCTTTCCGGGCTCCCGTGGGGAATAGGCGTTCCTATGAAGAGGCGTAGATGATTGACGTGCGGCTAAGGCGCATTACGCATTCCGAAAATAGCCGGGTTGGGACTCGGCTATATACGCCGCCTGCGCAGTCAGCTCCTAGTCTGTGCGCAGGCGCCGTATAGCACCGTATAGAGCCGAGTCCCAGTCCGGCTATTTTCGGAACGTGTGACGCACCTTAGCCGCACGTCAATCATCTACGCCTCGTCATAGGAACGCCTATTCGCAGGAGTCCGGAAAGAAAAAGAACGATAAAACTGTATGTACAGCGGAAAAAAAAAAAAAAAACAGCATACTGTACATGTCGGCAGTATGCTGGTTGGAATGGTATATAATTGTTTTAGGGTGAACCTCCACTTTAATACTGGGTGAACTCAATGGACTTTTTTTTACCACGCATTTAACAAAAAGAATGTAAAATGTTTTGTGTTGTTCATTATATTTTTTCTTTTTATTACTTGGATCACATTTTTCTGGGTCATTCTTGCAGAAATCCTAAAAATTTTTGAAGGACTCACAAACTTTTTTTCATAACTGTTGACATAACATAAGCTTGTTTTTTGTAAAGTCATCCTGTTCTTGCCTATTTCCCCTTTCTTGCCCCAACAATTGCCAGAGCTAAGTGTATAAGACTCTAATTTCATTTGTACACTGCATATGCTTGTTGTTAAAATGTAAGCGAGCAGATGGTAGAGCTCTGAATGTAAAGCTTGTTTTTCATGTCACGACACATACACGATTACAAAGGGGACAGGCGAACGCTGGAATGTTCAGCATTATACAAAGCAGACAATGTGGAATTGCAGTTAATATAAAATGCAGAAGACAATGAAGCTGACTCGCTGGTTCTGTCTACTTCTAAAGTACTGTACTGAGGAATGCTGTACAATTCTGCATTCTGTCTAGATGAAGCTGAACGGTTCGTCACTGCTGAGGGATTTGCGTTTGGGTGGAGAGGCCACAACACAATGATCATTACGTCCTTACAACCAGCTTTTCTGCTTTTTCTTCTCAGGTTCCTCCTCCCTTTTTTATCTCTCTACTTAATGCTTCTAAAGAAAGTTCCAGATTTTGGCCTTTTCTGCCGTAGATGAGCTGGACGACGTATTAGTCATACGCGGTCTGCTCGTAATACAAAGTCGATTGCAACCAAAAGTATCTATGTATTTATTTTAACCAGCCAACTTTTGTCAAGAAAGCAAGGTCAGCTTACAGTCAATTACAGAGCGATCATAATAATATTAAACAGATTACAATGCAGAAATATTACTTAGTCTGTTTATAGCTAATCATGCCAGAAATGTCGGTAACACTTTGGCAGCCTAACGTAATAGCTCGGCATACCAGTTAAACCAGGCCCTGAGCCTTAGTGTTGATGTTATTTACGTTTCAAGGAAATTATAGTTCAGTAACACTTCAAGTACCATTGTTTGCCACTCCTAAATAACCTCAGGCTGTATCCCTTATACAGCTGGAAATATTTCTTGCATGGAATTCAGTTATGCTCATGCAGTATGCTCTACAAAAATATGATGCATGCAGTGGCTGTGAAGTGGGGACAGTACCAGCTTGTAACTGTTCCTGGGCCAGAGGCCAGCACTAAGGTCAGCGTGAAATTCTGACTCATAACTGTCATCAAGGTAAAATATAAGCAGTAAAGGGAGGAAGACAATAGGCGGGTAAGACTGCCAAAGGTTATGTGGTATGCAAAATATATACAAGGTGCATACATTGGTGATACATGTTGGTGCACGATACTGGTGGTGGTAATAATGGTGTTGACATGTGAGACAAGGTCCTGATTCATGTGTTTGAATACATTTCTATCCTGGCAGCCTCCATTACATTCAGGCAAATTGAGCATGTCTACAGTTACTGTATTAAATTGCATTATTTTGATCGCAGTGCTGTTTTGTCTGTGCATTTTTCATATTACTAAGGGCTAATAGTAAAATAGTCTCATTATTAGTAGATCTAAAATGGATGACAATTCAATTGCTATGCATAAACAATTGCCAATGTTGTTTTTTCTGTTTTAGTCGTTTATTGATTTTTCAACAACAAAAAAATCATAAAAAGAGACAAGATACAAAACCAACTGTAATATACATCCATCACATTCTGCAGATATGACTGAGAAAAGTAAAGCAGCCCAGATTTGCTATAAGTATTCATTACAAAATAATTCCCAGTACAGGCGGTCCCCTACTTACAAACATCCGACTTACAAACGACTCCTACTTACAAACGGAGGGAGACAACAGAAAGTAAGAGGAAATCTACCCCTAGGAAGGGAAATTCTCTCCTGTAAGAGTTAATATGGGAAAAAGGTGTCTCCTCTCCACTGATGCTTTATCACCAATCCTTGTTTCCCTAAGGCCTTGTACACACGACCGAACATGTCTGCTGAAACTGGTCCGCAGACCAGTTTCAGCGGACAGATCCGACCGTGTGTACAGCCTAGCAGACAGGTTTCCAGCAGACAAAAGTTTTAAAGCATGCTTTAAAACTTGTCTGCTGGAAACCCGTCCATCCGACATGTCCGCTGGTTAGTACACCTAACCAGCGGACAGAAATCTCCCGCATGCGTCGAATGGATTTGACGCATGCGTGGAAGTATTTTACTTCCTGGTTTGGTGACGTGGCAGCGTCAACGTCACCGCCACGTCACCGCGATGTCTGTCCGCTGGGATTTCGGTTTGATGATTCGGTTTGGGATTTCGTGTGTACAGCCATCAGACCAAAATCTCCCAGCGGACATGTCCGATGAAAACGGTCCGTGGACCGTTTTCATCGGACATGTTCTATCGTATGTACAGGGCCTAATAACCCCACATTTTCAAAATTCAATTGTCAATGGGACAGAAAGTGAGGTGAAATCTTCTGAACAGGGGCACAGACAGGAAAAGAAATGTTACAGGGGTGATAACCCTTCCCTAGGATATCCAAAAAGCTTAAAAATAGATTTTTTGCCTGGAGCTACACTTAAAAAATGTACCTGTTCCGACTTATAAACAGATTCAACTTAAGAACAAACCTACAGTCCCTATCTTGTTTGTAACTCAGGGACCGCCTGTATCAATTAATAAAAAGTAGGCATATAACAATCTCCCATGACTCCAAACTTCATTGTCAGTAATGAAATGGGCACCATAGAAAGAGAAAACAATAGACATGAGATTCTTAGATTGTAAGCTCTAAAGGAACAAGGTCCTCTGGACTCCTACTATTAAAGTGTCTTGTATTTGTACTGTTGGCGCTATATAAATCCTGTAAAATAATAATAATAATAATAATAATAGTGAGACATACTAGAAGAATAAAGTAATCGGGTGGGAGCAGCAAATCATGAAAACCAGGTCCCATATAGGGCACCTGTTTATCAAAAATTATTAATAACCGATATGCCTAAACTGAGGATGGTAAACCATCAAACAGGTGTATCATTTAAGCTACACAATATACAGTGTTGTTGGATAAAGAAAAAAAAACGAGAAAGAAAAAGAGAAGAAGAGAGGGAAAGTGAAGAGCCCCCACGACCACATATCCAATTGTTATTAAACATCTGATACCGGTAAATAAGAAAATTAAGACTTCCATAGCTTGTCAAAAATTGTTTGCAAAAGCTGTTGCAATGGCTATCTTGGCCGTTAAAAAAATATAATATATTGGGGTCTGCAAATGTCTTGGGATGTTATCAACTGGCATGTACAACAGCGCAATCTGAGCATCGCTAACAATATTAACCAGCATAATGGAACATATCAAAGAGTGGACACAACCCCAGAAATGTCTAACCTTAGGGCACGTACACCAGATATGAAGGGGCGTCCCCATCTGTCCACCCCCCGAAAGCATAAACATTACCTATTTTATAGGTAAAGTTGATACAGCGAAAATTTGATTGCCTCTTGGGGGATCAGGAAGGAATTTTTTCCCCTGTTATAGCAAATTGGATCATGCTCTGTTGGGGTTTTTTGCCTTCCTCTGGATCAACTGTGGGTATAGAATTGGGTATATTGCATTGTACAATATATATTTTTTTTATTGTTGAACTGGAATGACTAGTGTCTTTTTTCAACCTGACTAACTATGTAAGAGCACGGAAACAATTTTGAGAGGCGTTCTGGTACTAAATACCATCTAGAGTAAACCCTAAAGCCAGCATCAACCAATGCTACATTCATTAATCCCTTATCCGTGTGTTCCAGGTTTGCCAATTGACCTCTTCAGGGTCAATATTAGGATCTTTTTCCATGCGATAGGACGATTTGGAGGACGGGGCAACAAATAGTCTGTACAGCATCGAGATGCACCCACGTTGCAGTGTGGCTTATAAACATCTTTTCTCAAACACCATTCGCATTGCTAGGTCCTCGCACACTTTTTAGAGAGAGCCTAAATAATCCAGAATTTATTGTACATGAAAACTTTCTGAAGGTGGCGTCTCTAAATGCTGCACAAAGTATGAAGAAGGGTGTACGCCCCTCCGATAATTTTTTTTTTTTAACTATCCGATATAATCCCTTGTCCATCGAACATCAAAACTGATGAGATTGTAGACCCATGGGAAACAATGGGTTTGTGAAAGAGGGGGGCAACCAGAATGTGAGGGGAATGAAAGGGCCCCAAGATTGTTATTTCATAATGTCCATCGAACATCAAAACTGATGAGCTTGTAGACCCATGGGAAACAATGGGTTTGTGAAAGAGGGGGGCAACCAGAATGTGAGGGGAATGAAAGGGCCCCAAGATTGTTATTTCATAAAATATTAATCTCAAGCTTTTTTCTTCCCTTTCTTTCTACATCTCAGTGCTGCTGATCTCCGGCTTCTTTTAGCTGCTTCCTGTATACGGTACATGCACTTGCTCATGCTTCAGCTGCATTTCATTGCTTTGGACAGGCTTCCCGAAAATGATATCAGTGGATCATACCTGTAAACTGTGTATCAGCATTGCCACTTGTAGTCTTCATCAGGGTCGCATTTGACAGAGTGACAATCCTGGAGCACAACTCAGAGACAGCTTTCACCCCAAATCAGCAAAAACAAGGACCTCCATGGCAAAGTGTCAGGTATTATTATTTTTTTAAATGTAAGCTATACATATTATATAAAAGAATAAATGCTGCGCGATCACCAAAAAAAAACTTAATGAAAACTTTTTTTTAGAAATGACGCTAAGCGCTTTCAGGAGATTTTAGTGGTTGGGTTTAGATTTACTTCAACCACTAGTAAAAATCTGTACTGAGAACCTGGGGGCTTTGCTGTCACTTTACCCTCAGAATGCAGTTTTGTTGATTTTCTGTCTCCTCTTCTTGCAGGATTGGCTTTTCTATGTGGTGATGATTTAGCTTAAATATATACACATATGTTTTTCATGAAACTGGCACCATAGCACAGATACAGTATATTGTGAAAGAGAGGAACAATTGAGACTACAAACATTTCTTCCTTCCCCTCAAAGGGACATCAATAAGCTTTATTATATAGAATTTTACTAAGCACTTGATGTGTCTAAAATGATCACATATGACCCCATTATAATTGAAAACACACATGGCCCTTTTTTGACAACATAAATGAATGTTTTAGGTTTCCTCAGTTCTCTAATATCTACACGGGTAGGCATTTGAATGCTTTATGTGACAATTCTTAGTCCGCAGAATGCCATAACTATACATTTTGAAACCATTAAAAAATATTCAGTGGTTGTATTCCAAAATGTAACAAGTTGCTTGCTGCAAAATTATCCTGTTTCTAAAATGTAGATCTCCTATCATATCTGTCCATATATATAAAAGGAGACATGCTTAGCTACTGCCATAGGAAACTTTTGGGGGGGGGGGTGAGTGGAACCCCAAGGCAAAGTATGTTTTTTCGTTTTTGAAATTGTGTAGAAGTTTTAGAACCTTTGCAAGTTTTTAGTCCCAAAGGAGATTAGCCATACTTAAGTTTTAAGTCGGTGCTTTCGTCACAATCGGTGACCCGTCAGATAAGGCAACGGAAGTGACGTTCCGTCAGCTGCCCATGTGTTCCACCGCTACCAGGCTTGCTAATCTGACAGAACACCTGCAGTCAGAAGATGGTAGTGGACATCTTACTACACCCAGCTATGTCTTGAATTTGACAGCAATTTTAGCAATAAAATGAGTGTATGTAAATATATATAGTATATTGACATCTGTGATGCTGTTTGGATGTTTCATTTTGAAAGGTTAAAGGTTTAGCACTGAGCAGTGCGGGGTGTACCAACCTTCCTACTGCTGGCGTCCAGTTTCTTTCAAAAAGTAACATGTAACATGACAGAATGTCACTTCCATTACCTAATTTGATGGGTCGCCGATTCTAACGAAACACCGGCCATAGATGGATTAAAATTCAATCAGGTCAGCAAGGACTGGCCAAATTTCGATCCATCTATGAGCAGGCTGGTTATATTTCTACAGTTAGGTAAGTAGTATGTATACCTATAAGAAATGTATGAAAAGCATGGTCTCCACTTGGGTGACCCTGTTAGCACACCAAGACCCATAAGTCTCTCTGGCATGTCACAATTTCCTGTCTAGGCAGTGAACACTGATCCGTGTATAAAATCTGGTGAACAGACTAAGCTGTATATGCTTTTTATATACATATATAATATTATTTTTTGCCATAACTAGTGCCCAATAGATATTGAGATATTCAAGTAGAGCTATAGGCAAAACTTTTTTTTTTTCATTTTGGGTTGAGTAAGGGAGTGATTATAATCCCTGTTGGTTTATTTTTTGCCATCTGTGCCACATGATAGGGTAGGGTAGGTTAGATTTACCTTCATGTCCTGTCCCATAGCCAAAACACGTAGTGAGAAGAAATCTTTGAAAATTAAGGGAATCCCTTGGGGACCTCCTGGTCACCAGAGCTAGTGTCCCCATTGCAAGATTTCTCCTCTATTACTTTTCTGGGGACAGCCCAAAATTTGGCATTTACTTTTACTTTCACTTTCAATGATAATAGTAAAACAGGACCAATAGAGGAAATGAATCTCCCTGGCACATTGAGGGGCACAGACAAACAAAAAAAAAAACTGACAGGTATTCTAATCCTTCTCCGCTCTGTCCACAATTTCAGAAAAAGGTTTGCCTTTAGTTATACTTTAAGATACTAGGTATGAAGCACACTGTCAATTATAATATAAAAAACCATAAACTTACTGTAAATATGCAAATCTGAGACTAATTAGATGCCAAATATACTGTACCTGTTAGGCCGCGTACACACGGTCGGACAAAACCGATGAGAATGGACCGAGGTTCAGTTTCATCGGTCCAAACCGACGGTGTGTATAGCCCATCGGTCTATTTTCCTTCGGTCCAAAATTTTAAAACATGCTTCAAAATCGAACCGATGGACCGCTGCCCGATCGGTCCAAACCGATGGTTAGTACAGAAAGCATCGGTTCAAATCCCGCGCATGCTCAGAATCTAGTCGACGCATGCTTGGAAGCATTGAACTTCGTTTTATTCAGCACCTCGTGTGTTTGACGTCACCGCGTTCTGACCCGATCGGTTTTTGGAACGATGGTGTGTACGCACAGACCATCAGGCCACTTCAGCGGTGAACCGATATAAATGGCCCGTCGGCCCATTCTCATCGGTTTGGATTGACCGTGTGTACACGGCCTTAAGGATAATGATCTACTAAAGACATATAGGCTGAAAGCGATTTCCCCCAGAGCTTAGTGAATGAGGTAAAGCTCTACTGACTTCCATCTACTGTTCTTTTTTTTTTTTTGCGACTGACTATTCTTTGCAAACTGAATTTTCACCACATTCATTAAACTAAGGGAAAACTCCCTTGAATAGTTAAAAGTCAGCCTTACAGTATCTAAAGATAATGTATACAACAGTACCAAAACTGGCCAGACATGGGACAATTTTGGAAAGACGTGATATAGATTCAATAAATATTATTTATTGAAATAATCAAAAGTGAACAAATACAAACTTTAGCAGTTGTTTTATGCGACTTGTTTGGATTTAGGATGTTTTTTTTTTTTGTGCTGCTCAGCACACCGATGTTCGGCTTCTTTCGGCAACTTTTGACGCGCTGTATGCGGCGGTCGGAAGCCTGTCAATCAAATAGGAACGCCCAGTCCCGCAGATCATACCCGGAAGCTGCGGAGAACATCTATCTCTAAAACGTTATGTACTGCATTGATTTAAAAAAAAAAAATACCCGATTGTGCTTCCCACAATTAGCCTCAATCTAATGTTAAAACATTTTTTTTTTTCGGGTGAACCCCCGCTTTAATATTTCATAGATATGGTGGCTGCTTTAGTTTTTTTCCCTTTGTTTAAGCCTACCAAAAATACACTTCTTGTCCTTGTGTGCCACGCTCCCTCACTTTTCTGTATTCTTTTCTGTACTTATAGAGGAGCAGCGTTAATGCCCTAGGACAAGAAGCATGTTGGGACTACAGCCTACCAACCCTCTCTCCTCATTTCCATAACATATAGGGGAAGTTTTCTGTAGTCAACAGAGAATTTGGAACTGGTAACTGATTATAGTCAGCACAAATAGACAGCACGTGAAGTGTTAGCTAACTAGCCTTCTGGCAACATCAATAGTTTTGTTTGCACAGATAAAACAAAACTCTTTCATTTGTATACTTAACCAGAGCATGCTCTGAGGACTATTTTGAAGAGGAGGGCTGGCGATTTGGTGCTCGAGCTGCACCCACTGACAGAAATTATATCAGCATCACTCCAGTCAGAAGTACAGTGGTCGGCTACTTTTCTCCTCCCTCCAGCGTGCGGATGAATGCCTGCACTGAGACTGAGAACTAACCTCAGTCTCAGTGTGGTGCTAAATGAGTGAATACTGACCTTCTTCTGCTCTCCCCTTCTCATGTGACATATGGGAAGGAGAAGCTTCCTTCATTCCACGTTGTGTGAACTGTGAGTTCCACAGAGAAGGTGAGAGTCAACTCATCCCCAGACCTCAGGAGTTCTCAGAGAAGGCTGTTTTGTGCATTTTTGCACATAGGCAATGACACCACTGATACAGAGACATTTTTACTTCCAGTGACACCACCAACACAGGGACATTTTTGCCTTCCAGTGACACTACCAACATAAAGACATTTTATCCTTCCAGTGACACCACCAACATAAAGACATTTTATCCTTCCAGTGACACCAACGATACAGAGAAATGTTTCCTTCCAGTACCACCACATACATAAAGGCATTTTATCCTTCCAGTGACACCACCAACATAAAGACATTTTATCCTTCCAGTGACACCAACGATACAGAGAAATGTTTCCTTCCAGTACCACCACATACATAAAGGCATTTTATCCTTCCAGTGACACCACCAACATAAAGACATTTTATCCTTCCAGTGACACCAACGATACAGAGAAATGTTTCCTTCCAGTACCACCACATACATAAAGGCATTTTATCTTTCCAGTGACACCACCAACATAAAGACATTTTATCCTTCCAGTGACACCAACGATACAGAGAAATGTTTCCTTCCAGTACCACCACATACATAAAGGCATTTTATCCTTCCAGTGACACCACCAACATAAAGACATTTTATCCTTCCAGTGACACCAACGATACAGAGAAATGTTTCCTTCCAGTACCACCACATACATAAAGGCATTTTATCCTTCCAGTGACACCACCAACATAAAGACATTTTATCCTTCCAGTGACACCAACGATACAGAGAAATGTTTCCTTCCAGTACCACCACATACATAAAGGCATTTTATCCTTCCAGTGACACCACCAACATAAAGACATTTTATCCTTCCAGTGACACCACCAACATAAAGACATTTTATCCTTCCAGTGACAGCAACGATACAGAGAAAATTTTCCTTTCAGTACCACCACATACATAAAGGCTTTTTATCCTTCCAGTGACACTACCAATACAGAGAAATTTTTCCTTCCTGTGACACTGCCAACACAGGGACATTTTATCCTTCCAGTGACACCACCAATACAGAGACATTTTTCCTTCCAGTGATACCGCCAACACAGGGACATTTTTTCCTTCCAGTGACACCACCAATACAGAGAAATTTTTCCTTCCAGTGATACCGCCAACACAGGGAAATGTTTTCCTTCCAGTGACACCACCAATACAGAGAAATTTTTCCTTCCAGTGACACCACCAATACAGAGACATTTTTCCTTCCAGTGATACCGCCAACACAGGGACATTTTTTCCTTCCAGTGACACCACCAATACAGAGACATTTTTCCTTCCAGTGACACCACCAATACAGAGAAATTTTTCCTTCCAGTGACACCACCAATACAGAGAAATTTTTCCTTCCAGTGACACCACCAATACAGAGACATTTTTCCTTCCAGTGACACCACCAATACAGAGAAATTTTTCCTTCCAGTGACACCACCAATACAGAGAAATTTTTCCTTCCAGTGATACCACCAATACAGAGACATTTTTCCTTCGCCAATACAGGGAAATGTTTTCCTTCCAGTGACACTACAGACATAAAAGGCATTTTAACCTTCCAGTGATACCACCGATACAGAGACATTTTTCCTTCCAGTGACACCGCCAAAACAGGGACATTTTTTCCTTCCAGTGACACCACCAACATAAAGACATTATATCTTTCCAGTGACACCACCAATAGAAGGACATTTTCTTCTTTTTTTATTTGTGCACTGATTTTAAACTCATTAGTTTTCTGCAGTTTGCTACCACAACTGTTGGTACTATTTCAGCATATGCCACAAACATTACATATATTTGTCTTCACATGCTGTTATTAGCTCCACCCTTTCCACCTGGGGGGAGCATGCAACTTGCCATATTCACCCTGGCCACCAGATGACCTTGTCCTGGCACTGTATTTAACTGACCAAAAAGTATTCATTCTAAGGTTTACTTTAAAGCGGAGTTCCACCCAAAAATTGAACTTCCACTCTCTGGACCCCCCTTTAGGTGTCACATTTGGCACCTTTCGGGGGGGGGGGGAGCAGATACCTGTCCAATACAGGTATTTGCTCCCACTTCCGGCGAAAGATTGCCGCGAACTACGCCATGTCAGGTCCCTACTCCATTCCCCCCGCTGTCTTCTGTCCCAGAAGACAGCAGGGACCACTCAGAATGCGAAGCGCGACTCGCACATGCGCAGTAGGGAACCAGGCTGTGAAGCTGCAAGGCCTCACTTCCTGATTCCCTTACTAGCCAAGCTGGCACCTCCAGCCGGAGTTGAGGAACGGGTTGGCTTTGGGTGAGGACATCACGGACGCCATGGACAGGTAAGTTTCCTTAATTTAAAAGTCAGCATCTGCAGTATTTGTAGCTGCTGACTTAAAAAAAAAAAATTAGGCGGAACTCTGCTTTAACTAGTCTCACATGCCTGGGTACAGTACGTCTTACACTATAATTGCTTTGCGTGCTAAATGATCTTTCACATTGATGACTTTCACTTTCTGATTCCCTTACTAGCCAAGCCGGCGCCTCCAGCCGTAGCTGAGGAACGGGTTGGCTTTGGGTGAGGACATCGCGGACGCCATGGACAGGTAAGTTTCCTTAATTTAAATGTCAGCATCTGCAGTATTTGTAGCTGCTGACTTTAAAAAAATTTTTTAGGCGGAACTCTGCTTTAACTAGTCTCACATGCCTGTGTACAATACGTCTTACACTATAATTGCTTTGCGTGCTAAATGATCTTTCACATTGATGACATTTTTCGAATACAATTGTCAAGTTGAAAAACCCCTTTGAATGATGTCTCCTGTTTTATCTGTCACCGGGGATCATTTTTTGTACCCAAGATCTTGTGATGTAATTTGTGTTCATTAAATATTCCTTGGATTTTTTAACAAATCTTTAACAAATCTGGCCAAAAACAAGTCCTGCCAAGTCCATTTCAAAATAGTTTTCAGTTTGGCTGACACGTAGTACTGTTCCCATCCTCAATTTAAAAACGATAAGCCAATTCAAACTAATTTTAAGACTGGATTGAACATATTTAACAAGTGAAAGAAAACTAAAAGACATACTCTAGGTTATTCAACTAAGAGCAATAGAGCCCTAATAGTTAGAATTTATGACTTTTGACAATGCCTTTACAAGATAGAAGGAAAGATATTGTATTTGTATTTGTGGCATTTCAAGTATTTTTCGATCTTTCGATGCTGCTCGACAAGACAGCTTTCATCTACATAATAAGTGTTTCCTAGACCACTTGATGTGCTCTACCATGTTCTAAATACGTGTCTGTCATGACCACCATTATTCCTAGCAAGAGCCTAGTCACTGAGTCATTGCAGATGTCAGCAAACTGAGAAATTGGAGATGGCTTTCAGAGCAGGATAGTCTAATAAGTTATTTGAAAAAAGAGAAAAAAAAGTAAAATGTGAGGGAGCATCTGGCGTATTCTTCCTTTGTCTTTCTTTTCTCGTTACATCAGTTGGGGAAGTTATTTACTCAGAATGCTTCTGTCACTCTTCTAGCGGGTGGCTGAAGTGCTAGCTGAGACTAGGAGAGATTGCCTCACTATGTCTTGATGACCCTTCGATGCCCTCCCTAAAGAAACAAAACACAGTTCAGTCATAGTAACCTGAGAAGAGTCCTTGATTATCACCCCCCTTCTGATTTGTGACCACAGAGGTGTTCATGTCTAGTGGGGAGGTGAATGGATAGGTGATCAAAACCAATAAATGAACTCACATGTCTAAACACTTGCCTTTGTTAAATAATATACAGCAGGCTAAGGGCCTACTCACACGGCCATGCGGGACCGTACACCGCCCAGATCGGCCTATTTCTACCATGGGCACGGCCACTCGGCCAGGTGTTTCTGATCATCTGCAGACAGGAAGCCTGTACGAATCAATGACAGACTGACACTGTCCACGGCTGTTCGCTGGGAATCGCAAATGCGTGATTACATATAGTTAAGGATAGATGAGCGACCCTGGGTGATCGCAAACACCTGGCTGTCTCCGCCACAGAAATAAGTCTGTATGGAACTAGATGGCTGTGTGAATGAGCCCTAAAGAAGAAACTAACATTAAGGTCAGTGTTAATTTTGTTGACTAAAATATTTTCATCGATTAAATTAACACTATTTTAGTAGACTAAAATAGGACTAAAACAATTCAGATGACTAAAATACGACCAAAACTAAAATGACATTTTAGTCAGAAGACACTGACTAAAACTAAATCGAACTTTGACATTATAACTAACACTGGTTGTATCAAAATAAAATCGGTTAAGTAGGCGCTAATCTCGTTAATGTTAACTCGTGATCTGTGTTTAATATTTTTTTTAGATATTTAACAATATGACATTGATTGACTGTTTGCCAACCAGCCGCCACAGTCATACTGTGGCAGGTTGGCTCGGCTGTGCCAATCGCCATAGTTGTACATCGGGCTCGTACAAGGCATTCTGTGGGTGCATGCACACACCTATTGGCCAGCGGGGGAGCCAGTCAGCACGTCCGGCGGATTCGATGTCTGCCACCTGCAGTGTAAACAAGGCAGATCTCCATTCGGATAGGGGAAATCACACAGAGATCCTGTCTTTCTGCTATGGTCTGTGTATTTACCCAGTCACACAGTCCCCCATACAGTTAGTAAACACACTGAGGGAACACAGTTCACCCCTTGATCGCCCCTGATGTTAACCCCTTCCAGTGTCATTAGTACAATGTCAGTGCATATTTTTAGCACTGATTACTGTAATAATGTCACTGGCTCCCAAAAAAGTGTCAACAAAGTCAGTTAGGTGTCCGATCTGTCCGATTCAATGTCGCAGTCCCGCTAAAAATCGATTTCACTAGTAAAAAGAAGGAAATGCCATAAATCTATCCCCTATTTTGTAGACGTTATAACTTTTGCGCAAACCAATTAATATACGCTTATTGGGTTTTTTTTTACCAAAAATCAATATAAAACTTGTAAAAAAAAGTGAAAGAATAAAAAAAGCAAAAAACAAATCACAAGTCCTTTATATTCAGCAACAAAGTCCAATGTTTGAGCCCGTGATACACTTCATCCAATCCACTGTGCTCCTATGTGGGTGATCCTTGATAGTACACAAACAGTGCTCCACCGCTAGTGACGCTAAGAATGCACTCATCAGAGCCTAAGGCCTAGTACACACGAGAGGATCGATCCGCGGAAACGGTCCGGGGGACCGTTTCCGCGGATAAATCCTCTGGCGGATTTTGATCTCATGGTTGTACTAACCATGAGATCAAAATCCCCGCGGAATTCCCTCCGCGGTGACGTGTCGCGCCGTCGCCGCGATGATAATGCGGCGACGTGCGCGACGCTGTCATATAAGGAATTCCACGCATGCGTCTAATCATTACGACGCATGCGAGGGATGCAATCGGATGGATTGATCCGCTGAGTCTGTACAGACCAGCGGATCAATCCGCTGGACTGGATTCCAGCGGATAGATTTCTTAGCATGCTAAGAAATCTTGATCCGCTGGAAATCCATCCCCGGGGGAAAAAATCTGCGGAAAAATATCCGCTGGATCGTACACACCAGGGGATCTATCCGCTGAAACAGGTCCGCGGATAAATTTCAGCGGATCGATCCTCTCGTGTGTACGGGGCCTTAGGCCACCAGGACCAGTCAAACCTTTTTAATTTTGTTGGCCTACAAGGCCCAAAGCCAACTTCACTCCTTCCTTAAACAATTAGCATGTTCTCCTCAGATAGTGAATTCTCCCATCAATAGATGAGCATCAAACCCCAATAAGGAAAAATTACAGAGTAATCGTGCAACACAGTTTTATGAAAATGCCCTTTAAAATTTCATCCCACAGTTCGTGCGCTTACATGTTAAAGTGCCCAGACCAGCTCCATCGTCATATCTAGATGAAAAATAACCAACACTCCGTCAAGTTGTTCGGTGTGAACCGCCGTTGCTCTTACCCAACTGCAGGCGTGAGTTCCACTAGAAGACGGATGTGACGTCACTTGCGGTCCACGGATGTTCAGACAGTGATCCGACCTCTATACATTTTGCTGTAATAGTGTCATCAGGTTATATATATGGTTAGATATCCCAACGGCTAAATCTGTGTCTGTAGTGCGTATGTTCAAACCTTAATACTAGGTGCAGAAACTCCCCTTTCCGAATCACCCCCTGTCTGCACCCCCTACCCACCTTTTGCACCATTTCTTGGTTCCACCCCTACCCACCCCCTGCACCATTCCTTGGTTACACTCCCTAGCCACCTCCCAGTACTGCCCCTTTTAGAGAATACAGAACCCAGTAACAATTGTGGTACTAAGTAATTTGTATGGAATTTGTTAATGATAACAAGAAAAGCATTAAAATAGATCCCATGCAGCCAGCAACAATACATTCCCCCAGCAAAAAGAGACCGTCTGCAACAAAATACCTCCTACCCCAGCAACAAAAGATCCCCAGCAGCAATTCCAGATCTCCCTGCTGCCAGCATGCATAGACTCTCCAGCAAAAGACCCCTCAATAACAATGCATTACCCGCAACTAAATACCCCCTCCCTCACCAACAATAGACCCCCAGCAGCAACAACATATTTCCCTGCAGCCAGCATCACTAGATCCCTCCCAGCAACATTAGACCCACCCTCAGCAACATTAGACCCCCCACCAGCAACAATTGACCTCCTTAGCAGCAATAGACCCTGCCCCGCAAAAATAGACCTCCTTCAGCAACAATAGATTCCCCAGCTGCTAGCATCAATAGACCCTGAACCTCTTGCCATTACATACATTCAGTGCTGGAGGTACCGAAACTGCTTTCCCACTGAAAAAAAAGCCCTACTTACACTAGGAGATATTATAAGTGGCAATTCTAGAGAAATGCTTAAATAATGCATTACAATTTAACTAAACCCATTCGATTTTAGTTGACTAAAATGTACTGGAGATTTTTAGTCGACTAAAATATAACTAAAACAATTCAGTTGACTAAAATACAACTAAAACTAAAATGGCATTTTAGTCAAAAGACTGTGACTAAAACTAAATTAAAATGTTATGTCAAAATTACCACTGATTAGGATCAACAACAGAAGATATCATTTTCAGTAGTGATGGGGGCCAAGCTGGGTGTCAATAGTGATATACTTTATAGATCACAAAATGAACCAGAAGAAGCATCTTTAAGGTTAAGTACACACAGGTGCTGGATGTAGAGGTGAATTTATTTCCTGTGTGACACCTAGCCGTAGCCCCCCAACATTCAAATGCTTTCTCTATGGGGGTTCCTTCCAGGAAGCATTTATTCAAAATGTATGTTCCTCGATCATCAAGTGCTGGTATAGACACTGAAGCCGTGGTTCAGAGAACATGGCACACCAGGGAGCAAACTGAATGCTTTTCTAAATAGTACAATGTATTGAGCCATTAGCTTAACATGTGGGGGACATTTGGCAGCTGTCAGGGATATGAATAAAGAGCCCAGAGGTTTTCAAATATGCTTTAAACCTCTGTAGTGTCTATTCAGAAAAATAATACTTAGGGGCATATTTATAAAGCAATGAATCTAACATACACCAAACATTCACTGTAGATAAATCTTCTAGGTACATGTGTTTAAAATAACTGATTGATTCGCCACCAATGGATTTTTAGTTAAAGCGGTACTAAACTCCTGGAATGAAAAAAAAGGTGGGCCCCAAGCTGTTTAGGCTCTAATGTGCTAGTATGCATCGCTGCCAGACTCATCCACCTTACTAATCTCTCTGTGTCTGCTACTCCTCTCTGTCAATCCCTCCACTGGCTTCCGCTCACCCAACAAATTAAATTCAAAATAATAACAACTACCTACAAAGCCATCCACAATTTAGCCCCTAGCTATATCACTGACCTAGTCTCAAAATACCAACCTAATCGTTCTCTTCATTCTTCGCAAGACCTCCTGCTGCTCTTGCATCGCCTCCTCCCACGCTCGCCTCCAGGTCTTTTCCAGAGCCTCTCCAAGCCTATGGAACTCCTTACCCCAATCTGTCCATTTATCTTCTACTCTATTAGCTTTTAGATGATCCCTGAAAACCATTCTCTTCAGAGAAGCCTATCCTACCCACACCTAACAACTGTATTTTCATCTTGTCCATCTGATCATCCCCCACAGCTACTACCCTTTGTTCCACTTGATCCTCCCTTCTAGATTGTAAGCTCTAAGGCCTCGTACAGACGAGAGGATATCCGCTGGAAACGATCCGCCGGACCGTTTCCAGTGGATAAATCCTCTGGCGGATTTGGATCTGATGGCTGTACACACCATCAGATCGAAATCCCCGCGGAATACATCCATGGTGACGGGGCCGCGCCATCGCCGCAGCGACGTGCGCGACCCTGGAAGGTTAATACTTCCACGCATGCATCGAATCATTACGACGCATGCGAGGGATGGGAGCGGACGGACTGATCCGGTGAGTCTGTACAGACAACCGGATCAGTCCGCTGGACTGGATTCCAGCGGACAGATTTCTTAGCATGCTAAGAAATTTTTATCCGCTGGGAATCCGTCGGCTGGATTTTTATCCGCCTGAAAATGTCCGCTAGGCCGTACACACGACCGGATCTATCTGCTGGAACTGATCTGCGGATCAATCCCAGCGGATCGATCCGGTCGTGTGTACGGGGCCTAACGAGCAGGACCCTCTAATTCTTTCTGTATTGAATTGTATTGCAACTGTACTGTCTTCCCCGATGTTGTAAAGCGCTGCACAAACTGTTGGCGCTATATAAATCCTGTATAATAATAATATAGACCAAAATGAGGAGGAAGTAGGGACCTAGTGAACACTGTTCCAAATCGGGGACAGGTCTTTAAAATCAGGGACAGTCCTTTAAAATCAGGGACAGTTGGGAGGTATGCACTGAGCCACACTTGCGCAGCTCAGTGTCTAGTCCTGGCATGTGCTGGGTGCCAGGGGCAATGTGCCTTTTTCTACCTAATTGCTAAAACTTTTTCCACCTGTAAGAGCCGGTTCACACTGGGGCGACTCGTCAGGCGACTCAGCCGCCTGACACGTTGCGTCCCATTCTATTCAATAGAACCGTTCTAATAGGAGCGACGCAAGTCGCTCCAACTTAGAAAAAGGTTCTTGTACGACTTCGGGGGCGACTTGCATTGACTTCTATACAGAAGTCATTTTGCAAGTCGCCTCTGAAGTCGTCTTCAGGACGCCTTGCCGAGTCGCCCCCGAAGTCGTGCCGCCCCAGTGTGAACCGGCTCTAAGCGTTTCACAAATGTTTTTCTCTCATGATAGTGTAAAGTGACGGATCAGAAATACTGCACCACCGTGAGCAGCGAATAAAGAACATCTGGGTGCTAGAGCAGATTACGAAATGTTATTCCCGTGTAGACATCTGCCTGTCTATGGCCACCCTCAAAACCACAAGCATGTGAAATGGTGATGCTAATCAATCTAAAAAAAAAAAAAAAAACAGGCAATAATTTCCAAGGGTTAAGCCTCAAAACCTGGGACTACTTAGAAACTGGACACAGTTGGCAGGCTAGCAGTTATATATATACATTGCAGCAGGCAAGCAGCCCATCGGTGGAAATTTGGAATGTAAAGTCCTTGGGCTGAACATGGAAACAGCAGCCTGAGTCAGACTATTGTGGAAGGCAGTTGCATAGCATTTGGCTGCTATTTTCTTAAAGCTCATGTCATCACATACACACACTCACACATGCTTCCTAGGTTTATTATCTCTAGTGCTTTCCAAGGTCATTGGTGACAGAAAATCCCCACCCTGGAATGTCAGTCTGGTCCCTGACAGATTGCTACTGTCACTAGGCTGGCTGCAGACCTGGGGACATGGAAAGAAAACAGAACTAGCTGACAGTTTACATGTGTGACAGTGAAGACCCCAGAGGGCTAGAGTAAACTGTCTCGTTTTCACATGGCCTTCACTGCGCAGGACTTTTCACATTGCGATGTCACTGCTTCCAGGACAGGAAAACACTCAAATTTTCTACTGGGAAATCAAGAGCTGGCTGCCAAGGACCAACAGTTCACTCTGATGGGTTTATTGCTTACACTAATACCAAGCATATTCCCTGCTCTGCTATCTTTTTATCATCCTGTTTTTCCTCTCATAATGTCCATTTAACCTTCTCTAGCCAAATATGCTCCGATGAGATAAAAATGTTGAACTGAATAAATAAAACAATGAAGGTTTTCATTTCATCCATGACTGATAATGTTATCTTTGTTTTATTCTGTGAACCCAAAATTGCCTCTTTTTTTTTTTTTTTTTTACATATATATAGTCAGTATGGTCCGTTAAAGCCTATCGGAAAAATGTTAAATCATACAGAGTAATTATTTCCACATTATATTTAAAGTGGAACTATAGGCACAACCTTTTTTTTACATTTTGGATAGAGTAAGGGAGGATTATAACACCTGTCAGTTTAATTTTTGCCATCTCTCTCCCATTTGGGAGATTTGCCTTCACTTCCTGTTCCATAGCAAAAACAGGAAGTGAGAGGAAACCCCTGCAAATTAAAGGAATTTCTTGGGGACCCCCAGGTCAACAGAATCCCCATTGAAAAATTTCCCCTCTATTACTTTTCTGGGGACAACCCAAAATGTGAGTTTTCTTTTACTTTTACTTTCAATGGTAATGGTAAGCATGACAAAGAGAGAGGGTGAAGCTCCCTAATGGGGACACAGACATCAATAAATATCGTTTTAGGTGTTCTAATCCATCTCTACTCTATCCAAAACTTAAAAAAAAAATGTTTTTGCCTTTAGTTATCCTTTAAATTATTTCTAGCCTATTTCTATTAAAGTAGAACTCTACTAAAGCAGAGTAAGTGAGGGTTATAACCCCTGTCAGATTGTATTTCTTTTCGCCATCTGTGTCCCATTGCAGAGATTTCCCTTTACTTCCTATCCTATAGCCAAACAGGAAGTGAGAGAAAATCGCTGTAATTTATCGGAATTCCTTGGGGACCCCCACGTCACCAGAACTAGTGTCCCTATTGAAAGATTTCACCTCTATTACTTTTCTGGGGACAACACAAAATTTGGGATTTTCTTTTACTTTCGATGATAATGGTAAACAGAACAAATAGAGAGGATGAATCTTCTTAATGAGGGCACAGACAGCAATACAAACCGACAGGTGTTATAATTCCTTTACACTCTGTCCAAAACAAAAGGTTTTCCTTTAGTTATACTTTCATCTGAATGATCTTGAAGTTAGCAAATTTCCTTGTGAAGATCCCCACGCATTTACTTCCTTCAGTGGCCATTAGGCGAACATGGGTGCTGCCCCTCTATCCATGTGTCCGACTCCCTGATCTACATGCAGGAACGCCGGACCATGGATTCCATTGGAGGGGGGGGGGGGTTTAAGCATGTGATTGGAGCCAGAAACTCTAAGAGGCTTAAAAAAAAGGGTGGGCTCGGGGCATAGAGCACTGCACTCTGAGCCCACCCAGTTGTTTGAGAATAGCGAATGAATATTCACTATTCTCACACTAATCCTCCTCCTGGCCAATCAGGAAGCGGGTCGTGAGACCCTTCACCCAATTGGCTGAAAGGACAAGCGATCCTATTGTACATCTAGCACCCAGGAGGAGGAAAGAGTGGACACATGGCAAAAGACGCCATGATGGAGAAGAGGACACGTGGGAGCTGCTGCCTGATGCCCGAAACCTATGCAGTAAGTGCCGATCAACGTCCTAGAGCAAGCGGGTGGGCAGAGGGGGGAGGGGGTTCCACCGGCCCAAAAAAAACACTGGCTGCCACTGGTAGGCACTGCTGTGTCACATATTTCACAGAGCCTGCCTTCTGAACTACAGAGTTGCTGAGAATTGGAGTTTCATGAGGTGGAGTCAGTAGAGGAAACCAAGCTTGCAGGCAGAAAGGTATCATCTGACATGTAGTCCTTAGAAATTGATTGAAAACGGCAGAATAGAAGCTGCAAAGCATGCAGGGAATCCAGGAAGTTGTGGAAAGAGATGACCAGCAGACAGGCAGCACTCACAACATGAAAGGAGAATTTACAAGTACTGTAAGCCGATATTGTATTGTAAAAAATAACTATTGTTTGTATGTTAACCCCTTGGCGCCGACCGCACGCCTCTCCACGAGTGGTCCTTTGTGCCGACTGGCCGCATATTTGTGTGAAATGATACAGCTGTGCTAAGAGCATTCACCCTCCTTTCCCCCCGCCCAGTTGCCGACGGCTAACGGAAAGCTCACGATCGCTGCTTGCAATCGTAAGTTTTCCGATCACAGCCAATCACAGCGCTCAAATGATCATGAACTCTGCCCCGCCTTTCTGGCATTCTAGATCTCTTAAAGGACCAAGAGTCACAGCGCCAAGAGGTTAAATCAGTATTAAACCCAAAAGTAAGCATTTATTAGTAAACATTTACCCAGCTTACCAATTTTTAGATGCGATGGCTGTATTTGTTTCCTTTTTTTAGGCTTTCTTTCTTCTGTTTTCATCTGGTAATCCAGCAAGCCTGTTGTTTTTCACAACACAAACTCTCCAGCAGAATTTACCACTTAACAATATCAGGGGTGAAATGATCAGCTTTTATTTATTCATGCAAAATCTTTATCCCAAAAGGAAAAAAATAGGTTTTCTGTAACTAATGTTAGCTGGAGTTTGGCTTCAATTTTTTAGTGGTTCTAAATCTGCTAATGCATTTAAAGTGATTGTATTCTATGCATGAATATAAAAAACCTTCTGTGTGCAGCTCCCCCCTAATACTTACCTGGGCCCGAGCTTCCTCCAGCACTGTGCGAGAGCCTCGGCTCTCCTGGGTCTCTCACTCTTCATTGGCTGAGATAGCAGTGGAAGCCATTGGCTCCCTTTTCTATCAATCACAGCCAGTGAGCCAATGAGGAGAGAGTGGGGGTCGAGTTGCGCTCAGTGTGTTAATGGATACACAGAGCAGTGGCTTAGGAGTGAGGAGCCGCATATTTGCGTGAATTGAGCCTGCTTGGGTGGCAAGCAGCTTGCTATGGGGGCACTCGGCAGGAGGGAGGGGCCAGGAGCGACAGTGGGGCATACGAGAAGAGGAGGCTGCTGTATGCAAAACCATTGGACATAACGTGTAAGTATAAAATGTTTAATATTTTAAAAAGAAAAAAAACTGCCTTTAATATCACTTTAACACTCCTCTCCCCAGACTGACATTGCTGCTGTCTGATCTGCCTCCTGTGCTCATTTATCCAGAGTTGTGTATCACAAATATAGGAGGTGTGATACTGACTAGTTCACTAGGTGAAAACAGAGCAGAAAGTGCCAAAGGGAAAAAAAATCTAATATAAAAAAAATTCTGCAATATATTACATTTTTAGTTTTGGGCTTAATATCACTTTAATACAATTCAGATGTTTTAACATATGCTGACCATAGAGCTCCTATTAGCCCTGTAACATCAGATGGCTAATGAGGCAGTAAGGACATGAGGCCACATAGCAATAAGGAATCATTCTGCTGCTTTTCAGACATGTTTTATTCAAGCAAGGATCCATACCAGCCCATTGATTATTCTACTAATAAGGAGCTATTATCAGTAGCACACTGTGTGCGGTACATTAGCTATCTACAGTTCTGTCCCCTGCCTGGAAGAAGAGGACTAACAGTACTAGGTTTGGCTTTAAACTGGTGATTAGACGGCACAGACACGATATGACTGCCGAAAGATCTTTATTGTGAAGGATTTTCAAAATAACATGTTCACCTCCTCTAAATGTGCATGTTTAGGCATATGGAGGAGGGAGGTAAAAACACTTAGCGAAAAACCACTAAAGCTGGCTAATCCCAGAGGAAAACAATAGCATATGGTCATGAAAATCTAACCTGGACATTGATTCTTCCCCAAGGAAGCTTGACAATGGGATATCTTCAGAAGTTAGGGAGTTACACCTAAAATCTTGCCAAGTCCAAGGGATGAAGTTCTGCCATACGGTATCTCTAGCAAAGAGGTGGCTCAATGTTGTCTTGTCTGATTTAGAGACATATCTTGCCACCGGTTTGAGATTTCCAGGGATAGAAGTTTTGACAATTTGTCCTATTTGACCTAGGAAATGCCTCAAATTTTTTTATGTGATTGTATAACTAAAAATTGTTTTTACTCTATGTTTTAGTGAACTAATAGAATCAGTTGTTCAAAAAATTAACTTTTACTATATACTAAATTGTATGTTCCAATTCTATTAACACATAGTGATTTTTAATCACCAATGACAATATTCTTTTATTAGTCTGACTAATGCCCTTTCACACAGACAGCATCTGCACTGTCGTGAAAAACAGATGACAGTATATGAATATAAATTGATCAGTGAACATTAGATTACAGTGAACATTAGATTATACGCCGTCTTTTGTTCAGTTAATTACCATTCAGCTCAGTTTTCATCCATATACATGCGTTCATAATTTTGTTAATCTGTTTTTACCATGTACATTGTCCCAGATTCTTGTAGATGGGCGTAAAACTGCTGCGGCGTAACGTATGTCATCTATGTTACGCCGCCGCAAGTTTTACAGGCAAGTGCTTTATTCACAAAGAACTTGCCTGTAAAGTTGCGGCGGCGTAGCGTAAATCCCCCGGCGCAAGGCCGCCTAATTTAAATGAGCCGGGTAGGGGGCGTGGATCATTTAAATTAGGTGCGTTCCCGCGTCGAACGTACTGCGCATGCGCCGTTCCTAAAATTTCCCGACGTGCATTGTGCTAAATGACGTCGCAAAGACGTCATTGGTTTCGACGTCAACGTAAATGGCGTCCAGCCCCATTCACGGACGACTTACGCAAACAACGTAAATTTTTTAATTTTGACACGGGAACGACGGCCATACTTAACATTGGTTGCCCCTCATATAGCAGGGGCAACTTTACGCGTCGCAAATCTAACGTAAACGTCGTAACTTCCCTGCGTCGACCGCGCGTACGTTCGGGAATGCGCATATTTTGCTAATTTGCATACTCGACGGGGAAAACGATGGAGGCGACACCTAGCGGCGAAAAAAAAATTGCATTACGCCTGTCGGATCTAATGGTTATCTATGCGTAACTGATTCTAAGAATCAGTCGCATAGATACGACGGCCCAGATTAGGACTTACGACGGCGTACATTGCGTTGCGCCGTCGTTAGCCCTTTGAGAATCTGGGCCAATGTGTTTAAATTTATATATATATATATATATATATATATTGTGACAGGAAGTCAGGTAAATCTGTGGGTGTTGTCACAGACGGCACATACATTTCTGCCTTGTTTAGACAATACACCAATTGTTATTAGGCGTCGGCTACAAAAGTAGCCAGAAAAGGTCTAAGGGTGTTGGAAAACTTCAGCTGTTCAGAATGAGGCAATTAAGGCCTCTATAAGTAATCCAGAGGATTACCACTGTTTTGCTGCATCCTGAGGCTTTCTGAGTGAAGGAGAGCAGTAGCTGAAAGTCTTCTGAGGAGGTGAGGAGGTTTTTGATTTTTCTGTGTGATAAAAATCAAAAAGAGACTATTGTTTTTCTGCTGTATGACCAGCAGTGTCTGCCCAGCACTAGGCCGTGCCAGACTCCCTAGATAGGTTCCTGTGTGGTGAAGATAGACGCCCCAAGTGGCCAGGGTTTATTTTATGTTTGATTTTGTTTATGCTGTTTGGATGCTTGCACTTGTTTCCAGCAAGATGGAAGAATAAACCAAAATCGTTGTTTTCAACCGTCTTCGACTGCCTGTCTGTATAAATTCAGTGTGTAGTGAACCCATCCAAGGGGTCACACACCCCACTACCGAGCTAACCCCTTACAATATATATCTCCAAGGAAACCATAAATTCTGCCAGGGTATGTAAACTTATGAACACAATTGTATATGAGTGTGTGTGTGTGTGTGTATATATACAATACAGACCAAAAGTTTGGACACACCTTCTCATTCAAAGAGTTTTCTTTATTTTCATGACTATGAAAATTGTAGATTCACACTGAAGGCATCAAAACTATGAATTAACACATGTGGAATTATACATAACAAAAAGTGTGAAACAACTGAAAATATATTTCATATTCTAGGTTCTTCAAAGTAGCCACCTTTTGCAGCAGACACATCTCTAGAACTGTTAAGAGGAGACTGTGTGAATCAGGCCTTCATGGTAGAATATCTGCTAGGAAACCACTGCTAAAGAAAGGCAACAAGCAGAAGAGACTTGTTTGGGCTAAAGAACACAAGTAATGGACATTAGACCAGTGAAAATCTGTGCTTTGGTCTGATGAGTCCAAACTTGAGATCTTTGGTTCCAACCCCCGTGTCTTTGTGCGACACAGAAAAGATGAACGGATGGACTCTACATGCCTGGTTCCCACCGTGAAGCATGGAGGAGGAGGTGTGATGGTGTGGGGGTGCTTTGCTGGTCACA
Organism: Rana temporaria; assembly: GCF_905171775.1. Taxonomy (NCBI): domain Eukaryota; kingdom Metazoa; phylum Chordata; class Amphibia; order Anura; family Ranidae; genus Rana; species Rana temporaria. Next base: position 207,083,321 of record NC_053492.1, on the reverse strand, counting down.
CTGTTGGGGATTTAATCAAAATTGAAGGCATACTGAACCAGCATGGCTACCACAGCATCTTGCAGCGGCATGCTATTCCATCCGGTTTGCGTTTAGTTGTACCATCATTTATTTTTCAACAGGACAATGACCCCAAACACACCTCCAGGCTGTGTAAGGGCTATTTGACCAAGAAGGAGAGTGATGGGGTGCTGCGCCAGGTGACTACCTCTTGAAGCTCATCAAGAGAATGCCAAGAGTGTGCCAAGCAGTAATCAAAGCAAAAGGTGGCTACTTTGAAAAACCTAGAATATGAAATATATTTTCAGTTGTTTCACACTTTTTTGTTATGTATAATTCCACATGTGTTCATTCATAGTTTTGATGCCTTCAGTGTGAATCTACAATTTTCATAGTCATGAAAATAAAGAAAACTCTTTGAATGAGGAGGTGTGTCCAAACTTTTGGTCTGTACTAGGGGTGCAACGGATCAAAAAACTCACGGATCGGATCGATCCTCGGATCAGGAGTCACGGATCGGATCAGCAAAAAAAAAAAGGGGGGCCGTTTTCATTGGTCCAAAAAAACAAAGATATATATATAAACACATTTATATACACATATATACACATATATATATATATATATATATATATACATACATATATATACACACACACACATATATATATATATGTGTGTATATATATATATATATATATATATATATATATATATATATATATATATATATATACACATATATATATACACACATATATATATATACATACATACATATACACATATATATATATATATATATATATATATATATATATATATATATATTTTTTTTTTTTGCTGTAAAAACAAGTCCCAAACAGCCTCACCTGCTTCCTCTTTAATCCACCCCTGAATTGTGCTCTTTTCCCCACCCCCCTCCTCTCACACCAGTGCTTCACTGCTAACATTCCCTCTCCAAGTCTGCTTGCCAGAGCCCAGTGTGGGAGGCGTGTCACACTGGGCTCTGGCGAGCAGACTGGGTGGAGCAAGATGGCCGCCGCTCCGGAGCTAGGCCGAAGCCGGGAACTTTCCTAGGCCTAGGCTCCGGAGCGCTCCGCGGATCGCGGGTGTGCCGATCTGAACGGGGTGGCCCGTTCGGATCACGGATCGGTGACGATCCGTTGCACCCCTAGTCTGTACTGTGTATATATATATATATATATATATATATATATATATATATATATCTAGCGGGGTCATACTATCATGGACTATTGATAGTGATGTAGACTAGAGTTGAGCGGACCCCAGGCACCCCAAAGCACCCTCCCAATGTTGAGGGCATGTGGCCTAGTGCGGTTCAGGAGAGGGGGGGCCGCACTCTGTCCCCCCCTCTTTTCTGCGGCCGTCCAGGTCAACGTGCTTGGATACCGGGTCTGGTTATGGATATTTAGGGGGAACCGCACGTCATTTTTTTTTTTTAAATTGACGGCGGGGTTCCCCTTAATATCCATACCAGACCTAAACGGTCTGGTTATGGACTTTGCGGGGACCTCCGCGCATTTTTTTTTCCCGAACTCCGAACCCGTACCCAAACTTTTTCCAATTATTCGGGTTCGGGTCCGGGTTCGGGAAAAACCCAAAGTCCGTACCGAACCTGAAGTTCGGGTTCGCTCAACTCTAATGTAGACTTGAATCCCCACCCAAGTTCCCGTTACATTTGTACATACGTGTTTATATTTCCTAAAAGCAATGCATTGTGGGATTAGAGGTACCAGGAGAAATAGACTCCATAGACATTTAGTAGGAATAGACTACACTTCCCACAATGCCTCGCCTTCTTGGAACACATGACACCCCCGCACAGCCTTATAGGGAGGTTACTTAAAGGCAGGGAGGAGTTGAGTTCGTTCTCTTGGGATCTGCGCCTTCTCCTCTGCGAAACAAAGGGGAGCATCACAGCCAAGCAGTTAGGCCTGAAGCCTGAGAGGAGATCCATCTAGAGGGTGGCCATCTGTAGAAAGACAAGACCAAGTGCTTCTAGCTCGTCCCTTTTTGAGACCGGAGAAGCTCGCCAGCTGACGATCGTAGCAGTGGAGAGTCGGATACCGGAGATCGTGTGGAGCGGTGACTGATTGGTGCGTCTTTCGTGAAGTACTCAGGCGGACTGGGCCTGTTCGGGTTAGAGGGCACATGCCCAAGTTTCAATACTACCCCAGCTTATAAACTATTAGTACTCCTTGAACCGGAGCCACGTGTTGATCCCTGATTAAGCAGAGAGGCCTAGCAACTGAGAGTTACACCAGCAGGGTTGACTGACTCTGACTGGATATCGGTCCACCAGCTTTAATTCCTTTTCCTTTGGATTACAGTTAAAAGTGAACCAACGTTTGCGACATAGACTTCGTCCTCAACGGACACTCTGAAGCTATTTGAACTAGGCCTAGCCAAGGTTTCTGCACTAGCAGTACTGCAGAACTGCCCACTAGGGGGGGCTCACGAGCATAGACTACCTATAGTTATCCATAAACTAATTTGTATTAGCATTTTAGGCTTGTTTCATTGACTACTGTAGGGACACCTGCAGAGGCGGTTCTATACAAATGGTTGAGTGTTTAACTTATTGTCCAACCCTTTCTTCCCCTTTGTTACATGCGAAGTAAAGTTACCCCCTTGGTTTTACTATATTTATTGTGTGAGGTGTGTTTATTCTGGAGAGCCACAAGTCAAAGAAAGGTAACGACATTGTTATATTGTAATTGCATATCTCATATGTGTTATTGTGGCCCCAGTCAAGTAGGGGACACAATACTACTGCATCTGTCTGGTGTGCCAAGGGAGGGTTGGAGCCATTTAAAGGGGTGAATAAACTATTGAGAGTAGATCTCAAATCTATCCAGCGGCTACATATATATATATATATATATATATATATATATATATATATATATATATGTGACAGCAGGCAGGTAAAATCACCTGGTTGCATCCAGGATGGAAAATATGTATGTCCAAGATCCAGACTTTATGCCGACTTATACCACTAGGGGGAAATGCTGAGAGTCTTGCAGGGGTAGAGTTAATGAGCCCAGCTGAACTAAGTGGGCTCATTAAGACCTCTATAAAAAAAACAGCATTCTTAGGAAGATCCTCCATCCTGAAACTAGTTCTGTGTTTGTGTAGACTGGGGAGTGTGGTATCTGTCCTGTGCGGTGACTGACAACGCCTGTGTGGTAAACTTATAAAACAGGGTGATAGGGGCTGGGGCAGCACAAGGCTGCACCTAGTTGTTAGATAGGGAATCTACGTTTCTTTTTGTTTTACTGTTATATTTTTCACTGTATATAGTATAAATAAACTGCACCTTTGTTTTTTTTCATCTGTAACGCTGACTGCTGTGCCTGATTTTGTGTGGTGAACCCATCCAGGGGGTCACACACACCCTCTGCCGAGCTAACCCCCTCACAGTTGGTGGAGAATGCGGGCAGTTTTTTTTTTAGGCCAGCATGGAGGAGATATTGAGACAGCTGGCTCTAGCAAATGCAAATCAGCAGCATACAAAGGCAGGTTTTCAAAAGAGCCTTGCAGCTCAACAACAGACAAATGCAACTTTGCAGCAGAGTCTAGAAGCTCAGCAACAAGCCCAGCAACAATCTGAGGCTCGCTTCATAGAGCTATTGCAGAAGCCCAGAGGCGATTCAGTTCGCATGTGTTGCGCTATATAAGTTTTTCACTCACTCAGGAGCAGAGACTCCAACAACTAGTGGAGACATTAATGCAGCAACGTCCGCAGATCAGTGAGGCAAGTGGTTCTACTAATACTGCATCATTTTGTGTGAGCCGTTTACTGCCAAAAATGACTGGACAGCAGGAAATGGAAGTCCCATGAGGTAAATTACGCCACGATTGAGAAAGGGGTGTTTAGCGGTGAAGTGTGGGCTCTAGATTCACTTCAGTACTATCTGCTAGGTAGGCACTTTGACCTGGTTACTGATCAAGCTCCTTTAAAGTGTATGGCTCAAAACAAGGAGACAAATAGAAGGGTAAATAGGTGGTTCCTGGCCCTACAGGAATTCAACTTTACAGTAAAGCATTGCCCTGGCGTTCAAATGGGGAATGTGGATGCTTTGTCTTGGGTACATGCGTGCCTGACTGCTTGTGTTCCAACCCCAAGGTTGAAATAAGAGGGGGGGGTATGTGACAGCAGGCAGGTAAAATCGCCTGTTTGCATTCAGGATGGAAAATATGTATGTCCAAGATTCAGACATAATGCCGACGTATACCACTAGGGGGAAGTGCTGGGAGTCCTGCAGGGGAAGAGTTAATGAGCCCAGCTGAACTAAGTGGGCTCATTAAGACCTCTATAAAAAGCCCCACCATGCTTAGGAAGATCCTCCATCCTGAAACCAGTTCTGTGTTTGTGTTAACTGGGGACTGTGGCATCTGTCCTGTGCGGTGAGACAAAGCCTGTGTGTCAAACTTCTAAAACAGAGAGATAGGTGCTGGGGGCAGCACAAGGCTGCACCTAGTTGTTAGATAGGGAATCTACGTGTGTAGTAAGTGGTCAAGCTGACCAGGATTTCTTTTCATGTTTCTTTTTGTTTTATTTTTCACTGTACAGTTGCAAGAAAAAGTATGTGAACCCTTTTGGAATGATATGGATTTCTGCACAAATTGGTCATAAAATGTGATCTGATCTTCATCTAAGTCACAACAATAGACAATCACAGTCTGCTTAAACTAATAACACACAAAGAATTAAATGTTACCATGTTTTTATTGAACACACCATGTAAACATTCACAGTGCCGGTGGAAAAAGTAAGTGAACCATTGGATTTAATAACTGATTGAACCTCATTTGGCAGTAATAACTTCAACCAAATGTTTCCTGTAGTTGCAGATCAGACGCGCATAACGGTCAGGAGTAATTCTTGACCATTCCTCTTTACAGAACTGTTTCAGTTCAGCAATATTCTTGGGATGTCTGGTGTGAATCGCTTTATTGAGGTCATGCCACAGCATCTCAATCGGGTTGAGGTCAGGACTCTGACTGGGCCACTCCAGAAGGTGTATTTTCTTCTGTTTAAGCCATTCTGTTGTTGATTTACTTTTATGCTTTGGGTCGTTGTCCTGTTGCAACACCCATCTTCTGTTGAGCTTCAGCTGGTGGGCAGATGGCCTTAAGTTCTCCTGCAAAATGTCTTGGTAAACTTGGGAATTCATTTTTGCTTCAATGATAACAATCCGTCCAGGCCCTGACGCAGCAAAGCAGCCCCAAACCATGATGCCCCCACCACCATACTTCACAGTTGGGATGAGGTTTTGATGTTGGTGTGCTGTGCCTATTTTTCTCCACACAACTCAACTTTGGTTTCATCTGTCCACAGAATATTTTGCCAGTACTGCTGTGGAACATCAAGGTGTTCTTGTGCAAACTGTAAACGTGCAGCAATGTTTTTTTGGACAGCAGTGGCTTCCTCTGTGGTATCCTCCCATGAAATCCATTCTTGTTTAGTGTTTTACGTATCCTAGATTCACTAACAGGGATGTTAGCATGTGGCAGAGACTTTTGTAAGTCTTTAGCTGACACTCTAGTATTCTTCTTCACCTCATTGAGCAGACTGCGCTGTGCTCTTGCAGTCATCTTTACAGGACGGCCACTCCTAGGGAAAGTAGCAGCAGTGCTGAACTTTCTCCATTTATAGATAATTTGTCTTACCATGGACTGATGAACAGCAAGACTTTTGGAGATACTTTTATAACCCTTTCCAGCTTTATGCAAGTCAACAATTCTTAATCGTAGGTCTTCTGAGAGCTCTTTTGTGCGAGGCATCATTCACATCAGGCAGTGCTTCTTGTGAAAAGCAAACCCAGAACTGGTGTGTGTTTTTTATAGGGCAGCTGTAACCAACACCTCCAATCTCATCTCATTGATTGGACTCCAGTTGGCTGACATCTCACTCCAATTAGCTCTTGGAGATGTCATTAGTCTAGGGGCTCACATACTTTTTCCACCTGTACTGTGAATGCTTACATGGTGTGTTCACTAAAAACATGGTAACATTTAATTATTTGTGTGTTATTAGTTTAAGCAGACTGTGATTGTCTATTGTTTTGACTTAGATGAAGATCAGATCACATTTTATGACCAATTTGTGCAGAAATCCATATCATTCCAAAAGGGTTCACATACTTTCTCTTGCCATTGTATATAGTATAAATAAACTGCACCTTTGTTTTTTTTTCACCTGCAGCGCTGTCTGCTGTGCCTGATTTTGTGTGGTGTACCCATCCAGGTGGTCATACACACCCGCTGCCAAGCTAACCCCCTCACAATATATATATTTAAATGAGAACAGACATTGTAAAACAAATAAACTTTTGTCTACCACATCAATCAAATGTGCCCTTTCCTCTCACATACTTTTTCATAAATTAACTTATACTTATATAACAATGACATCAGTATACATTAGTAAGTCTGCATAAAAAGGGAAAATAGAAAAAAAACGCAAATCTGTTCTGTTTCTAAACACAGACCTAAACAGACATGTGTACATCCTCACACCTATTGGAATTCATTACTGTCTGTTATCCAATCACAAAAGGAGGCATGAGAAATGGATAGAGGGGGAGCGCCTGTGTGAAAGGGACCTTAGCACAAACACGATGGAAAATCTACAAGCAACTCTTCATTCATTTCCCAGTACTTGTGTAAACATCTCTCTGGAAATAAGCATAGTATACTGTATATAGTATAAATGGGCAGAGGTGATGTGTTCAGTAGGAGCTGTCCCAGCTTCTATTCAGCAAAGCACTGACTGTTGAAATAAAGGCAGAAGAGGACAAACCTCTCACTTGCGTTGGCCAAAATAATTTCTACGCAGTGAAAACATTTGGGCTGGTTTTAGAATACTGAAAATGGCCAGCGGCTTCTTCAACTCGCCCAATTTGGCCGTCACCCAGCAAACTTGGCAACCCTGCCCTTCTCCTGTTAGAATCTAGATCCCTCCTTTTAGCTTTGGCAACCCCTCCCTGCTAGTGTGCCAATCCCAAAATGTGATGTGTGTCTCAGCCTTTTTCTTTGTCTGAGAGTGTGTGTGCCTCCCCACTCTCCCGCCTCTTCCAGCATTCGTAGTTCAGCCCTCAGGCTGAGACATGATGGAAAGCAGAAGTGACTCTCTGCATCCACTTACAAGTAGTAAATGGACAGAGAACATGAGAAAACAGCATAGTACTGTCTGCTCCCAATGTTATGTGTCCCTGTGCTTCTAAGTGGACACTTTGATACTGACTGGAAGAATGAGATGAGGAAGGGGGAGGGGTGGGAGGAAGAAGGCGATAATGGATACAGAGCAAAGGGGGATCATGAAAGAGGGAGCAGAGCTTTTTACAGAGCACAGATGACAGGAGAGGAGTATTGTGGGATGAGGAGGGGGGTGACCATAGGTTTACAGGGCAGATTGGGGGAGAAGACAAAAGCTAATGGAGATGGGAGGGTAGATGCATGAGGAAAAACTTGTGGACAGTGAAAAACTACAGACAAAGTGAAGGAGGGAAAAGTCACATGAAGAAAAAGATGAACGGTTACAGTGGGGAGGTGGGAGTAGGAGCAGTGTGCATTGCAAGACATAAATAGAACTGAAAGGAGCCTTTGGCTAAAATAATATAGTATGGGAAACTAATGGTGGAATGTGGAATCAACAGGGTCCTGTAAAACAAGGAGGCCAAGAAAACACCAGTAGCATGCAGTAACTATAACAAAAGGCTAAAGTACTCTTCTAGTAGCCCTGGGCAACTAGGTTCCCCCCCCCCCCCCCCGATTACTCTGAAACACACATCGTATTATTTTTACTTCTGCCTTGTAGTGAAGGAAAGGGAAACATATTGTCCCCTATTAAATTCTAACTTACAGTTGACGTGAGACCTTTTTTTAGGTGCAGTAAGACCCAAACAATAACATTCGCCCCAATTTTCTAAAGTGATAAAGAAGGACACAGTGGGGGGGGGGGGGTATTTACTAAAGGCAAATCCACTTTGCACTACAAGTGCAAAGTGCACTTGAAATTGCACTGAAAGTGCACTTGGAAGTCGAGGGGAACATGCAAGGAAAATAAAAAACAGCATTTTAGCTTGCACATGATTGGACAATAAAATCAGCAGAGCTTCCCCTCGTTTCAGATCTACCCCTCAGATTTACAGCCACTGCACTTGCAAGTGCATTTTCTGTGCAATTTCAACTTTACAATTGCCAACTTATACTTTTTTGTTTTCAGTGCAATTTCAAGTGCACTTTGCACTTGTAGTTTGCACTTGTAGTGCAAAATGGATTTGCCTTTCGTAAATGTAGCGCCCCTTTACTTTCAGTATGGGCACTACGCTAAAGTTAGTGGGGAATGGCAGAGTTATTTTGTTCCCATTCACAATTTGCTAAATTTAGGCTGCTGTCGTTCCTGAACTGTGCTGTAGGTCAGTCTGCGCTCCAGGGGTGTTGTTTCTACCCCTGGGCGACAGGTGGCGCTAGAGGGGTTCTGGCAGAGCCACTTTTCCCTAGCAGCCAATTAGAGGAGTTTCCCTCGCGGTGCATGCTGGGGAGGAGTATATCTGTGGCAGACGCCATTTTCTTTGGTTCTTCGCAGGTTCGAAGTGCGGCACCCACCTTTAGGGTGTGCGCATCCAACGGACCCCGGCAATGGCCTTCCAGGCCGGAGTCGCATTCTACATGGAGTTCCATGTTGCTGAGAGGGGCCCCAGTGACTTACTGGGTCCCCCACTGTACTGAGAGGATCCCAGGCTGGGTGCCGTTCAATGGGGGGTCGGCTTGAGGAGAACCCGGAGGCAGGTTGTCCAACAGGGCTTGAACGAACCATCGGGGATCTGGTGACCGGAATGTTGACAGGTACACTTTTGCTTAATCCGGTGACATTTGCTTAATCTACTGGGAGGATTCGCTCAATCCGTCCATTTAGCTCATTCAAGTAATAGGCCTGTGGCAGAGGCCCTAGAGCAGTAATTCTCAACCCTTCTAGTGCCTTGACCCCTTGATACATTTTCCCAAGTTGTGGGGACCCCTAGTAGTAAAATAATTTTCGTAGCGTGGGTACATTTTAGGATGTATCACTCTTTCTCTTTTGTTCTCCTTTAAGTTTTTTCTCTCTCTATCCTAATTTCTTGCTTTTTTCCCCATTCTCTATCTCTAGCCGCCTTTCTTGTTCTTTTCTCTTATTCTTGTTTTCAATTTCTCTTTATTAATTTATAAAAAAAATTTACAGTAATACAAAATTCATTAAAACATACAATTACTTTGTCTCCTGTGTGTTTATAAAGGACCTTAATTTCCTTATTCCCGTCCTTTTTCTTAAAAAAATTCTACAATCACATTCACATACTTATACTATCTTCCCAAACCCATTCACCCTTTTTTTACATATAAAAAAAAGCTCTTATTCTTTCTCTCCCTTTTTCTTTGCCCCCCCCCCCCTTTTTCCTCTCCCTTCTATGTATTCTCTATTCTCTAGGACCAGCGACAGCGCTGGCGGGAACAGCCCAGCATTTGGTGACCCCTGGCAAATCATCATTTGACCCTTGAGGGGGTCCCGACCCCCAGGTTGAGAACCACTGCCCTAGAGCCAGGTCTGTGGCAGAGGCCTGTTCCTCCCAGCAATCCAAAGTGACACTTCGACTGCCAGGCTTGTGGCAGAGGTCTGTCCGGGGGCACTTCACCCACTCTGGCTAGAGTGGCGACAAATTATATCTACTACTACTGTGCTACTGAGAGCAGAATTGCTCTGTTCATATCCAGGCCTGATACTGCAAGTTCTCTATCGCTTCATCAACCTTTCCTTCCTACTCCATGTTGATGTTGGCTATGTTGGGCTGAAAATAAAGCATTTGAAAACCTTCATTTATTGGCTGGACATTCGCTCACTATACTACTCTACTCATCAAATACACCCCTAGACAACACTGAGGTAACTTAATACGCCAATCCCAACAACAACCAGCGGCTCCTGAGGGGGTAGCGCTACATAAATAACCCCCAGTATGTAGACAAGGGACATGGCCCTGGGTACACAGACCTCAAAGATCCAAAATGCAGAAGATAATGAAACCACACAAGGCCTTTTTTTTTCTTTAAAACCACTTCCTATTCTGGCACTCCTCTCCTACATGTAAAAATCATAATTTATTTGCTAGAAAATTACTCAGAACCACATAACATTTTGTATGCTTTATTAGCAGACACTCTATGGAATAAAATGGCGGTCCTTGCAACTTTTTATCTCACACGGTATTTGTGCAACAGTAAAGTTAGCCATTTTTTTTTATATAATGTGAAAGAGGAGGTTACGCTGACTAAATACATACCCAACATGTCACACTTTAAAATTGCACACACTCATGGAATGGCGCCAAACATCGGTATTTAAAAATCTCCATAGGCGGCACTTTATTATTTTTTATAGGTTACCAGTTTAGGGTTACAGAGGAAGTCAAGTGCTAGAATTGTTTCTTGCGCTCTACCACACACGGTGATACCTCACATGTGTGGTTTGAGCGGCATATACATATATGGGCGAGACTTACGTGTAAGTCGCACCTGCATCATATAGATGCGATTTGGGTGCAACTTGTGTGCAACTTCAATGTCGGCAATGTTAAAAACGCTGTGTGGTCCCACGCCAAAATGTAGAAAAGAAACGTTATCCTCCAAAATCCATACCAGACCCTTACTTGAGCATGCAGCCCAACAGGTCAGGAAAGGTAGGGGACGAGCAAGCGCCCCCCATCTTGAACCATACCAGGCCACTTGCCCTCAACATGGGGGGGTGCTTTGGAGCAGGGGGGTTCTTCCCCCTCCAAAGCACCTTGTCCCCATGTTGATGAGAACAAGGGCCTCTCCCCACAACCCTGGGTGGTGGTTGTGAGGGTCTGCAGGCAGAGGGCTTATCGGAATCTGGAAGCCAGATCCCGCCCCCCCCATGTGAATGAGTATGGGGTACATAGTACTGCTACCCATTCACCAAAAAATGAGTAAAGACAGTGCACCAGTTTTTGACAATTCCTTTATTAAACAATTTGCAAAAAAAATTCCCCCAAAGTAGATCCATTGTCAATCACGCCACCAGCCGCACCACATGGACCATAAAAAAGAGAAAAAGAAAACCCCGCCTGACAACGGCTCCCACTGACTGCCTGCTCCACCGTTTCACAGCTCATAAATACCTAAGGGGCGGGGCCACCTGTGAAGTTGCCGGGTGGCACCACCACCTTAACCTTATGACGTCACAAGGGGGGCCCCGCCGTTTAGTTATTTAAGATCTGTCACATGGTCGAGCAGGCAGACGGGGGAGCCTTCATTGGGGCCAAAGGTTTTTCTTTTTTCAGGTGCGGTGGTGCAGTGGGCATCATAATTGACAATGGATCTACACCAGGGGACATATTATTATTATTATTATACAGGATTTAAATAGTGCCAACAGTTTGCTCAGCGCTTTACAACATCAGGGAAGACAGTACAGTTACAATACAATTCAATACAGGAGGGATCAGAGGGCCCTGCTCATTAGAGCTTACAATCTATGTACCCTATACTCAATTTACATAGTGGGGAAGCCAGGACCCGGGGGTCCAGATCCCGATAAGCCTCCCACTCACAGACCCCCACAACCACCGCCTAGGGTTGTGGGGAAGAGGCCCTTGTCCCCTCCTGCCCCAAACCCACCCCCATGTTGAGATCCTCCACATAGTTTTTGTTTTGGCCTGGGGTTCCCCTTAAAATCCATACCAGACCCAAAGGGCCTGGTATGCATTGGGGGGCTCCACAATGTTTTCTTATTTTTCATATTTTTTTTTTATTCAACAGCATTCTTTTTTTTACGTTTGGTTTTCCCACTGACAGCTCAGGAGTAATCGGTTGTTAAGGAAGTTGCACCTGGCTTCCCAGCCAGCTCCTTAACAACCAGCTATTCTTCAATTTTCGACAGATTCAAATTCCAATTGTTCTGAAAATTTGGAAAATCTGGAAAATAAAGAAACCAATCGTTCTTCAGTCGCACCGTAAAATTGCAATGTAAATCGCATGCTTTTTAAGTCGCACGTTTAGTGCAGCACTTATGAAAGTAAAATAGTAAATTGTTATAGAGATGTACACATCAGACCAATAAGAGGGACATCTGAGGCTGCCCAAGGGATTTGGTCTCATAAGAGGGACAGACCTCCAAATGAGGGACAGTTGGGAGCAATGCAATAACACTGAAGTCACCTGGATTAAAGGGTTTGTTCACTTTTTCATTAAAATTGGAAAGCTGAACTAAGGCCTACCATACACGGTGCAAATTTGGGTTGCAGGAAAGAAATTTGCACAATTCTCCCATTAACAAAGACAGTGCTGACAGGTTAATCCCTCCTGCCGAGCCATTGTCCGCTCCAGGCAGGGGGCTGGGGGAAACTGTCTATAGCTGCTAGCGATAATTGTAACAGAATCCGGCAGGCTGGTTGTACACAAGTTGATAGATCAATCAACTTGATACATTCAGCCTGCTCATTAACAGTTCGAATCTCCACCGATTCCTGCTGAACCGGCCGTTATTCGAAACGTGTTTGGCTGGCCTAACTCACAACACCCTCCCCCTAGTGAACCTTATATGATCCTCATCTTCTGCTGTCCTCTCCAGCCAATATAATGATCTGGAGCCATACAGCATCAAGAGACTGCATACACACTTTCCTGTGACCTGCAGCCGCTGTGTACAGCTGTCCATTGGCAGGGCCATCTTTCTGAGCGGGCACCCCTGGGCACAGCCCGGGGGCCCCACGTTCATCTGGGGCCCCATCAGAGCTGGACAAGCTTTAGCCAGGGAAGTGTCGGTTGATGCGCTCGATGTGGGCTGAATGCAAATGAGTAGTCGGCCGCTCTATAGGAGGAAAGAAGTGAGAGAGGGAGCTTGGTAGGGTGCATTTAGTCCTTGCCATTCCCGGGTGTGCTGCGGATGTTCCACAAGCGGAGGAAGGCGTTTCTGGTGCTGCTGTGCAGAGTCTTAGTTAGCTGGTATCTTCGGCGGTGTACAGCTCCACATCCCATCCGAAGATGCCAGCTAACTAAGGCTCGCCACAGCAGCACCAGAAAGTTCAGAAGCACCTTCCGTCGCTCACGGAACATCCGTAGAACACCCGGGAATGGCCAGGAAACCTGTAGTTCAATCCAGCTTCTCCTCCCCCCCCTTTCATTGCTGGTGAGACGCTCCATGCTCACTGCTCAGTGTGCAGTGACAAGCGGCTCAGGAGGTGTGGCCGTCCTGGAAGGGATCCCCACGCTGCTCTGTCCTGTACCCTCCAGGATGAAACACATCCCTTCTCCCGCCCCTCTCTCCCTGCATGAGTGCCGCTACTTCTGTGAAGGGGATGAGGGGGCGGGAAGATTAAGGAGCCAAAGATTACAATGAGAGAAGTCACTGACTGAGAGCCCCGGGGACCATTCAAGTAAGTGAGCACTGTGACCAGACCCCCTACTCCCCCTTCCTTCTCTCCCTCTTCCTTCTCTCCCCTCTTCCTTCTCTCCCATCTTCCTTCTCTCCCATCTTCCTTCTCTCCCCTCTTCCTTCTCTCCCCCCAAATTCCTTCTCTCTCCCACCTTCTATCCCCTCCTTCTCCCCCTCCTTCTCCCCCCTACTTCTCTCCCCTCTTCCTTCTCTCCCCCCACATTCCTTCTCTCTCCCCCCTTCTCTCCCCTCTTCCTTCTCTCCCCTCTTCCTTCTCTTCCTTCTCTCCCCCTCCTTTCTCTCCCCTCCTTCTCTTCCCTCTTCCTTTCTCTCCCCTCCTTCTCTTCCCTCTTCCTTTTCTCCCCCCACCTTCCTTCTCTCCCCCGCCTTCTCTCCCCTCTTCATTCTCTTTCCCCCCCACCTTCCTTCTCTTTCTCCCACCTCTCTCCCCCCGCCTTCCCCCCCTTTCTTCTCTCCCCTCTTCCTCCTTCTCTCCCCCTCTTCTTTCTCCCCCCTCTTCTTTTTCTCCCCTCTTCCTTCTCTCTCTCCCCCCCTTTCTCTCCCCTCTTCTTTCTCTCCCCTCTTCCTTCTCTCCCCTCTTCCTTCTCTGCCATCTTCCTTCTCTCCCCTCTTCCTTCTCTCTCCTCTTCCTTCTCTCCCCCCATCCTTCTCCCCCCATCCTTCTCTCCCCCCATCCTTCTCTCTCTCCTCCTCCTTCCTTCTCTCTCTCTCCTCCTCCTTCCTCTCCCTTTCTTCTCCTTCCCCCCTCCCCCTCCTTCTCCTCCCTGTTCCTTCTCTCCCCCTCCTTCCCCTGCCTTCTCTCCCTCCTTCCTTATCCTCCCTCATTCTCCCCCCCACTTCCAGACATGCTGAATCTGGTGACAGCGGCAAGTCACACGCTGAATTTTGTGGCAGGTGACAGTGGCAAGTCACACGCTGAATCTGGTGGCAGGGGACGGGTGGCAAGCGACACACTGAATTTGGTGGCAAGGGACGGGTGGCAATTGACATGCTAAATCTGGTGACAGGTGACGGTGGCAGGTAACACACTGAATTTGGTGGCAGGTGGCAAGTGATACGCTGAATCTGGTGGCAGGGGATGGGTGGCAATTGACACGCTAAATTTGTTGACAGGTGAAGGTGGCAAGTGACACACTGAATTTGGTAACAGGGGACGGTGGCAAGTGACACACTGAATTTGGTAACAGGGGACGGTGGCAAGTGACACACTGAATTTGGTAACAGGGGACGGTGGCAAGAGACACACTGAATTTGGTAACAGGGGATGGTGGCAAGTGACACGCTGTAAAGTATAAATATTGTACTTCGATTCTTGAGAGTAGGTGCGTAAATTGGGGCAACCTTGTAGGGGCCCCATAGCATTACTTTGCCCAGGGGCCCATGATGCTATTAAGATGGCCCTGTCCATTGGCATCAATTAGAAGATGTGGTTGTACACGGCTATGTGTGGAGGGTTGCATAAAACATGCTGGTGAACAAGTGCTCTAAAGACAGCCTAGCTGTATATGCATGCTCCGTATGCAGCAGCTTTGGGAACATGCTTACACGGGCTGTGGTCGCAGTACCAGCTATACCAATGTACAGTCATGGCCGAACTTGTTGGCATCCCAGACAAAGGCAAATCTAGATCTCTGGAGATGGACTTGTAACCTTTTTCATCCGCAAACGGAAAGGGCCCTTAGTGAACTTCTCTGCTTTTTATCTGCTTTCAGGTGTGATTTTTATATTGCCCACACCTGTTACTTGCCCCAGGTGAGTTTAAAGGAGCATCACATGCTTGACACAATCTTATCTATCCACAATTTTAAAAGGGTGCCAAGAATTTTGACCAGCCCATTTTTGGAGTTTTGTGTGACATGATGTCCAATTTGCTTTTTTCCCTCTTTTTTTTGTTTTGTTCCAATAAACAAAAAGGGAATAAACATGTGTTACTGCAATACTTTTCTGTGAGAAATGTGATTTTCTGGAAAAATTTCTGGGGTGCCAACAATTTCGGCCATGCCTGTATGTGCTAGTGTACCAATGTGGTGGCTATTATAACTGGCAATATATACAGTGCACAGCTGCTGCAGATACAGATTTTATTCTCCTTCCCTCACCAAAAAAAAAAAATGGATGATTGGTAAAAATAAAAAATACAAAACGTTTTTTTTCTTAAGAAGATAAACCTTTTGGGGACTACTTGAGGGTCACTAGGCTGCACTGCCCACTGTTTTGTGGTATAAGGTTAAATATGAAAAGAAAATTGAATGGTTCTATTACATATTGCATACAAAGCAGACCCATAAACCAAACCAATATTGAAAGGATAAAAGAAATGATTAGATTGCATTTATTTTTAGCTTAATTTTATGTAGTATGAAGGAAAGTCAATGGTAGACTGAGAGGTAGTCTGCCCTCCTGCTCTGTGTGCCAAACTGGCCGGTGATTAATGGCTTGTTGATGTCACAGGTTTCATCCCAAACTTCCTGCAGCTTCCCCTGATTAACACCCAGCCTGTAAACACGGCAATTAGAAACTCGTTCATCAAACTGGAGATTATAGACAGGGATGTTTAGTGGCCCATGTGACATTCAAAGTGAGTGAAAACAACAATACACGTTGAATCCACATGAGATCATGATGGGTGAGCCCAGGGGAGCATGAGGGCTTTGGTTACAGTATGAGAGCATGTTATGTATTAAAAGCAAAAGAGACACAATGTGACATACTCTATACTACAAATATTAATACATAAAGTAACCGACAGCTTTTTTCTCTATTTACTGGCCTGTACAAGGAATGTGCATAGTGCACTAGGGGTCATTTACTGTACAAATGTCACCTCCTATTTTCTTACTCATTTGTTCATTTGCTTTTATACCCTGCAAGTGTGCAAAATGGAATACTGGCCATGCACATTTATCTCTCAGCTTTAGGAACATTTTTCAACAACGCAAAGTGAAGATTTGTACATGTAGAAAATGTACAAATACTGGAAGCAGGGAAGTGTTAATTCAAACATTGTTTTTATGGCCCATACACACGATCCGAATATCGTACGACGGATCGTACGACTTTTTTCGCTTAATAGTCGCAAGTAAAATTAAATGGGTTAGTGATGTCATGTGTTGTAATGTATTTGTATTGTATTTTCGGACGACAACTATACTGACTGAACGAAAATCGTCCGATCTGACATCGTACGAGGAAAATTTTCGTGCTTGTCCGATCGAATAATATCGGATGAACTGTCGTGATCGGCTCTCGAAAGTACTGTACACACGATCCGAAAATCGTACGATTCTTTCTCGGATGATCGTTTTCGTCCGATATTCGGATCGTGTGTACGGGCCATAAGGCCGGATTCACACTTGTGCGGTGCGGATTCCAGCTCTGTTATCTCTGCAAAGAGATAAGAGAGCTGTTCAGCAGATCATCTCCGCTTTAGCTGCGAATTTGGAGACCTGGGAGAGGGGAGGGGGAGGGGGGAAGTGTATTGAGGAGAATGAGAGAAATCCTGATGAGAAATAAACACATCTGCGAATCAGATGCGTGCCCATAGAAGATAATGGGCCTGAATTCGCAACTGAGCCGCACCGCAATGCCTAGAAAACGCACAAGTTTTTTGGGCAATACGCAGTGCAATTGCATCGCACATACAGTATGTGAACCAGCCTCATTAAACTCAGTTGGGTAGATTCACACACAATGGCCTAAAATTAGGACGGCCTAGCCTACTTTTTTTAGGCTACACACTGCCGAAAATTATTCAGGTTAGAAGTGATTCTCAAACCACTTACCTTCAAATTTTCGGCGGCGTAGCCTAAAACGAGCAAGCGTAAGCGCGCCTAATTCAAATGACTAGGAGGGGGGCGTGTATTATTGAAATGAGGCTTGACCTCACGTTTTTTGACGTTTTTTACACTGCGCATGCGCCGGGCGACTACATTTCCCAGTGCGCATTGCCGCTAAGTAGGCCGTACGGGCCTATTGATTTCTACGCGTACGTAAACGACGTAAATCCCGATTCACGGACGACATGCACAAACTACGTAAAGAATTCGAACCTCGCGGCGGGAACGGCGGCCATACTTAACATTGTTATTCCACCTCATAGGTGGAATAACTTTAGGCGGCCTATCGCGTACGGAAACGACGTAACTCGACGGTGTAGGCCCGGCGTATGCTCGTAAATCGTCGGGAATCGGCGTATCCCCTCATTTACATAATCTAGGCCGGCCGCAATGGCAGCACCATCTAGCGGGCAAAAGAAACATTGCAGCCTAAGATAGAATGGCGCAAGCCAGCCTATCTTAGGTATGTTTAAGTGTATCTCTGTTTGAGAATACACTTAAACATAGGTCGGCTTAGATTCAGAGTTAGGTCGGCTTATCTGTAGATAAGCCGGCCTAACTCTTTGTGAATCTACCTAAATGTATTTTATAATGTTATGCGAATTGGATGCGGTTTAAGCCGCACTCAATTCGCATAGGTGTGAACCCGGCCTTAAAGGAGAAGTCCAGCCTGAGGTTTTTAGGCTCGGCTTCTCCTCTGGGTCACAGGAGTACAATTCGTTTTGCACTCCTGTGACCTGTTTTCAGCGGAGAGCGGTCTGAAGTCTGTTCATCTCTAACGTCACTGCCATTAGTCGAGGCAGCACATCATCCCGACTTAGGAAGTCTGTATCCACCAGGTGCCTGGACTGATGATAGTCTCAGCCTCTCAGCAAACCACTGAGAGGCTCATATGGCCGCTCCCCGCCCCTCCACAGCTCAGTGCTCCAATGAGCGTGGAGGATCAGAGCAGGAGAGATGCTGACTGATAGGCAGTATCTCTCCGCTCGGGGAGGAGTGAGAACCGAGCCATCTGCGATGTTCGGTGGCTCGGTTCTCAGTGCAGAGATGCCAGGGGACAGCTGCAGCATCGGTTTGATGCTCCATCCACCTAGGTAAGTATGAATATGCAAACAAATTAAATGTACTTCTCTTTTAAATCTGCAACTTCATTTAAATAGGGTGACCAATGTTTCCCAGCTGTGCCCCTGGATTGTTAACCTATCAAATGCTGCCCTGGTCGAGGCTACAAGTAGCTGTCAGGGTTGCCAACTGTCAGTAAATTTACAAAGTTTGTAAAAATCTGTGATTTTTACAACTGTCTGTAAATATCAAGTGCTGATAATTTGTCATGCTGTGCTGACTTTTTAAAAGGGGTTGTAAAGGTTCGTTTTTTATTTTCTAAATAGGTTCCTTTAAGCTAGTGCATTGTTGGTTCACTTACCTTTTCCTTCAATTTCCCTTCTAAATGTTTTTTTCTTTGTCTGAATTTCTCACTTCCTGTTCCTCCTCAGTAAGCTTGCCCCCATCATTTGCCTGGGGGTTAGTCAGCCAGAACAGCTTACTGAGGAGGAACAGGAAGTGAGAAATTCAGACAAAGAAAACAAAGAAAAAAAACATTTAGAAGGGAAATGGAAGGAAAAGGTAAGCGAACCAACAATGCACTAGCTTAAAGGAACCTATTTAGAAAATAAAAAACGAACCTTTACAACCCCTTTAAGTGTAAAGTAGGCAAATTACTTGTTATGGGTATTGTCAGTGTTTCCATGTTGTGTTTATAGTATCTCATAAAAGTGAGTAGACCCCTCACATTTTTGTAAATATATTATTTATCTTTTCATGTGACAACACTGAAGAAATGACACTTTGCTACAATGTAAAGTAGTGAGTGTACAGCTTGTATAACAGTGTAAATTTGCTGTCCCCTTAAAATAACTCAACACACAGCCATTAATGTCTAAACCGCTGGCAACAAAAGTGAGTACACCCCTAAGTGAAAGTGTCCAAATTGTGCCCAAAGTGTCAATATTTTGTGTGGCCACCATTATTTCCAGCACTGCCCTAACCCTCTTGGGCATGGAGTTCACCAGATCTTCACAGGTTGCCACTGGAGTCCTCTTCCACTCCTCCATGACGACTTCAGAGCTGGTGGATGTTAGAGACCTTGTGCTACTCCACCTTTCTTTTGAGGATGCCTCACATGCTCAATAGGGTTTAGGTCTGGAGACATGCTTGGCCAGTCCATCACCTTTACGCTCAGCTTCTTTAGTAAGTCAGTGGTCGTCTTGGAGGTGTGTTTGGGGTCGTTATGTTGGAATACTGCCCTACGGCCCAGTCTCCGAAGGGAGGGGATCATGCTCTGCTTCAGTATGTCACACTACATGTTGGCATTCATGGTTCCCTCAATGAACTGTAGCTCCCCAGTGCCAGCAGCACTCATGCAGCCCCAGACCATGACACTCCCACCTCCATGCTTGACTGTAGACAAGACACACTTGTCTTAGTAATCCTCACATGTTTGCCGCCCCACATGCTTGACACCATCTGAATCAAATAAGTTTATCTTGGTCTCATCAGACCACAGCACATGGTTCCAGTAATCCATGTCCCTAGTCTGCTTGTCTTTTGCAATCTGTTTACATGCTTTCTTGTGCATCATCTTTAGAAGAGGCTTCCTTCTGGGACAACAGCCATACAGACCAATTTGATGCAGTGTTCAGCGTATGGTCTGAGCACTGACAGGCTGACCCGCACCCCTTCAACCTCTGCAGCAATGCTGGCAGCACTTATTCAGAGACAACTTCTGGATATGATGCTGAACATGTGCATTCAACTTCTTAGGTTGACCATCTCAAGGTTCTGAGTGGAACCTGTCCTGTTAAACCGCTGTATGGTCTTGGCCACAGTGCTGCAGCTCAGTTTCAGGGTCTTGGCAAGCTTATCATAGCCTAGGCCAGTGATGGCAAACCTTGGCACCCCAGATGTTTTGGAACTACATTTCCCATGATGCTCCACTACACTGCAGAGTGCATGAGCATCATGGGAAATGTAGTTCCAAAACATCTGGGGTGCCAAGGTTTGCCATCACTGGCCTATGCCATCTTTATGTAGAGCAACAATTTTTTTTTTTCAAATCCTTTGAGAGTTCTTTGCCATGAGGTGCCATACTGAACTTTTAGTGACCAGTATGAGGAAGGGAGAGCGATAACACCAAAATTTAACACACCTGCTCCCCATTCACACATGAGACCTTGTAACACTAACAAGTAACAAAAAGGCTATTTGGGCCCAATTTGGACATTTCACTTAGGGGTGTACCCACTTTTGTTGCCAGCGGTTTAGATATTAATGGCTGTGTGTTGAGTTATTTTGAGGGGACAGAAAATGTACACTGTTATACAAGCTGTACACTCACTACTTTACATTGTAGCAAAGTGTCACTTCTTCAGTGTTGTCACATGAAAAGATATAATACAATATTTACAAAAATGTGAGGGGTGTACTCACTTTTGTGTGATACTGTATATTGTTTAAATATGGATTGTCTTCGTTTTTAATAGGAGTTCTGTCATTTTCAGGTTATCAGTAAACAAATGGGCTCCGTCTGTAAATTTGCCATGTTGTGTCAGTAAAAAATGCTGCAGGAGGTTGGCAACACTGGTAGCTGTTCTGACACACACACATTGCGCTGACATTGTCATTTGTTGTCACTATCAGAAAAACTGGTCTAGAGCCATGATAAGCAGACAGGAGGTGGTTAAACAGGTAGGGGAGATAAGCAGCACTGATATAATATATGTATGAAAAAAAGGGTAAAAAGTATTTTATGTGGAAAACATAGCAAATGATACACAGTGCTTTAGTAAACTAAATGTTATCCCGTTATGGTTCAGATTTCCTTAACCACTTTCCGACCGCACACTGTAGCATTACTGCTACAGTTCAGGCCAGCAACGCAGAATGACGTGTGTGTATATATATGGGATTCTGCTCTTCCGAGTAAGGGGCGCGTGTGCGTGCCTCAGGGGTGCTGCTTGTGTTGTGATTATCCACAGCACAAGCCTATCAGCAGGTGACGGCCAATGGATGACCATCGACACCCGCTAATTGGCGAGGAGGAGGACAGGATAGGGATCGGCCTGTGTACAGCATTGCATGACTGCGCAATTGTCAGCTAAAGTAACCCAGTGTCATATAGCAAAAAAATGGCCTGGTCATAAATTGGGGTAATTCTTCCAGAGGAAATGGTAGTACAGTTCATATGGTTACATTTAAAATTAAGCAAATAAACTTATGTTAATGTATGTATTTATTTATTTATTACAGGTGCTTCTATAGCTTTGTTAATTTGCGCAGCGCCTTATATATATGTTTTACCTTCACATCATACATGTAAAAATCACATTGAAGTTGAAGTAGAAAAGCACATAAAAGTGAAGTTGAGGCCTAATGCCGCATACACACGATCGGAAATTCCGTGTGTAGGCTCCATCGGACATTTTCTGAGCTGGTTCTCAAATTTTCCGACGGGAAAAGTTCTTGTCGGAAATTCAGATCATCTGTATGCAATTCCGATGCACAAAAAAAAACATGCATGCTCGGAATCAATTTGACGCATTCTCTGAATTATTGAACTTAATTTTTCTCAGCTCGTTGTAGTGTTGTACATCACCGCGTTCTTGACGGTCGAAATTTCAAACAACATTTGTGTGACCGTGTGTATGCAACACATGTTTGAGACGAAATTCCGTCGGGAAAAAAATCCACGGTTTTCTTGTCGCAATTTCCGATTGTGTGGACGCGACATAAGGCTTTGTTCACATATGTCCGGGCACGGTTTTGCTGTGTTTTTTTTAAAAGGAATTCGGTGCAGTTTAGTTCAGCGATTCAGGTGCGAATTTTTAAAGAACACACTGTGGCCGGCCTGCACAAATGTGAACCGATTCCATAGAAAGCCAGTTTGGGTCACATGTCATGCGAAATGGATGCATATATGTGAACTGAGCCTCACTCATACATGTGTAATAGGGTCCAATAGGAATTCCTACAGGAGACTCAGCTGGGTTTCCTGTGAACAGCTGTAGGCAGTAGACATGTGCGTTCGTTTTCGTCCGAATGCATTTTCGTCTAAATTTCAGGTATTTTCGTTATCTTTTTAACAAACGATAACGAAAGCACAGAAAACGAAAACCGAAAGATCCGACATAAACAAATGCTTTATTTTCGTTTTCGTTGCGGTCGATTGTGCCTAACCTTAACTCTATTAGTCCAATATTATTCTACATAGAGAGAAAAGATTTGACATAGAGAGAAAAGATTCGACATAGAGAGACATGAAGATTCGACATTGAGAGACATGAAGAGTTGAATTATTTTTTTTTTTAAGATTCTGTTGAATCTTTTTTTTTTCTTCTTAGAACATTCGACAGACACCATAAGCCTTCAATGACAGATTCAACATAGAGAGACATGAAGATTCGACATAAAGAGCCATGAAGATTCGACATAGAGAGCCATGAAGATTCGACATAGAGAGACATGAAGATTTGACATAGAGAGACATGAAGATTTGACATAGAGAGACATGAAGATTCGACATAGAGAGACATGAAGATTCGACATAGAGAGCCATGAAGATTCGACATAGAGAGACATGAAGATTCGACATAGAGAGCCATGAAGGTTCGACATAGAGAGACATGAAGAGTCAATTTTTTTTTTATTTTTTTTTTAAGATTCTATCGAATCTTCTTTTTTTTTTTTTTTTTTTTTTTAGAACATTCGACAGACACCATAAGCCTTCAATGACAGATTCAAAATAGAGAGACATGAAGATTCGACATGGAGAGACATGAAGATTCGACATGGAGAGACATGAAGATTCGACATAGAGAGACATGAAGATTTGACATAGAGAGACATGAAGAGTCAATTATTTTTTTTTTAAGATTCTATCGAATCTTTTTTTTTTTTATAACATTCGACAGACACCATAAGCCTTCAATGACAGATTCGACCTTCATTTGGATTTTCGGACGAATGCATTTTTTTAACGAAAAACAAAATAAATAAAAACGAATTTCCGGAGTAACTAAATAAATTTATTTTTCGGACGAAAACGAAATTACAAAACGAAATATTTCAGTGTGCACATGTCTAGTAGGCAAGAATGCCCATTCAAAGCAATGTGAGGCTGACAGCACCCGCAGCCATTGGCGGCTGTTCGCATGTATCTGAACATGCACCAACTGCCTGAGGATCATCGGCCCTAGACGCAGACTGTCTGTGAATGGTCATGAATGGCCTCCCATTGCTCTGAATGGGGCTTCTCACCTGCAGCTGTTTGCAGGAAACCACACTGAGTCTCCTATGGGAAACCGTAATCAGCCCCATATGCAAGTGTGAAATAGACCTCAAACATAAAGTTTTGGTTACCTCCTTCAACACACTTTTACATAATGAAGAAACTACTTGTGTGTGAATAAATGTAAAGGGTTGACTTGCCATTATTTAGTTAGTAATGATGCTGATGCATTCACAATATATTGGGATCTCACCATATGTTAAAAAGTAGTATTGTGTGTATTATGTGGTGCACAAAGAGGCTTTTGATTGTCAAATTATTTACTAATAAACAGTGTGATATGGGTATAATTAGGAAGTTTAGTGGTCCTACAAATGTTGCATTTACACATCTCCCTATCTTTCATTGTCATTCTATTTTCCTTTATTAACTATCTGATAAGGATGCTCTTAATTGACCTCCATTTCCACCAAAAGGTTTAATTTACTTTACTAGAATGCAAGTGAGATGAATTTCATTGTCCTTCAATATCAGTGATCCAGAGAATCACATTCAGTGATTATTTTCTTACTGATGCGCAAACAGTGTGTAAAAGAACTTCAGTCTAATTAAAAAGCGTCTTATTCTTTGAAATTGCAGAGCTGTTGAAATCAATAAGTAAAATCAATTAACATTTACTTATCTTCCTTGCAATAGAAGAACAGCTAGTATGCAAATTACCAGCTCTCAGTATCTGACACCCTCACAGTATGTCTTTGTCCTCTTCCTACACTACATCACACTGATTGTCATTGCTTATAAAGGGACGTTACAGTAAAAGTTCCCATATCGGGGCAGCAAAGCATTTTTCCATTGCTCTGTCTTGCATGATCATGACAAGTTGAAGAGGAGGCGCTGGAAAAAAAACATTTCTGCATACGTAGATAGAAGTTAGATGTATGGGAAAACACACCAAGGATCTTTCTCTAAAATTACTTGCAGTAGTTTCTCTAAAAATAAGAGGCCTCAAACATCCAGCCATGGGAACAGAATCAGATAAAATCAAGTTTCAATTGTTTGGTACTCCAAAGCAAGCAAAGCCCCATTCATGTGTGTAAACAGGTGTTTACAGGGTACCGGAGTGTAAACATGTGCTTACATGGTACCTGAGTGTAAACAGGTGCTTGCAGGGTACCAGTGAATGTGTTTTTGTAATTTGTGACTATGCAGACAGTGCAGGCTGTCCGGGACAGGAAGGCGTTAACAGTTACTGGATTCTTTCCTGGACTTTTCTGGGTCCTGCCCCTGTTGCGTTCTGATAAATACAAGGGGACGGCATGAGACCGGGGGGTTCGCGATGGGAGTGCTGTATCAAGCCTGCTGAGCTGTTAAAATTAGCTGCATGTTTGCAAATGACTTCCTAAGCTATTGCTAGACTTGCCAGGCTTCACAAGTTTGTTGCACAATTGCAACAAGTCTTGCATTGCATGACTCCAAATCAACTTTCTTTGCAAATATTCTACAAGTCTGCTGCAAGTTTTGGTTCAGTTATGTTGTGCAATAGTCATCCCACCACAGGGGTCACTGTGACTTGCAGAGCTATTGCTGTAGACTCACTTTGCTCTTGCTAGAGACTTTCCATGCAAGTTTGCTACAAATTGGAAAAATTTCAACTAGAAGTTGTGCTTCAAGTGCTCTGCAAGTGTACAACTTGCCAGGGAAAATATGCAGCAAGTTATTTATGCTCCCCTCACAAGAACATCCGGGCTATTTTGTCACAAAGCGCTTTGGCACCACCGACCGGTGGTATATGCGCGCTTCACAAACAAATAGTAATAAATAAATAAATAAATAAATAAATAAAACAAGACT
This sequence comes from Rana temporaria, assembly GCF_905171775.1. Taxonomy (NCBI): domain Eukaryota; kingdom Metazoa; phylum Chordata; class Amphibia; order Anura; family Ranidae; genus Rana; species Rana temporaria. The sequence goes on along the minus strand of NC_053492.1, from coordinate 207,057,862 downwards.
TACAATTCTACAAGTTATCCTTGCTACCTGGGATGTAGCCCGGTTGGAGCAATAGATTCCCCGCCATTGGGTCACCCGCATGGAACAAGGGAACCACCAGTAATGGGCTGTCGCTAAGGACTTGCTATCTCTGAGCAAGGTATGACCTGGGTAGCTAACCTTAGTTAGAATAGGAATGTGTATGTGTTTCTGAGAGACTGTGCATTATGGACTGTACTGTTGCAAGTCTTCAGTAAAATTGCTGTTAACAGTTTTATGCCGGGTCTGAAGTTATTTATTAGTGGTGCATTAAGGTACATGGTGTCTTAAAAGATCAGGGCCTGTAACATCAGTGGGGATTAAGAGGAGCAGCAAGAGTGCCACCAAGGAAGGGTTAACAATGCAGAGGAGTTGGTGTGAAGTCATTTTCAACATGCAGTTGCTATGGGTAACCAGGACTGGTGGGAATGCTATAGAGTAGTACCAGGCATGGGTGACGGGTCTTCTGGCAGCAAGGTGGTCAGTGTTCTGACTCCCTACCGAGCGGTCGGTGCCCCTTTAGCATTCGGGACTGAATCCGCAGCATGGAGGCCCAGTGGACCTAGCTGCAGTAGAGATACCTGCTCACTGTACAGCGGGATCTCTCTTCTGCCACTGGGAGTGAGGTGGCAGGGTAGCTGAACTGATGGAGTGGGACACAGGCTCTGCGGTATCCCCCTTAAAATGCTAAATTCAGGATAATAAGGTGTACTGTATGGGGAAGAGTGTCTCAGACGATGTACTATGTTACAAAACGCATCGGGAGGACTTCACTGTTGCCACAAGTACTTTGAAAAGCGCTATTTGTCTTCCAGAATGTAAGTGTTCCTACTACATTAAAAACTCCTCACTTATACAGTATTACGCTATGTTCCCTTTTCCTTCCATCTTTTGATTTTGATTCACATCCTGCCATACCACCTTGGGATCGTCTGGACCACTGTTCTTTATGAGAATATTCCCCAAGGATAGCCTCCCCTCAGTGGTTTGAACTATCTGTCAATGTTTGGAGCGCAATTGATGATCCAGTTATTAGTGGTCATTCCACACTAATGCCGCGTACACATGATCGGTCAAACTGATGAGAACGGTCTGATGGACCGTTTTCATCGGACCAAACCTATCGTGTGTAGGCCTCATCAGTTATTTATCCATAGGTCCATTTATCCAAGTCGACACATGCTTGGAAGCATTGAACTTCATTGTTTTTAGCACGTCGTTGTGTTTTACGTCACCGCGTTCTGACACGATCGTTTTTTTAACCAATGGTGTGTAGGCATGACTGACCTTCAGTGGGCTTCATCGGATAACCGATGAAAATGGTCCATCAGGCCGTTCTCATCGGATGGACCGATCATGTGAATAAATAAAAAAAGTGCCCTGAGGCAGAGCCTTTCACATGACCTGTCAAAATCATGTGACCAGCCTCTTCTTCAGGTGGTGTATATTCCCCTTGCATTCTATACTGGAATTGACCATATGGTTTAAAAGGTCCTGCAATGACTTCAACCTGGTCATGGTGTACATCATAAATAAAATATTTCCCCAGCACCCCGACAAGCTTGTTTCAAAGTGTAAAACTCTTTATTCTTGTTTGATAACATAGAAAAACAACATTTCAGGATCACACAGGGACCCTACCTTAAAGAAAACTCAATGTAACACCTTGGCCTGCAATTTATGGTTGGAAAGTAAAATACAGGCACAGCTTACTTTTGCTGCTTTCCTATAAAGTTGTTACTGGTGAAGTCCTGGCATCACTTGTATGCATAGGGCCATATTCTCGTACAGTGGCGTATCTTTGTGGCGGCGTAACGTATCCGATTTATGTTACGCAACAGTTAGAAACATGTCTGTTTCTAACTGTAGGGGGTGTGGCTGTAGGTGTGACGTCATCGAGTGTGTGTCCCTATAGAATGGAACACACGATCGATCATGGCGCCACAGTGAAGAACGGGGAAGCTGTGTTTACACACAGCTCTCCCCGTTCTTCAGCTCCGGGGACCGATCGCGAAACTCCAGTGGCGATCGGGTCCGCGGGTCCCACGGTCACGGAGCTTTGGACCAGGTCGCGGGCGTGCGCCCGTGACCCACGGGCGCGCGCCCGCGACCCACGGGCGCGCACCCGCAACCCACGGCTGGGCACTTAAAGAGGACGTACCTGTACGTGCTTGTGCCCAGCCGTGCCATTCTGCCGACGTAAATGTGCAGGAGGCGGTCCTTAAGTGGTTAGGGATTGAGTTGAGAAGTGGGGGGACAGTGTGTTCTGTTGTCGGAAATGACATCTTACATTAAAGTGAGAAGCGGGGGGGACTTCTTACCTCTTCACCCATGCAGCCAGTGAGTTGAGAAGCGGGGTGAGGGGCCGGAAATTACTTCTCACCATTTGGGGGGCCCTCCGCAGCTTTGCGGGGCCCTAAGCGGCTTGCATAGTGAGCCTATAGGGTGGATCGGCCCTAGTTATGCCACCCAAAGTTAAAGTGATATTAAAGTCTTGTTTTTTTTTAAATACCAAACATCTCATCTTACCTGCTCTGTGCAGAGCAGCCCAGATCCTCCTTTTCTCCAGTCCCCCCGCCAGGGCTCCTGGCCCCTCCCTCCTGCCTAGTGCCCCCACAGCAAGCAGCTCTGTGTGTCCATTCAAACACAGAGCCTTGGCTTGCCCCCGCCCCCTGTTTTTCTCATTGGTTTATTGACTTTGACAGCAGCGGAGCCAACAGCACCTACTGCTGTGTCCCAGTATCAGGAGGGAGAATCTCAGACAGCTGAGGCTCTCGTGCAACATCGCTGGATCAAGATGGGGCTCAGGTAAGTATTAGGCTGGCTGCTGCACACTGAAGGTATTTTATCTTAAAGCGGAGGTCCACACAAAAAGTGAACCGTCACTTTTCGGAACCCTCCCCCCTCCGGTGTCACATGTGGCACCTTTCAGGGGGGAGGGGGTGCAGATACCTATATAAAACAGGTATTTGTACCCACTTCCGGGAATAGACTCCCGCGGGAGTAACGCCCCTTCGTGTCACCCCCGCTGTCTTCTGGGAAACACACTGGTCCCAGGAGACAGCGGGGACCAGCGACGATGCGACGCTTGACTTACGCATGCGCAGTAGGGACCCGGGCAGTGAAGCCGCAACGCTTCACTTCCTGATTCCCTCACAAAGGATGGCGGTGGGGGCAGCCGAGAGAAGAGAGATTGCTTGGCTTCGGCTGCTGACATCGCGGGCACCCTGGACAGGTAAGTGTCCATTTTTTAAAAGTCATCAGCTGCAGTATTTGTAGCTGCTGGCTTTTAATATATTTTTTTTTTGTGGGACCTCCGCTTTAAAGTGGTTGTAAAGGCACAAGGTTTTTGATCTTTTTCCTTCTGTATGCAGCAGCCCCCCCTCCCCAATACTTACCCCGCTCAATCTAGCGATGTCTATGAGAGCCTTGTCTCTCTGGGGACTCGCACTCCTAAATTGGCTTTTGGCAGCAGCAGTATCCATTGGCTCCCAGTGCTGTCAATTACAGCCAGTGAGCCAATCAGGAGACAGAGAGGGCAGGGCATAGCCAAGCCACAGTTCCATGTGTGAATGGACACACATGGAGCCGCAGCTCGAGAATGAGCCTGCTTGGGTGCCCCCACAGCAAGCTGCTTGCTGTGGGGGCACCCAGCAGGAGGGAGGAGCTAGGACTCAAGAAGAGGAAGATCGGGGGTGGTCTGTGCAAAACCATTGCACAGAGCAGGTAAGTATAACATGTTCGTTATTTAAAAAAAAAACAAGTCTTTAATTCAACTTTAATGTATAGAATGCATTAAGATAAAAACAATTCTGCCTTAACCACTTTAACCTTTCTTGATACCCATGTATTTCAACTACTTTTCCTTGAAACCCATTGACTACACACTGGTAAACTCCAATTATTTAATCATGTAGCTTTGGAAAATTACCTGCTACATTTAGGATAATTTTGCTGTGTCATATTAAAGGTTCCATATACTTATGCAGTGGGGTATTTTCTTGTTTTTTTGTTCATGATAATTATTCTGAATAACTTTGCATAGATTTTTTTTTTTTTGCGTTTTCACAAAGGGTCTATTTCTGTTAATCACTGTAAAAAAAACTATATCCAATGCAATTAACGATACTAGAACGATAAAACATGAACATTTTCAAGGGAGTGAATACTTTTTATTGGTGCCATAACTACTAAATGATAGAATGGGAATAATTTGATCCAGAGAAGTGACCTGCCTCCTTTGTGGGGTCAGATAGGATTTTTTTTTTCTTCCACAAAATCGTCCACAGTTTTCCCAAAGGGTTTTGTTTTACCTTCCTGTAAACCAGTGGTTTTTCAACCTCAGTCCTCAAGTACCGCCAACAGGTCATGTTTTCAGGATATCCTTAACCTTGCACAGGTGCCTTTAATCAATGTCAATGCCTTGGTGTTTCTGACAGCTATTTTATTTAAGAGAAATTCCCATAACATTCTGGACTGAGGTTGGGGACTGTTTCTGAAAATAAGAGCTGCAGGAGCTGAACTTGATAACCATGATTTTTTTTTTTTTTTTTTTCAAACGTATTAACCAGCACATAAAGTGTGCCAAATCACTGAACAGTATGATATACCCAATTCCTAAAGAAAAAACTAGTCTGGGAATGTAATGTATAGCACAGCATACATTGTGCAGCAGATTTTGATGTGTAGTGTGCTGTTACTTAGTTGTCAGTGGAGAAGTACGCTGATATGTAGCATAAAATAACAAGGCTATGTTACATGTCTATATTGGACTTTTTTTTTTTACAGGAACTTTGAAATATAGCCAAGCTTAAAGAAGTATAGCCAAAGCTTTTTTTGGCTATACTTCTCCAATGGATCACTTGAGTACAGTTCATTCTGCACTCCTGTGACTCGTTTTCAGCCAACAGCAGGCTAAAGCCCACTGCCAGCTGATGTCACTCAGCCGGTCCAGGCTCTGGAAAGATCCCGTCCATAAGGTCAAGATCCAACCAGATGCTTGGACTGGCACCTGGCTCAGAATCTCAGTGATTCATTAGGAGCCTGAGTGATCAGCGGTGTTTAATTGTTCATTTATCACTTCAAAGATGACAGGGTACATATGAAGCACATGATCAATGCTGCATCCACCTAGTAAATATTTTTTTTGTAATCCTAAACTTTTCTTTTAACATGGGGCCTGACCTTTTTTTTTTTTTTATGTCTATATAAATATACCCTATGGGCTAGATTCACGTAGGACATACGCCGACGTAACTTGAGATACGCCGCGTAAGTCAAAATGTGCGCCGTCGTATTTGTACGCCGTACCCACAGAACTAGATATGCCTGAAAATAGGCTTCTTCCGACCGACGTAACTTTCCTACGCCGGCGTATCTTGGGCGCATATTTACGCTGTACGCATCTGTTGCTCCCATTGATTTCCTATTCAAATATGCAAATGAGGGAGATACGGCGATTCACGAACGTGCGTGTGCCCGACGCCGGCTATGCGCGGTGCGTGTAAGTTGTGCATCCGGCCTAAAGTTATCCCTCATAAAGGAGGTGTAACTCAGCAACAGACGTGCACAGGTCAGCTGGAGAGCAGCTGCTGCAGCACCGTTACGGACGAGCTGAGCAACCACACTTGCAGGACAACCCATCTGTATGCCAACATGCCAGGGGCAGCCATGGTCATAGCACTACTACTGTGTGCACCGGCACGTAGGAGGGCACGGGAGAGGATATACAGAACTCGCATGAACGTCTTCGGCATGGGGGATTCGGAGGTGTTTCGCAACTTCAGATTCAGCCCTGCTGCCATCCTCGAATTAGCCACAGCCCTGTATGATGAAATCACCAGCCAAACAGAACGCTCACCATGCAGGACTTGGGAGCAGCAACGCCGCGCCAAGGTCCCAATGGTGTCGCTGTCCATTCATACCACATTCACACGGTCGTGGGGATAACTTCTCCCTGACGACCCAGGGTGATACAGCTTACTGGCAGGTATTTCACCCCCACATTCACACACCAGTCACACTGTAGCCTGCACTCCTCACCGTGTGCAGTAACTGCAAAAAAAAAAAAATGGGTTCATGCCATTGGCCGACATGGCATGCCCTTATAGGAGGACGGCACATGCTTCTGTGCACGTCACCAAAAAAAAAAAAACTCAGATTCTGAGCAAAAAAAAAAAAAAGCTCTTACTCTGAGCATAAACAAACAAAGAGCACTCATCTGCTCTGTCGTGGGCCAAGGCTGGTGCCACGGGTGCCACGGCTCTGGCTCCTCAGTTGTTTGGAGGGAGCCTCGGGTGGGGGGGGGAGCATCATCCCGTGCTCTGTCACTCCTGGCAGGTGGTGGCTGCCTGCCCTCCATTGCAACGGCGAGGCAGTGAGCACCGCGTTGGTTTGAGCCTGCATCCTCAGCTGGCGGGTGATGTTGTGGTGCTGGTGGCACCTGGTCTGCCTCCCCTCCACCGCGACGGCAGCAGTGTTGGCCTCTACAGCCACTGCCAACCTCCTCACCTCCGCTGTGAGGACTGCTGTTGTGGCCTGCTGCTCCCCCATGCAGGTCACCATCGCAACGCAGTTTCCAGTCACATCCTGCAGGCTGTCAGAGATAGAGCTGCTCTGATCAGCCTGCTGGGTGAGGGACTGCAATGTGCAGGCAGCCTGGGACTGGGCCGAGGAGGCCAGTCTGTCTGCCACACGGCGAAGGTCAACCACTATAGCACCGATATGGCGGGTCTGCCGGGCCTGCTCCCGCTGCAGCCCTTCTTGGAGGGCTCCGGGTACACCCCTGGTCTTCTGTAAAGCCTTCCTGGGGATGGAGAGGCTTGTGCCCTTCCAGACGGGGTAGACCTGGAGGGGGAAGACCGGGAGGGAGTAGCCCTGGAGGGGGTAGACCTGATGGGGCAGGGAGGTGTCTGAGGGTCCAGGGATGGTGGAAGCCTCCTCATAATACACACAGTCCTCCTGGTGGAGATCCACTGGCTCCTCAACAACCACCTCGAGCGGAGAGGTGTAGGCAGTCCCCTCCACCAATATGACTGGGCTTCCCAGGGGGTCAGACTGAGCCACAGGATGTTCCAGGGAAGGCATGGGTCGAACACCGGTTGACGACGGCCCAGCTCCCTCGAGCACATCTGTGGATGACACAAAAAATTCACATGTTGGTGGACCCACACACTTGTCACATGTTCCCTTCCACCCCCTCACATGCTACACACCGGATGGAGGATAAAACACACTTACCTATCCTCAAGTCCAGATCAGTGGAGTCATAGCCCTCAACGCCCTCCACATGCTCCTGCGAAAGACACCTGGCGATGAGCTCCTTCTCATCGGTCAACCGCAAAGATGAGGCTGGTCCTCCTTCCGTGCCCCTGGTATGCTTCTTTATAAGGGCCAACTTGTCACAGACCCGTCTTCTCATGTCATTGATCTTCTTTTGTATGTCATCAGGCGTCCGGGTCTCATTGCCAATGGCATTCACATCCAGGGTGATCAGGTCCAGGATCTCCCTCTTACGCGCCCTGCTGGTCCTGGCACTGTGGGCACAATGCAGGTATGTATCATATTTGCCTATTGCCAACAACAAGATACCCCACTCCTCATTATTGAAGTTTCTCTTCCTCTTATCCTTGCTCACTTTAACAGCTGGCATCGCTCTACAAAAGTACCTTGCTTCGGGGGGGGGGGGGGGACAAGCAAACGGATGTACTCTTGCGCCGGACGGGCGTATGGCTGGGCGTATTTATGCACTCGGCGTACGTCGGTGGGCCGACGTATGCCAGGAAGTTGCGCCGGTGTAGTTGTGAGCATGCGCACAGGGGAGCGGTCATACGTCCGCGTCACTGCGCATGCTCCGTTCATGATACGCCACATTCGGACCATCATTTGCATGGGGACACACCCACTTCCTCCTACGCTGGCTTACGCCATCGAAATCTAAGCCACGCCGACGCAGCGCAGGGAGCACTGGCTTCCTAAATTCCATGCTTGCCTCTCTGCGCAACGTCGGCGTAGCGTATATTCGATACGCTACGCCCGCCTAACGATGCGCCCAGGTATGTGAATCTAGCCCTATATTGTCAAAAGTATTGGGATGCCTGTCTTTACACGCACATGAATTTTATTGGTATCCCAGTCTTAGTCCGTAGGGTACAATATTGAGTTTGCACACCTTTTGCAGCTATAACAGCTTCAACTCTTCTGGGAAGGCTATCCACAAGGCTTAGGAGTGTGTCTATGGGAATGTTTGACCATTCTTCCAGAAGCGCATTTGTGAGGTCAGGCACTGATGTTGGGCGAGAAGGCTCAAATGGGGATGTAGGGGGCGTGTTTTATCTAAATTTCCCTTGACCCCGCGTTTTTTACGTTTTACTTGTACGGCGTTTTACTTGTACGCCGTCCGTAAAATCTCCCAGTGTGCATTGCTCTAAATGACGTCGCAAGGACGTTATTGCTTTAGTCGTGAACGTAAATTACGTCCATCCGTATTCGCGAACGACGGGCGGTCGTTCGTTTCTGAAATGGCGGAAATCCTCATTTGCATATTTGTCACGTAAAAAAACGAAACGCCACCTATCGGCCGGCCTGGAATTGCAGCCTAAGATCCGACGGTGTAAGTCACTTACACCTGTCGGATCTTAGGGAGATCTATGCGGAACCTGATTCTATGAATCAGGCGCATAGATCCGACCGACGGAACTCAGAGATACGACGGCGTATCAGGAGATACATCGTCGTATCTCTTTCTGAATCCGGCCCATAGTGTATATTTATTTCTTACTTATGCTTAATTCTATAGAATCATTATAGGAAGCTGGCTCCACTACTAAAGCTTAAATTTTTGCTGAGACAGATTTGTAAGGGGGGAAAAAAAATAATTTTTAGTTGCAAAATTAATTGTTTTCTTAAAGCAAATATTTATTCTCTTATTACAACCATCTGAACACATTGAGGCTCATTTATCCAAGTGCACATTCCCTTAGTGACAGCAGAGGGATTATAATAGCTAATGCTTGTACACTGTATGGTCACTAATGTGACAAGAATGTAGAAAATCCATTAAATCATGCTGTAATTTAGGAAAAAAGCAAGCACTCAGGCTAAATGTGTATAACTGCTCTGCTCCTAGGGCGAGTCTACGCAGACACTATGACCTACCTTCATGCCTTTTTCTAAATTAGAAAACGTGCTGTTCTAGAACCATATTACCTGAGATTAGTGTAAAGTTTAATAGGAAACTCCATAGCACATTAATAACACATTTTACGAAGTGCAATTTTTTGTGTATTTTAATTTGGACAAAATGCGTAGACGAGTGATTCCTTAATCTCACTGGAGATTTTCATAGAAAAATGATTATAGAACAATACTGTTTTTGTTTAAAAGATACTGAAAGCTCAACTGAGCTTTCGGTTTAAGTCTTGGTTCACACAAGACCTACTGCAAAATTATGCGTTTTTCTGAGCGTTTTTGCTGCATGGTTTTGTGAGTGAGACTTTTTTTAAACGAAGTGCCAAAAACGCACCAAAAACGCATGTACCTTTTCTTTTTACATGCATTTTACATGCTCTTTCCATGTGCTATTGAGCCAAAAATGCTGTACCAAAGAAGCATCTGCACCTTTTCAAAAATCACACTGCACCATGTTGCGTTGATATGAAAGGCACCTTAGGCCCAATGCACACGAGACGCTGGTAAACTCGAGTTCAGAGGCATTTGGGCATTTTTTTCAACTGCCCCTGAACACATTTAATGTTATCCTATGTGTCCATGCACACATTCACGTTTTTTTTGCATTTTAAAGCAGTTGGGTTTAGGCTCGTTTTTTCAGAAGCAACATTTTGGGTTCAGACGCAAACGTTTTTGCGTTTCAAAGCTTTGGGAGGGTCTACAATGTCTTTGTTGTAAAAACTGATAGCCGCAAACGCGATAAAACACCACTAAACGCCGCTAAATTCGCGGCAAAAACGGGCATTTTAAACGCTGGTTTTTGCCTTTGAAAACTTGAGTTTACATGTGTTTGCATTTGCTTCTCGTGTGCATGGGGCCTTAAAGATTAATGTGATTTCCATTGTTGTGCATGGTAGCATGACAGTCGACGCAGGAGAAATCGCACAAGTGTGAACAGGGCCTAAACCAGAGTAATGCATTACAGATGCTTCAAGACAGAATCTTAGGCCCATATCACACTGGCGATTTTTTAGCAACTACAGATTTACTCTCCTTAGCATTTTTGTTACTAGGAGAAGAATAAAAGGACTGTGTCCCTGAAATGCCAGGTGTGTTTACAGCATTTGGAGCTTGTGAATCACCAAATTAAGTTACTAGTCATGTTATCGAATGTAATGGCCAATGAACATGACCCATTAGCAATTTGTCCTTGCATAGGTAATCATTGTAGCCAGCTACAGCAGCAACTTCATAGTTCACCAAAAATGCAAGTAATATGTAGCTGCTACAAGTCGCTGCTTCTTTGGAAAGCAACGTGCAAGTAACATGAGCTTTCCTGATTGCAGAGCTACGGGTCTGATTTGGCAGAGGATATGTCAGACCTCTGCAGAGAGACCACTGCTTCCACACAGAGAAAGAGTCTATCTCTGCACCTTGTTGACAGGGTACAGGCTTTGGCTGCTTTCTAAAATACCAGTAGGACTTTGCACACCTTTGGGGAAAATTTATCAAAACTGTGAAACAATGTAGGCATAGATATTTGTATTTATAATAAATTAGCTACTTAGCAGAGGTGAGCTGAGTTCGGTCCAGACCCAGTTTGACAGAACCAGTTTGAAGCTGTCATATGATTACCTCTCCACCGACCTTATCAGCTGTGGCAGGGGCATTTCCCTCCCCGCAGCTGCTCATACACAAAAGGGTGGGGATGCTTGTGATGTCATTAACCTAATATGGCCATTTGGTGGACCCTTATGTAAGATGGGAGGAAACTCTGGAGACCCCTGATGTATGGAGAGGAGGCTCTGCGGACACTGATGTAAGAGGCAAGGGAACTCTGGGAACCTTGATGTAAGATAGGAGGAAAATCTGGAGACCCCTGATCTACGGAAGGGAGACTCTGGGGACACTGATGTAAGAGGCAAGGGAACTCTGGGAACCTTGATGTAAGATGGAAGGAAACTCTGGAGACCCCTGATGTATGGAGGGGAGGCTCTGCAGACACTGATGTAAGAGGCAAGGGAACCTTGATGTAAGATAGGAGGAAAATCTGGAAATCCCTGATCTACGAAGGGTAGGCTCTGGGGACACTGATGTAAGAGGGAAGGGAACTCTAGGAACCCTGATGTAAGATGGAAGGAAACTCTGGAGAGCCCTGATGTATGGAGGGGAGGCTCTGCAGACACTGATGTAAGAGGCAAGGGAACCTTGATGTAAGATAGGAGGAAAATCTGGAAATCCCTGATCTACGAAGGGTAGGCTCTGGGGACACTGATGTAAGAGGGAAGGGAACTCTAGGAACCCTGATGTAAGATGGAAGGAAACTCTGGAGAGCCCTGATGTATGGAGGGGAGGCTCTGCGGACACTGATGTAAGAGGCAAGTGAACTCTGGGAACCTTCATGTAAGATAGGAGGAAAATCTGGAGACCTCTGATCTACGAAGGGGAGGCTCTGGGGACACTGATGTAAGAGGGAAGGGAACTCTAGGAACCTTGATGTAAGATAAGAGGAAACTCCGGAGACCCCTGATCTACGGAGGGGAGGCTCTGGGGACACTGATGTAAGAGGAAAGGGAACTCTGGAAACCTTGATGTAAGATAGGAGGAAATCCCGGGAGACCCCTGATGTAGGGAGGGGAGGCTCTGGGGACACTGATATAAGAGGGAAAGGGAACGCTAGGACCCTGATGTTAGTGGGGCACCCACAGAACTTTATTTTTCATGCCACATCATTAGTCTAGTGCATCAAGACCAATGAGTAAAAAAAAGGACCTGTCCAGTGTTTCCCTACATCAGGGATATGCAATTAGCGGCCTGCCAGCAGTTGCAAAACTATAAGTCTCATCATACCTCTGCCTCTGGGTGTCATGCTTGTGGCTCTCAGAGTCTTGCTATGCCTCATGAGACTTGTAGTTCTGCAACAGCTGGAGGTCCGCAAATTGCATATCCCTGCCCTACATGTTGACACACATGTTTTTCAGCATTGAGAAATCATGGCATACCCATGTGAAAATCATGCACTGATGTTGGACGAGAAAGCCTAGCTCACAGTCTCCACTCTAATTCATCCCAAAGGTGTTCTATCAGGACTCTGTGCAGGCCAGTCAAGTTCCTTCACCCCAAACTCACTCATCCATGTCTTTATGGACCTTGCTTTGTGCACTGGTCCAAATCATTTGGTCTAGGAGGGATAATGGTGTGGGGTTGTTTTTCAGGGGTTGGGCTTGGCCCCTTAGTTCCAGTGAAGGGAACTTCCAACCTTTGCGAGGAATTAAAGCAGAGACTGCGAGCCAGGCCTTCTCGTCCACATCAGTGCCTGACCTCACAAATGTACTTCTGGAAGAACGATCAAACTTTCCCATAGACACACTCCTAAACCTTGTAGACATTCTTCCCAGAGAGTTGAAACTGTTATAGCTGCAAAGGGTGGGCCAACTCATTATTGAACCCTACGGACTAAGCCTGGGATGCCATTAACGTTCATATGCGTGCAAAGACTGGTGTCCCAATACTTTGGTAATATAGGCCGGGATTCACGTAGAGCGGCGCATCTTTATACTGGCGTAGCGCATCTTTATACTGGCGTAGCGCATCTCATATGCGCTACGCCGACGTAACTCAGTGAGCCAAGAACAGTATTCACAAAGCACTCGCTCCCAACGTTGCGCCGGCGTAACGTAAATTGGCCGGCGTAAGCCCGCTTAATTCAAAGTAGGAAGGAAGTGGGTGTGGTCCATTTAAATGAACTGTGACCCCATGCAAATGAATGGCCGAACGAACGGCGCATGCGCGGTCCTGTGGACGCTTCCCAGTGGGCATGCTCAGAATCACGTCGGACCTAATGCCTAAGATACGTCGAATCACTGAACGTAACCTACGCCCAGCCCTATTCACGTAGTCCTACGTAAACAACGTAAAATACGACGGCTGTTCCGTCGTCCATACCCTTGCATGAGTTGCGCCTCATATATGGTGGACTAACTTTATGCCGGACGTACGCCTTACGTAAACGGCGTATATTACTGCGACGGGCGCAAGTATGTTCGTGAATCGGCGTATCTAGGTCATTTACATATTCAACGCGTAAATCAATGGAAGCGCCCTTTGCAGCCAGCGTAAATATGCGCCCAGGCTCCGACGGCGTAGGAAACTTGCGTCAGTCAGATGAAGCCACATTTCAGGCGTATCTTGCATTAAGAATCAGGCGCATAGATACGACGGCGCATCTGTGCACTTACGCAGCGTATATAGAGATACGTCGGCGTAAGTGTTTCAAGAATCCGGGCCATAGTGTATATCTGGAAAAACTGCCTTCCCGGTATATTTTCCTGTTTCAACTGTTATCACTATTATTTGCATCATAAGTCATGCACGCTTAAGTTTGCCATACACTCTAAAATTCTCCAAATTTGGTGGATTTCTGGTAAATCAGTCAAAATTCGAATTGTGGGTGGCCCTGTCGGCACCACCTGGCTCAACAAAGCTCAAATAAAAAATCAAAGGAGCGGGGTGGAAAATTGTCAACCAAACCATGACTGCATCCAATCAGGTGCTGCGGCTGCTTAGAAACAATAACCGTCAGTCATCCACACTGTCAGCATGGATGAGGCAAGTGACTGATTTTATTCAGCCTGTGCACCGAACAAGAGAAATCTGGCCATGTATGGATATCTGTAGAATAGTTTACCATCCAGGCAAGCTGGTATTAACTACAATTACTGTAATATCATTGCTGATTGATTATATAGATAGAAAGGAAACCACAAGTGATATCATTTGAAGTGAAACTCAAATAAATAGCTAAACACATAGGGCCGGATTCAGATACATTGGTGTATCTCTCCACGCAGCGTAACATATCTGAGATACGTTACGCCGCCGTAATTTAGGGCGCAAGTTCCGTATTCAGAAAGAACTTGCGCCCTATGTTACGGCGGCGTAACGTATCTGGTCCGGCGTAAGCCCGCGTAATTCAAATGTGGATGATGTGGGCGTGTTTTATTTATATTCACTGTGACCCCACGTACTTGACGTATTTTACGAACGGCGCATGCCCGTTCGTGAAAAAATCCCAGTGCGCATGCTCGAAATTCCGCCGCAAATCGTCATTGCTTTCGACGTGAACGTAAATTACGTCCAGCCCTATTCGCGAACGACTTACGCAAACAACGTAAAATTTTCAAATTTCCACGCGGGAACGACGTCCATACTTAACATAGGATACGCCTCATATAGCAGGGGTAACTATACGCCAGAAAAAGCCTAACGTAAACGACGTAAAAAAATGCGCCGGGCAAACGTACGTTTCTGAATCGGCGTATCTAGCTAATTAGCATTATCAACGCGTAAATATACGGAAGCGCCACTTAGCGACCAGCCTAAAATTGCAACTAAGATACGACGGCGTAAGAGACTTACGCCGGTCGGATCTTAGTCAAATCTATGCGTAACTGATTCTATGAATCAGGCACATAGATACGACGCCGCACACTCAGAGATACAATGGCGTATCTGGAGATACACCGTCGTATCTCCTACCTGAATCTACCCCATAGTAGAAATGCATACGGTATATGTTTCAACAAAGGCCTGGGGAATGCCCAGGAAAAAAACAAGCCTACTTCCCGACCAGCTCGCAGGCAACCAATTAACCTGTCTAACAGTATGCGTTAAAAACAGGGGTTTTGTCCACACTCATTTGCAAACGCATGCGTGAGCCACAGAGCCACGTCATGGCACCCTGAAGTCTGTGGTCCTAACACTAAACTATGAGTGTCCCCACAATGGAGGCACATGCATTCTGATGGATAGATGAGGGCAGGTGGACTGAAGGGCAGCCCATCCCTTCTTAAAGGTACAAGAGCGCACCAAACACCCAGCATGTAGCACAATGGCTGCAAAGGTGTTGGTGCGCTGCTGGACCAATACAAGCACCACAGGTGAAACAGACTTGTCCACCACCCTCATCTATAGCTGGCCATCGCAGTAAGCAGCATTGGAAGGCTGAAACAGATATCAACAAAGGCCTGGGGAATGCGTTAAAAACGGGGGTTTTGTCCGCACGCATTTGCAAGATATATACATCGCTTCATCAGGAGCTTCTAAATTATAAAAAGAGAACATATCTCGATTAGATAATCAAGTACAACAATATACCGTATTTATCGGCGTATAGCACGCACTTTTTTCCCCTTAAAATCAGGGGAAAATCGTGGGTGCGTGTTATACGCCGATCCCTGCTGTCTGAGGGAAGAGGAGCGAGCGCCGCTGAATTACATAGAGCCCTGATCTCCTTCCTGTGTATCCGGCGCTCTGTCATGCACAGCCACGCCTCCTGGCCCCGCACTGGACTAATGTACTGTCTATCATATGAGCAGGGGCAGGAGGCATGGCTGTAAGTGACGGGTACACAGGAAGAAAATTGCGGCTCTATGTAATCCAGTGGCGCTCCCGCTCCCCCTCTTCCCTAGGAGACAACAGAGATGATCTAACATTGAAAAAAAACTGCAGATTGGAACTGAACAGGCAGAGCATTTTGATAAATTTATAGGCTGCAGATGGGCACTAATCAAACTGCATTGAAGATCAATGCTGAAGATGAGCACAGATCAGGCTGCATTGAAGCTGCAGATGGAATCAGATCTGGATGCATTGAGGCTGCAGATGGGCACAGATCAGGCTGCATTGAGACTGCAGATGGGCACAGATCAGGTTGCATTGATGCTCGGATACCATTATTTTGCTTTTGCAAAAAATTGATGCAAATTAAGGGTGTTCAAAGCACAGCCAACCCAGCCCTACAAGAGAGGCAACCAAGGGGACCACCACCCCAGATGAAAAATGGGGCAGAGAACTGTAAGCCCCAGACTCCAGACAAGGGGCCCATGTAGATAGTAGCAGAGAATATGGGGATGCACCAGATAGCTAAAAAGAATTCAATACAGCACTTTCTGATATACTTTTGAATTCCTTTTAGTGGAGTCTGTGGCTTACGATTCTCTGCCTCATTTTTCATCTGGGGTGGTGGTCCCCTTGGTTCTTACAGAGTTTACTACCGCTTTAATAGATCCAGACAATCATAGTGCTTACCTGCCCCTTTCGCTCTTCGTCCAAATTTATAAGTCAGGTTTGACCTGACTGAAACCAAAGACTCCCCATATGGCCTACCAAGCTACAGGTTAGGAGCAGTGTGTGCTATTCACAATTCCTAATGTATAGATGACCACTAGAGGGAGCATTTACAAACCTGTATATAAAATTGCAGTGATCGGGAAGAAAAGGATCAGCAAACAATGAAAAAAGAGTCATTATGATATGCAGAATGGCTTTTTGAGTAAATGTTACCATTATAACACCACGGCTTCCCCATAATCGCTACTTAAATAATAAAACGGTATGAACGTGGACTCTTTTATGACTACTCCCCTTGGTCTAAAAAGTTTTTACATGTAAATATTTTGATTTTAGTGTCTATATCAAGTATATAGTTGGGAAAGAAGGAAAATACATCTGCATTTGCTAATTGTGAGATTTTCTTGTAAGGACGGGGAGCAGACTTGGCAGTTTTCCACTTGCCTCACACTAGCCACACACCAACATTAGTTATTGGCCGTCTAATTGTACAAAAACCAGGTGCTCATACAGGAAATAGGCAGATGGTGGAAGATATTTCTGTTCTCCAAATTTCCTCCCCCACCCTTTGTATTATTCATGCTATACATTCTTTACGTGTGGAATTGGTTTGGTCATTAGGGAGCAGGGGATGCTCTAAAAATAAATATTTCTAAAGACACATACATTGTAATAACACTTGCTCATAAAACACGCATTCAATAAAACTCAACTCTGTTTCATATATAACACATAGCATATATACATATATAAACTTTCAGTGCTGGATTATGAGCCTAAGGGATTTGGAACTGAAAATCTGATGGGGCTGTTATATTGACCTCTAGCTACAAAAGCCCCTGCATTTTATTTAGTAAATGAAAATACCTTCACATATGGGAAAGCTCATTTTCCTGTTCACAGTCGCCACAGTCCTACTTCCAGACGGCAAGAAAAAAAAAAAGGCAGTGATTCTTTTATTTCAAATTCATTTGAGTTTTATCAGGGCCTGGATCATACATTTCATGACTTCCTATATTGCTAAAATGCTACGGCCATCAAGTTTGCCTATGCGGCATAATGTGCGTTCCCAGAGAACACAAAAAGATCTATGTTTTAGATAAACAGAAAAATCTGCTGGAAGCGTGTCCCAAGCATCCATCAGTCTTTCACTAAGAGGCTGTTTTAATTCATTAGTCCTGAGCTTTTGCAAACAAATCTCTGAGTGTGCTGATAATTGTTTTCTAAAACTTTGTATTTTTGACCCATTCTGTCTTTTTTTTCTACTTTATTACATTTAGATAATGTGTTCATGTTGTATATCTACATTTGTAAGTATTTTACATTTGTCTGTCCAAAATGTAATAAAACTGCTGAAGCCAAAAAATATATTTCATTATACTCACTCTTGCTGATATAGATAAATACAAGGTAATAGGAGAGTGAAATACCATTACTGGAGTAAACACTGCTCCAGGGCCTTCCAGAGCTGGTCACCTGAAGAGAAGGATTGGTCACATAGCCTGCTGATCCACACCTTCAACAGAAATGATGCTGCCAGAACTAGAGATAGAAAGGCCTGGAATAAAATGAAAAAATTGGTAAAAATCAGGCTTTTTCACATTTTTTTCAAAGCCGTTTTTATTCAAAAAAAATTTGGAATAAAAGAAAGAAGTGTGGAATCTGTTATTTTACAATGATAAATAATATATCTATGGCATGGCATTCAAACTAAATATAACATGAATGAAAGATTTCTAAAGCTTTATGTAAAGTCTTAAATTATTGCAAGTTCTCTCAGCTGAAGACAAGAAAATCCTGAAATACAATTCAAGTAACACTGTACTTCTCAGCGCAGTTCTCAAACAAGAAAAATCTGCATATCTACCACAAGGGGGCACTGCAGAGGAAAGGTTCCAGTTTAGTTTGCTTGTGGGCTTCATCTTGTACCTCCTACAGTTGGGTGACTGTTGAGATACAGTAGATGATAGTTTCTGTCCTATCAGGCTGCCTTAATTAACAGGTAGAGGGTGAATTTATCTGACAAATTTGTTTATATTTTTTAAACCTTTAAATGATTCCTATTAAGTTTCTCCACCATCACAGCTTAATGTTTACATATAGTCTGGTCAGTAAATTGTTTTGTTTTTTCCTCCTATTAGGAAAATGGTGAGATCAACAGCTAGAGTTTGGAAGCATTTCAATAGTGCAATTTCTGCTGAGAGCAAAGCTGCATTTACAAAAATTGTGAGAAGAAATATTATTTTTCAAATGCTACAAGGATGACAAAACATATCCTGGTATGCCAGAGGTACCCTAAAGACATAGTGTAAGTGCAAGCAGCTTTTCCTTCCAGAGTTCTCATTCCAAAAACACTTTTTGGCTGCTTCTGGATCAAAGCGTTTCTTCAACAGCAGCATCTTCAAGTAAGAAAGTATTGCAAACCACAGCCCTACAAAAATACACAATACCTTCATTTATAAGTAAAATGACACCTGGAAATCAGGGGAACATTGATCAAGCTCTTCATAGAGCAATACAATATATGCTTCTGGATCAGCATTGTCAGTAACTGAAAATGCATATTGGCAGGAAGCTTTTTAAATTATTGACCTGGAGTGTGGCGTTCTCCTGGTCCAGGGCTTAGAAATCCCCTCGGCATTCTCTTTTTATTCCCCACTGTGAGGATGGGCTACACCGGTTTTTAGTGGTAGGCAAGGCCCATGTGACGCACCGACCAATTAGAATGAATGTACTGACAGCGTACGTTAAGGAGATTAAGCTTCAGGGATTTCTAGGCCCCCGAGCTGTGAGGTGGCTATACCGGGGCTCAGAATGGGAGATCGTCGCGATCCAGGTCAGTGGGACTGAGGGGGAGGGGGTGAGGATGGGTCCTGTGTAAGTTCACCTTACAGATTTTTCTGTAAAGGTGAATTTACCCTTTAACACATACAGTCCTTGTTATTCCATTTGTAATAAAAAAAAAGTTAGCTCATTTACTAAACATGTACCTTTTCTTTCCGAGCATAATATTTTTATATCCATAGCATTCGCCTTCCTAGTGTAGCAAAAACACGTTCAATTTGTAAAACGGCTCCAAAGTTTCAATTTTTTTTTAAATAGGGAAAAAATAATTTTTTTCCGTGGCTTCAACATTTCTGGAAATTTTACATTTCTAGCCGGAACTGTTGGTTATCTGCAACAGCATTTTCTCCAGGAAAGATTTAGCCATTGTGACAAAAGTCTTAATGTGCTTTATGATAATATTGGAGTATAAGTTTGCTTTATGAAGCAGCATCATACGATTTAAAGGTTGGTGTGTTGATCTGCGCATGTATGCTTCCATTTATCTATTCACTCAGGAAGGCCTACATAAATGCAGATGGATATACATTATTTAATATCATTCTTGGAGGATTTCGGTGTGAGGCAGTCTTTCCTTAAATCAGGGGGAAGAAGAAAGGGAAAGTATGTAGATTACACCTTGGGCTCTACATATAAATGTGGGTGTCATCAGCATTTGCACAGACACATCAAATGATCACCATATTGTTTGTAGTATGATTATCTCCTTTGATCGTCACCACCATCTAGTGGCCAAAATGCAGTATTTTTCTAAAATACGACATTATGGCCACTAAATAGAACTGATTATCACATTACAAACAATAATCATCCATTGAGTCTTTGCAAATGCTGAAGACAGCTACACACCAAATTTGTTATACACATATATATACACATAGGCTCCTTTGTGTAGCCCTCAGACCATGATAAACCCCTCATTATAATTCTCACATCTCTGCACTATTATAAGTATTGAAACAAAAAAGATCAAATACATAATTTAATTGATTGCATTGGCCAACATGGATGGATCTCAAAAATTCTTGATAATGGAAACACAGCAAAAAGTATGTGACTTGTACATAACTACAGTATGTATTATAGAACTTGGGCATCCTGTTCCTTAACATTATAGAAAATTCTAAAAAAGAGCACAGTCCTCAGAGAACTGACAGTGTCAATGTAAGGAAGCAACCATGCAGAAAGCATTTTCAACTGTGCTTTTACCACTCAAACAGTATTAACGGTACTATGTTAGAAGTGCATATACACATGTTATAATTTTTAGTGGTTATAGGTAGCCATTTATGCAAACACAAAACATGGATTTATCAGTTTGCACACTGGTGTGCTGATTTACGTATATGTTTCATCCTTTCTTCCATCCATTTAATTCTTTAGTCTAATCTTGGTAAGAGAGAAAAAAGGGCAGATAACTGTCCAAAGGTCGGACTATAAAGGCACTTTTGGACAAGAGTTAAAGTTTAAAAATATTTTTATTGATAACAATTCATAAGGCAGTAGAACAAAAAAAAATTATAATAATGGAATCTTCTTACATGGTCAATGGCCAAGCTCTGCAGATCCGAAGGATG
The DNA here is from genome assembly GCF_905171775.1 of Rana temporaria. Classification (NCBI taxonomy): domain Eukaryota; kingdom Metazoa; phylum Chordata; class Amphibia; order Anura; family Ranidae; genus Rana; species Rana temporaria. The sequence goes on along the minus strand of NC_053492.1, from coordinate 207,037,124 downwards.
GTATAGATTTTCTCATGGACTTATATAGACTAAAATGTAATACTGGGAAATAAGAAAGTTATAGACTATACTACAGCCAGAGGACTGAGGGACTGGGAACAGAGGTGAGTGTGATTTATTCCCTTTCTTCCCACTGACCCCCCATTTTTTAATTATTAGGAAATATGGAGTTACCATATATTCAGTTGTTTACCAGGTTTACTAAAATAGGAAAACTGCAGTAAATACACAATCAGATGCATTCTTTGATTAGATATGATTCTGTAGACTGATGAAATCAGAATTCATACTTGTTCATCAGTCTAGCATATCATTGAAAAACCTGACATTGTTATTGGCTTTCCTTAGCCTTAAATACCGCCAGCGAAATAAATGCATTCCTTTTTTTCATGCTGTTTTCCTTTGATTTTTGGCACAGCTGCTGTTTGTATTTACCATTATGTTTGTATTACTGTGATTGCCTGTGAGTCCCTCATTGATATTCCCAGATGGCAGTAAACCCTATATTTTCCTTATTAGATTTATTTACTGTATCTGACAATGTGGCACTTTGCATGCTGATTGCTTTGTGTAGGCATCGTGTGTTAGCCCTGTACTTAGTTCTGCCATTTATCGTATCGGCATCAACCCTCAGCTCACGATATAAAAAATCCTTATTATACTTATCATTTGTATGCACTACTCAAAGTATTCAATAACTTGCACAAGAAAGATGAAACACATCTTTTTATTGGTTGTATTGGCCAACACAAACAGTTCTTAAGAATCTTTGATAACCGAAGCCCCATCCTTGTGTATTATAGAACTTGGGCATCCTGTTACCAAAGACTTTAGGAGGCTATAAGGAAGAGGTAAGTTCTTACTATTGCTGTAATGGAGCAAAGGGATTTGTACTATGCAGACAGTGTTTTCAGCTAGTATAGTATTATAACTTTTGTTGTTTTGTTGTTTTTTTTATAGGTAAAGGTTCCACCATATCATACATTCGTTCTGTTCTTGACGAGACTGGTCATGACCCATTGTCCTCCCTCTTTTGTACTTCTAAGGCTTTGTTTACTGCATTTATAAATTAGGTGTGCATGAGCTATTCAATAGACAGAAATAGTCAAGAAGCTTGTCAGTTGAATAATGTTACAGGACATTTTATTTTATTTTTCTAAGAGAAAACTTGATCTTGGCAGTACACTGAATGCACAGTAATTCTCTAAGGGAGTTTTTTTTAGGTGAAAGTAATTATTGTTCATCCCTTTTGTCTACTTAAAATCCTCCATAATAATAAATAATTTTTATTTGTCCTTATCTAGACTGCTTTCTAGCCCCGAGTAGGTAGTATGTCAAACCGTACATCATTTATCTCCCTGTTTTCAGATAGAATAGTAATGACTGAGTGGATCATACAGCTTTTTTTTCCATGAAGCTGCTTAGTTGCAGTATAATGTGTTCACACAGCAAAATTGTACAGGAAGGTAGCGTGAGTTCCACATTTAACCATTTGAATTGGAACAATCCTTAAAAACCAGGATCAAAGATAGCATAATCTACAAAAATTGTCCTAACTGAACCAGGAAAAATGCTACAGTAACCAGTTTAGATTAGCTGATAATGAAAATGTTGAATTCAACTCTATAAATTCAAATACAGAGTTTTATTTACTAAAAGGCCTTTGTGGGCAAGTTCCTAGGCCAACAGGGTCAGAAGGAATCAGCACCCAGTTTTAAATCTATATATGTAATAATTGTTTCCTCATTTTGTCTCTTCTGGCTATGTCTGTGGCTAAATGGTTGTAAACCTCAGTCATGGAATCTGAGCAAATAAAATATATCTGCAGTGTTTACTTGTCTCTCTCCAAAGCTTGTGTGGTTTCCCTCTGCTGCTTCGTTCCTCTGTTATGAGCATTAGTCATTTCTGAGAAGTTTTTTCGACACATGAGATAAATTTGTGTCGGGAGGGGGGGGGGGGGAGGGAGAGCTCAGAACCTAGCTTGTCTATTTAGAACACAGTTCTTCTTCTGTGTGGAGGGCGTTTTGTGCCTTTCCTCCAACCAGCTCTCACACACTGTAACTGCACTCTCTCCACCCCCTCCTCTGTGTTCCTGACAGATGAAGAAATATTTTAACACTTTTCTGTCCTTTTGAAGGGGTGTAGGGCAGAGAAGACTGCAGATAAAAAAGTAAAACCTATGTAAGAGGGTTTGTTTAATCTCTGTGTATCACCTGAGGCTGTTCCCTTCACTGGGTATATGCAAGGGTTTACAACCACTTTAAGCAAGATAACTGTAGAGGTAACAATTCTCAAGTAAGAGAATATGCTGATAAAAAGGCTTTAATGGAAGGCACTTATACATGTAGCTGATCAATGCAACAAATCAATGCCATGAGGGTAACCTTATCAACAATAATATCAACCAATTCAATGCTGTACATATCAACATTAATTTATGTCAGTTATTATACCATACAAAACATTATGCACCTTGGAATCCATGGCTGTTGTTCCACCATGGCAAACACTTGTGCCTGCATATATATGACTCAATGGATACCTGAATACGCTCCTCTTTTTATTGCTCCCATACCCACCATGGAGACCACCATGGAGACCACCATGGAGACATGTGCCTACATGTTCTAGCTGTATACCTTCCTGGTTTGTGGTAAGTCTTATGTATCTCTTCAGATTGGATCTTAATGCTGTCTAGCTTTTTGAATATATTGTACATTTGTATTATAATTTTCATTGTCTTTCTATCGATATGTGTGCTTTCTAAAACATTACTTCTAAAGAGACAGAGAAAAAAAACGTGGAACATGTTGAAAAGAAATAGATAAGGTTCATGTGATAGGCTGTATCATCTAGTTGTTGATATCACTATGCATTTATCCAGTTAAGAGAGAGCAATTTTAGTGCCTGTAAGACAGCATACATTTTCATGTGTATGTTTTATAAAATGTTTGAAATAAAAATATATTTTTATAAAATGTGTGTTGTTATCAATGGAAGTACCAATAAAGTCCATCCAATATAAATATTTCAATAAAGATTTTAGGACGTAGGTATGTTTCCATATCTGTTGACACAGTAAATCTCTATAAAATGTTAACCAATTTAATGCTGTATATATCAACATTAATATATGTCAATTATTATACCATGCAAAACTTTATACACCTTGGAATCCATGGCTATTGTTCTGCCATATATATGGCTCAATGGATACCTTTGGCAAACAAACCTCTGGAGTCTAGTAGACATTTTGCGTATGATAAAGTTTGAAAAACAAAATCATAAATTATAATATAATGAATAACTATAAATAATTATAACAAATAATAATATAATTATAATAAAAATTATTCAATAATGTAATCAAATCAAAAACACTGAAATTTGCTCAGTTGCAGAATTGTCGCTGTCATTACTTTTATTTTTTGATGACGAATTTCCCCACAAATCGCTATCGCTCAATTCTGCAAGTGATTCTAATTTATTATCGCTGTTTTCTAGCTGGTATGAAGCCACTTTTGACATAAAGGGACACTTTTTGGTTGCTATGGACAATCTCCAGTTTCCATGCAGAAAGAACAGTTTTTATTATATAAAAGTATATGTAGGACACTGGGCAGACCACTAGGGACAAAGGAGGTGTGTATTTTTTTTTATACAGTACTGTAATCTATAAGATTACAGTATACTGTATGTACTGTGTTTATTTACGTTTTAGAATTTGGTGCCGATCTCCGCCCCCGCGCGCCGTAACGTCGCAGGGAACGGAGCTCGGCGGCACACAGGCACTGCTGCTCGATCACACAGCGGAGAGGCATCATAGGATCCAGGGACAAGGTAAGTAATTCCCTGCCTGTGGACACTGCGAGGCGATCCCGAGTCTGGCTCGGGGTTTCCGCTTTTGGTTCTGAAATTCCACCCCGAGCCTGACTCGGGAATACCGCCAGGGGGGTTAAAAAAAAATGCAAAATTAAGTTCACTCCAGGCACAAACCTGTGAAGCCTGTCACACTTCCTATAGATTAATACTGCATTATTTATAATGTAAAACTGTAGCAGTTGAACAGGATAAATGCAAGTAAGGAATTTGGGATGAATGTGTTGAGTAATCAAGATTAAACATGATAGGTCTCCATAAAAATCAGTAGTGAATCACTGCTAAAATGAGTACATATGAAAATGGTGAATTTTTAGAAGTGACTGGATTTGGCAAATGGTCATATTGCAAATAAATGGAATGTTATTAAGACCGACTTTTTTTTGAAAAATGGGAAATGCTGATTATGGGCAGACATTGATGAAGGTGACTCGATCAGGCAAACGCACAAAAATGCATGAAGTGAATGTTCTTTATAAATTCGATATTCCGTCAAATTCTGTGTGTGGTTGAAAAATTGATAATTTTCCACTTTATAACCATGAAACTGGTAGCTACCATGTGAAGCTTGTTACATGGGTATGTTATTTATGACAGATTGCTTTTAAAAGTGCCCTTATGTAGAATATTTGACAATTTTATTGATTGTGCCTAGATAGCTGTGTTTATTATTACAACATAGGTGTATTACTTTGCCTGTGTTAGTTTTCTTTTAATGAGCACTGTGAGAAATACCAGGTTGCACTGTATATTATTGTGTCCGCCTCATGAAATCCCCACTTTCATGAAACACGTTATTTCATGACATCAGAGGCAGAAGGAAAAGGATTGGAAGCAAGGAGAAATTTGTGAACAAGCCAGAGATGAGATAAAAGTTCATCAAAAAAATATGAATTACATAATTGATTTTCTAAAGGTCTATATTTCAAGTCACCTTTGTCGGTGGACTACTTCTTCTCCTAGACTTTTAAGTTTATTGTTGGAGGAGTTCCAGGAGGTGACCCTATGACCCTCTAGTTAGAGAAATGCTCTGGATGTAGACAGACGGAGCTGGCGAGGTGCAGTATACTAAGAGTGGACCCTAAGGAATGAAAATGTTTTCTGTTAAACACAAAAAAAATGCTTTTATAAAGTGTTTTCATAAGGCGATTTTTTTTCAATATTTAATAGATGAATGAAGTTACTTTTTAATATAAAATGTAGCGGAATATTTAACATTTTCTCCTTTTTCATAAATACATCTAGTCTAGTTATTAAATCTCTCAACACTGGAAAGAAAAAGGAATGCAGGGGAGAGATATATGGCGAAAACAGACAGGATAAGTTAAGCAGACATAGTACTGAAAAACAATTTTGTCTAAAAAAAAAATCAGCCATTTATAGGACCCTCTAAATAAAGTTAGGCTTCTCAGATAACTGGGAGATTGGTCATTAAAACACATCTGCATTGGTTAGGATTGCAAATGATCACAAAATAATGAGACAGCTAGGGGCACCGAGTAGTTGGAACCATGTTTTTACAGCCAGATATTTTGCAAGTGATATGATGGGTTTGAGCATATTGCTTGCAATGACTGGCAGCGTAGGGATAACAACTAAGTGATAATGAGCACGGCAGTGTGTTGCTGTTATTGCTTCTACAGATTTTCAAACATGTGGGGATAAACGCTGTGAAAGAGTATGGCTGTTCTTCACAAAGGACAAGGACCAGCGCTAGCTGTGCAAACACAGGAAGCTCTGAACAATGCGCATACACAGACGAGAACATCGTGTCTTTAAATTGGTGCAAACCATGGGGATCAAACAACAACAATGTATTATTATAATAAAGAAATACAAAGCTTACAGAGAAATATTCCAATTCCCTTCATAATCTAACAAAAAAAGAATAATTGCACAAAAATACAAATAAAAGATTAAATAGATGGATGGGTAGTTAGACAGATATAGTAGATGCAGTACATCATTCCAGTGATTACATTTATGTTTTTAATCATTTTCCTTTTTTTTGTTATTATGTTACTATAGTAAATTACATTATTGCTGTTTGATCTGGTCTTGTGCAGCAATTTAGGAATTCTGCTCATCAGTCAAACACGTCATGTTGAAAAATCCCCATTCTTCACAGCAACATGAATGTTCTCCATTGGACAGAGACTGCAGTCAAATGTCAGCTTAGCTGTGGAGAGCGTTGGGACTGCCACAGATGGATGAATAAAAGCAAGAACCGGTTTTGACACTGGCTTACAATTATTTGGCTGTTTCTAAAGTGAAAGAGGGTGAAGATCAGTGGCATGCCAGTAGCCATGACAGCCCACTTAGCTGCTTTGGAGCGTGGTGGTGGAAGGGGCCCATTGTAAAGGCATTTAAACCTAGAAAATCTGTGCGCATGTGTAGATAACAAATCCAGCGGGTAAAATAAGTATTGAACACGTCACCATTTTTCTTTGTAAATATATTTCTAAAGGTGCTATTTTTACCACATGTCGATAACAACTCATGCAATTCATATGTACAAAGAAACCAAAACAAATACGTTCAGAAATGAAGTTATGTGTAATAAAATGAAAGGACACAGGGAAAAAGTATTGAACGCGCTAACTGAAGTTTACTTCGTACAAAATCTTTTGTTGGTAATGACATCTTCAAGACACCTCCTGTGTGGATAAACTAGTCTCATGCAAATACAATGCATACAACATTAAACTACAAAAATAGGACAGATTACAGAATACCACCCGCCTATATGAAAGCAAAAGTATTCCTAGAAACAATGCTGCATTATATCACAAATAATATAATCAAGTGCAATAAACATGACTACCATTCCTGGATCATCAACAAGATGATCATTTAAACAATTCCACCATGACCCCACCAGTGTTATCCTCCACAGAAATAGACAGCGATACAATATAATGTTCTTTAACCCAAGCGCTGAACCTGTCTCATTATACTTGCAATAGCCTATCTAGTACCAGTTGAGCGGGACCCAACCCAGGGGTATCCAGCCAGGGTTGCCACATTGAATAGAATTTCTTAAGAGCATTACGATGTTGGTATGCAAGCTTTTCCCGTATTAACAATCTATTGACCATCTCCACCCATTGTCCCTCCCTAGGCACCCTAGGAGCAATCCACAATCTCGCAATAGCTTTCCGGGCAACATATAACAAATGCAGAATTGCGGTATGGCCGTTAAGCGAAAGTGAGGGCACCTCGAGGGCACCTAGTAGGCACACGACAGGGTCATGTGGCATGGGAAAGTTATAAGCCTGGGAGATGGTGGAGATAATGTACTGCCAGTACCTAAAAAGCTTTGGACACTTCCACATCATATGCAGCAAGTCTCCTATATGTGCACTGCATTTTGGACACAGCGGGGAATCTCTAATGACACACTTATGCAATCGGGATGGGGTTCTATATACCCTATGTAATAGGAATAAATGCGAAAGCCTATGTGCCGCGTAAACCGACACCAATGGAGCGGAGGATAGACACAACTCCCAAGTTTCACTATCAATAGGACCCAGATCCTTTTCCCAGCCCTTCCTACATGGCAGGGTGGATGCATCATGAGTGAAGTTAAGCAGTCTAGCGTATATCCTTGAAATCATACCCTTTTTGTCTTCTGCCATCAATACATCATTAAGTAAGGGATGCACTATAACTATAACTGGGGACAGTCTGCTCTCACTCTGTATAGTATGTCTCAGCTGCAGATACCCTGTATCTATAAAATTGCCTTCTGTTAAGAGAGAACTCATCCCTGAGGTCAGCAAATGATTTAAGGACTGGCCCTGCAAACATTTGGGAGATGTAGTGAACCCCCACCACCTCCCATGAGCGGAAGTATGTGAGCTTAAAAAGTTCCTTGTAGTAAGAATTTCCCCAAATGGGTGTAAATTAACACACCCCCCTAACCTTCATAATAGACCGAATGTATTTCCACAAGGTGTTCAACAGGACTATGGTAGGGAGGGCGTGCGATAAATGCGCAAATCCTGCCTCCAAATGGGATATAATTGGAAGCTCAGTTTCACAGGGGATCAACGACGCCCTAATTGAATCGCCCACATCTGCCCCCCCCCCCCCAGTTGCCAAGATGCTGGATTTGGGAGGCCACAAAATAGTAACGGGCATGTGGAACTGCCAAAACCCCTTGATCTTTAGCTAACTAACGTGGAAAGACTTATCCTTTGATACCTCTCCATTAATTCGCATTCTCGCTAAGGAAGAACTATATAACAGTTGAACCCATTTTAGGAAAGAGGGACCCACCCCAAATCTGCTCAAATCTTCCCATAAATAGGGCCATTCAACGCTATCGAACGCTTTGGCCGCGTCCAAGGAGACGATGGCCCTATTACCAGGATTATCAACGGGTACCTTCATTTTAAGAAACAGTCTATGTAAATTTTGGGAAGTGGATCTGGTTGGTATAAAGCCAGACTGATCTCTGTGCACCACATGATGGATACACTTGGACAGTCTTGTGGCCAGGACCCTGGCCAAGAGTTTTTTACATCAAACATCAGCAGGGAGATAGGTCTATACGAATCCGGGGAAAGGGCATCTTTTCTGGGTTTCAACAGAACTACTATCAGAGCCTCATTCATAGAGGGGGAAGCGTGCCTGTTTCAAAGGCTGTATTATAGACTTTCAAGAGGATAGTAATCAGTTGATCAGAGTAGCGGCTATATACCACGGATGGAAGGCCATCAGCCTCTGGCGCTCGCCCATTCTGAGCAAGAGCCAGTGCTTCCAGGAGTTCCTCTTCGGAGAAAGGGGCATTAAGTAAGGCCACATCCGAGGCGGGTAGACTCGGCATAGGGTACCTATCCAGAAAGGAGTGGAGCTCCCCTGGAGAGGGTTGGACTTTAGACGTGTAGACATCCTGAAAGAGTTTGTTAAAACAGTCCATAATGGACTGTGTGGAGTAACATACTACAACCTTAGCGTCTGTCATGGCCACAGTATGCGAAGGGGGCTGTTGTGACTTAGCCAGGAGTGCTAGCATATGACCTGTGTTTTTACCCTCTTCAAAGTGTTTCTGTTGTAAAAAGAACTGTTTATTTTCCGCTAACTGTAGGGACAAATCTCTAAGCAGAGACTGAGAGGCCAACCATTTCCTTTTGTTAGTATCTGTAGAATCTGCCTCTGATCGGTGCGCCTCCTCTAGAACCTGCATCTCCTTTGTATTAGACTTAATACGGGATATAACTCTAATAAATTGGCCGCGCAAATAAGCTTTAGCCGCATCCCACACTGTATTCAAGTCTGCCGAATCCATGTTAACTTTAAAGAAGTCAGGGAGAAGCACTAGGATCGGGTGAGGGTCTGGTATGAGGGATAGCCAGAATGGATTAAGCTTCCAGAGACTATTGCCTGTCCTCGCCCCTAGCCTCAAATCTATAGTTAGTGGGGAATGGTCTGAAGTCTGCCTCGGATGATACTGAGAAAATTCCACCACAGGCAACAGAAGTGCATTACCCAACCCCAGGTCTATCCTAGATAAGCCTCCAACAGATGCTGATTGACAAGAGAATTCTTTGGCATCTGGATTATGCATTCTCCAAACATCCGTGAGGCCCAACTCCCCTAGGAGACGAGCAAAAGGTGTAGGACCCTGTCCCCCCCGTGTCTCAGCACCCCCAGTAGGTCTAAACTTGTCTTTCTCATAATCCAAATAATTATTGAAATCCCCCAAGACCAGTACCGGAATGCGTGACATAAAGTCAGCCAATGTTTTAAGGATACTAGCTGAAAACGAAGGAGGGATATACATCCCCACCAATACACATTTCATCCCTTAAAGGGAGCAAAGAAGAAAAACATATCGATCTTCAGGATCAATTTTAGGATCTATAAAAGAAAATTGAGTACCCTGTCATATCAGGACACTCACCCCCCTCGAGTATACCGAATAAGTGGCATGGTATTGGTGACAAAACTGTCGGACAGCAAATTTTGGGGTGGACACTGAGGGGAGGTGAGTCTCCTGCAAACAGATCACATCCGCGCCCAACCTCTTGATCGTGAGCAGCACGGCCAGACGTTTGACAGGATTATTCAGACCCAGTACATTCCATGAAAGGCATCAAGTTAACTTAGACATTTTACACCCGACAATATGAGATTAGGATAAAGACAAACGTGTATGGGCAAATCAAAGATATTACAGGCAGAGCAACGATCAAGTAAAAACATATCCAAAAATATCGCAATAAAAAGCGATAGAAGAACAAACTGTCTTGATGGGTAACCTTATGGCATACATACAGAGGTGCAGACATATAAGGTACGGACCAGAGAGAACAAAAAAGGCAATAAAAAAATAAAAAACAGAACTCAAGGCCATGGTGGAATCCTCATTCAGCAAGTGCATATATAGACCGGCCAACAGGGCCAGATAAACTTGCCAAGGGGCTACACAAGGCCTGTGCCAGACCCTCCTGGGGGCAACACTGGAAGCGCACAACAGTGTCTTAGAAACTTCTCAGCAGCAAAAATAGAGACCCATGCAACAAAAGCGAACAGAATCCGCCTTAATACAGGGAACGCGGAAAGAACGTATATGGTATAAAAGGGTATTACGGTGTAAGTCACGGAGGAGCCGGGCGCCGGTTGCGGGTCTACCGAATCAATTGTTCTTCTCAATCCAACCATTGCGCAGCAGAAGACGGAGAATCAAAAAGTTGCACTGAGCCAAACACCTCCACTCGTAGGCGGGCAGGATACAGCATGGCATATTTCAATTCAAGATCTCTCAGGCGACGCTTGACATCCATGAACTTGCCTCTTCGTTTCTGCAGCTCTGCGGAAAAGTCTGGGAACAGGGACACTTTGGTGTTGTCAATCCTCAGAGCAGCTGTCTTAATTCTAGCATTATGTAGGATAGCATCCCTATCCTTATAATGAAGGAGCTTAAACAGAAATAGACGTGGAGGTGCTCCCGGCGGGGAAGGCCTAGCAGGCACCCTATGTGCGCGTTCCACAGAAAACATAGGAGAGAACACCTCCTTCCCAAAGGCAGCAATCAGCCACTCTATGAACTCCACAGGTTTTTTCCCCTCCATTTTCTCCGGCAGACCTATCGCTCTCACATTATTTCTTCTCATTCTATTTTCGAAATCTTCCAGGCGGGAAGAATGCTGATCAATTAGATGATTATTATATGTGAGGTCTCTCTGCATGGGTCCCATATCATCTTCAATGGTGCTCACCCTTTCCTCCCATGCAGATGTCCTTTCCCTCATCTTTTGGGCGTCTTGCCTTAGAAATGTGATTTTTAGATTTCATCCCCTTAATTTCGGTGGTAAGGACTGCAATAGACATGTTACAGGAGGTCACTGCCGCAAAAATGTCCCTCAGTGTGGGTTTTTCCTCCATATTAGGGCTCACTGGGGCTTGAGGCCTATCAGACCCCGGGATAGGAGTACTCAATGAGTCCCAGACTAGGCCGGAGTTGACTGTGTCTTCCAGGGGCACTGTATCATCAGCCTCAGACACTCCTCCGGATGAATCCTCCGGTGTACTGGAGGATGCCACCAAGTCCTTTGTAAGCGGCTTGGAGAACAGCTTTTCGGCAGCCTCCATGTGCTTCTCCTTGGCCGTGCGACCTGCATAGGCGCCATTTTGGGACATGAGGTCCGCAGGCTTGTTCACAAGTTGGCGCTTGGCGGAGGACATCGTGGGAGGATCGTGCCGAGGAAGGTAAGTACGTGTTCCCGGTACCTTCCGACACCCGCCCAGGCCTGTCAGGGGTATTAGAATCCTATTCCTCAGGATAAATAATCGGAGTTTCGGCGGAGCTCACTTCAGTTGCATCCGGCTTCATCCGCTGCCTGGCCATGCCCGCCGGCAGGGTTGCTTTTTAATTACTGATAGACTTCAGCTGGTGTCTTGGCTTTCCATGCCTTTTTACACCTCCCTTTTCCTTATGTGTTTAATACTTTTTCACTGTGTCATTCCATTTTATTACACATAACTTAATTTCTGAATTTATTTGTTTTGGTTTCTTTATATGTGTGGATTGCATGGGTTGTTACCGACCATGTGATGAAAAAGTTTAATGTCAATAGCACTTTAGAAATATATTTAACTAGAAAAATAAGTGACCTGTTCAATACTTAGTTTACCCACTGTATCACTGTATTTATAAAGATTGTAGAGAATCCAGTAGAGCGTGACACTGTACCTCCTGTTACTTTTCCAGTCAAGAAAAACTGACGTCAGATGTACAGGATGAGACGTCAGAATTGTTGCTAGTCACAGATCTCCTTTGCAGGTTTTGTAGTAAGGAACATTTGTTTATCTGTCTTAGTAGTGTATAATTATTACCCTCAGAGCTTCTGGTCATCCTGACCAGCACTGAATCTAAAGCCCCATACACACTATCAGTTTTCCTGCATGTTTTTCTCTTCAGGTTTACCAAACCCATATAGTGCAAGGGCCTGCCTGATTGCATACAAATTGAAACTCTTAAGGTTTGGCCTCCTATTAGATGGTTTTGGTAAACCCGAAGAGAAAAACCTGCAGGAAAACTGATATTGTGTATGGGATTCAACCCCTTAAGTCTAACACAATCTTGCACTGACTGCTTCACCATCAATTTCAGCACTTGCTTGCTATGCTGGGGGAAGGAGTTGGAGGTCTTATGCCGCGTACACACGACCGTTTTTTATGACGAGAAAAATGTAATTTTTTAAAAACGATTGTGTAGAGGCTCCAGAGCATTTTTCTCAACGTGAAAAATGGGCATTCAAAATTTAGAACATGCTCTGTTTTTCTCGTCGTGAAAAATGGACGTGTGTAGGTTTTAACGACGGGAAAAAAAACACGCATGCTCAGAAGCCAGTTATGAAAAGGGAAATTTGCATAATCAGCCCAAAGGGTGGCGCCATTTGAATTGAACTTCACCTCTTATGGTGCCGTCGTACGTGTTGTACGTCACCGCGCTTTGCTCGAGCATTTTTTTTTTCACGATCGTGTGTATGCAAGGCAAGCTTGACAAGAGTCACATCGAGAAAAGCTTTTTTTTTCCATGACATGAAAAACAGTCATGTGTACGCGGCATTAGAATTTACATTGAGGCCCTAAGATCTAAATTATTATTATTATTATTATACAGGATTTATATAGCGCCAACAGTTTGCGCAGCGCTTTACATAAGGGAAGACAGTGCAGTCACAATACAATTCAATACAGGAGGGATTAGAGGGCCCTGCTCGTTAGAGCAAATAGAAAAAGAATGGAGGTTTGCTGAAAACTGAATGTGACATGTTCTTTCCCTGCCTTGGTGCCCCATGCACTGACTATGCTGACAGCTCTCCTGTTCTTGTCCTTGATTTAGTCATACTTTATGTTGCGATCAATTACAGTAGGGCAATCATCGGAGGGCCCCATCAAAATTCTGCTATGCAACGTTGAATGCTTCAGGCAGTTGTAGGTTCTGGTTATAACTCTTTGGAAAATGTGTGTGTGTGTGTATGGAGTGAATCCTTAACTTTTCTATTAAACTGAAGTGCCACCCATGAGCATTTGTCAATGTCATGCAAGGATCACAGCAGGTTGAGCGCAAGTCATAGCAGAAGTCTTTCTTTGTGAAATGTTTGCCTACTTGTGGAAGGACTGAATCACACTAATTTACAGTTAGGCCAGCAATGCAGACTCTCCTTATTACCAGTGAGCTTTAAAAACTGTGTGGCATGGATTTAATCACTTGGATCCTTCAGGCCTGGTTCACACTGGTACGATTTGAGATGCGATTTTAGATGTCAAATCGCATCTCAAATCGGCGGCAATTGTCGGCAATGTCACCGTCCTAATCGGTGCGACACCGCATCTGTGGCGCTGCATCGATTTGAAAAAGTAGTTCCTGTACTACCTTTTGCGATTTCAGGCCGCGATTTACATTGACATCTGTGCAGAAACCTGCACAGATGTCTCTAAAATCACGGCCGAAATCGGAACTGCCAGTGGGAGTGAAATCGTGCGAGTTCAGCCGAACTCGCACGGCTTCATTCCCACAGCCCAGTGTGAACCTGGGCTTAAACAAAGAACTATATAACAAAACACCAACTTTGCTAACTATGAAGCAAATATATGTTATTCTACACAATAACATAGAGACAATGTACACATGTATGTTATGTTTTGTTGTGACCAATATATATATATATATATATACACACACACACTATATTACCAAAAGTATTGGGACACCTGCCTTCACACGCACATGAACTTTAATGGCATCCCAGTCTTATGCCACCTACACACGATCGTATTTTCCATCGGAAGAACCTTGGATGTTTTTTTCCGACTGAATTCCGCCGAAGCTTGGCTTGCATACACACGGTCACACAAAAGTTCTCTGAATTTTCGACCGTCAAGAACACGGTGACGTGCAACACTACGCCGAGACCAGAGAAAATTAAGTTCAATGCTTCCGAGCATGCGTCGAATTGTTTCCGAGCATGCGTCGGAATTTTGCACGTCGGAATTGCTACAGACGATCAAATTTTCCAATAGGAATTTTGTCTGTCTGAAAATTTGAGAACCAGCTCTCAATCTTTTGTTGGCGGAAATTCCGACAGCAAAAGTCCAATTTTCGATCGTGTGTACGCGGCATTAGTTCAATAGGTCTTTATGGACCTTGCTTTGTGCACTGGTGCGCAGTCATGTTGAAACAGGAAGAGTGCCATACCCAAACTCTTCCCATAGTTGGGAACATGAAATTGTTCAAAATGTCTTGGGTGTCTTGAGTGCCTGACCTCACAAATGCGCTTCTGGAAGAACGGTCAAACATTCCCATAGACACACTCCTAAACCTTGTAGTCAGCCTTCTAAAAAGAGTTGAAGCTGTTATAGCTGCAAAAGTTGGCTGATATTGAACCCTCCGGACTAAGACTGGCATGCCATTAAAGTGCATGTGTGTTTAAAGGTAGGCATCCCAATAATTTCGGTAATATAGTCTATGAGTATATATATATATATATATATATATATATATATATATATATTTTTTTTTTTTTTTAACCTGTAAGGTTTTTTTTTGTTTGTTTTTTTTGCCCCTGAGATTTTGTTTCCCAATCCAATGAAAGCAACTCAAATCAGCTTGAAACAACTCAGAATCAGCTAACTGCTAATCAGAAGCAATTTGAAGTTCAATGGATACCATTAGCCATAGTTTCTAGGTCCCAGGGCAGCCCACCTCACCTTGACACCCACAGATTTCAATCGGTTGAAAATGCCTACTGCCAAGCACTTGTGGTAAAAGATACATTTCTCACTGAGGCTCTATTTAGGCAGTAGACCTACCCCTTGAAGCAGAAATCTAACCACTACCATTAGAAAGTTAATTTGCACATCAACTTAGAGAAGATGGTCAGCTTGGGTGATGACAGCAACTCAGCCGGAAACAATTTCTATAAAGCTCTATGTAAAATTGCATGTACTATTTGTAGGGATGCATACAACATATGAATTATTCAACACAGAGATTAACTAGAAAAAAATATTCCTGGTTGGATTTTTTTTAAACCATGTGGTAAACAGACTTGATATTTATTAGCAAGAGTAAAAAAATGTTGTTTAGACAGTTTAGATACACATCTTTATATTCTGAATGTAAAACAAACAGAGTAGAATGCCAGGCAGCATCTGTAAAGTGTTGTATAATTGAACTTGTCATTGATAATTAGATCTCATTCGCCAGGTGAACTCAGAGTTGATTTTCTTATTAGTTGAACTGTGCTGCTCTCAGATCCTGTGTTCTTCCCACTCCTATAGGATTCTGTAACCATTCCCAGCTTCTAATGAGAATCACATGGTCTATTCTGCAACTTCTTCTGGGGCACACTGTCCATTGCGGGGTGAAATGAGGACATCGACTATCAGTGTGCCCTGTAAAGTAATGCTCCACCTTGATTTCATTCATGCCTTTCATATTTCATAATTGGGTGCCAGCAATCATCTTAATAATAAAACTATGCTTGCATATGTGGTGTCTGGATATAATACATTGTAGACTGGACAAAAAAAGCACTATTTCCATGAGGGCTAAACTACGTGGGAATATTTTATGTTTTGGAAAAATATCTATGATTATACTGTTCAGTGTTATATCATCACACGCATACACATACAGTACACTGGATCCTTATTGATGCTGGGGCCAGTACAACACGTACCCTCCAAGAAATGAAAAATAACAAAACCTGGACGTTACATGATGTCATTGTAAACTATTGTATGGTATATTGATTATTTAGCAGCTATATTGTTTTAGAAAAAGTTGACATCTTTGTTTAAAGTGGACCTGTAAGCCATTTTAAACTTTTGTAACTAAAAGACCTACTTAAGAGGCACCGAGACCGCCATGAAACCCTTCTCTGCGGTCCTCTCTGATCCTAGTTTCCATCTCTTACTAGGGGAGGAACGTCCTTGATTTTGTACTCAGCCCTAGAGCTATACGCTGCCCAGTATTTGAGAGGATGGCTCAAACTGTCCAGGCCTTTGTAATGTTCTAGATTTCTAAAATTATCTTCACTTCAGAATCAAACAATCCATTGCAATAAAAAATGAAAATTTTTTTGCCCACGTCCCAAGGTTTTACTGAGCAGTTAAAGGAAACTCATTGTGAAAGAAACATTAATGCTGCCATGCCTGACCTGTCTTTATAAATACTATTTATCTGGCTGTCATTCCCACCTTCTTGCTTCAATACTTTTAGTCACTGACCTGGCACACGTATGCAGTTAGGTAAATAGTATTTTCAAAAAGAGGTCAGCGGTGAGAGATTACATATTTTATTTCTAATATGGCAAATGAACTTTAAACCCTTCCCGCCCACTGCTCTGTTTTTTTCCCAGTGGGGCCACATATACAGTTAGGTCCATATATATTTGGACATAGGCACCATTTTCATATGCATGCTCAATTGGGTTGAGATCAGGTGATTGACTCGGAAATTGCAGAATATTCCTTTATTAAAAAAATAGCTCCCGCCACCGTCTTCTCCCACTGCCGTCTCTCCCACTGCCATCTTCTCCCGCCGCCGTCTCTCCCAATGCCATCTTCTCCCGGTGCCGTCTTCTCCTGGTGCCGTCTTCTCCTGGTGCCTTCTTTCCCGCTGCCGTCTTCTCTCGCTGCTGTCTTGTTCCTCATCGCCAGTTACCCGCTACAGGTCACAAGGGGGCAGGCTCTCTGGGTGATGTCATCAGATGGCCATGCGCTATGGCTATATAAGAGATGCCAGACAGTGGGCGACAATACAAAGGATGAAGACAGCCACAGAAGAAGAGCTGTTTTTTTTTATAGAGGGTAAGAAGACAGCACAAGAAGACAGCAGCAGGAGAAGACGGCGGTGGGAGAAGACAGCAGCAGGAGAGATGGCGGTGGAAGAAGACAGCAGTGGAGAGATGTCAGCAGGAGAGACGGCAGCCGGAGAAGACGGCTCAGAGCTATTTTGTTAATAAAGGACTTGTCAAAACCCGTCTATTATTTTTTTTACATTTTACTGTTTTTTTAGGTGAATAGGTAGAGGTACAATGTACCCGATACCCAGTCACATAGGTGCCCCCCACCCGCAGACCCTAACAACCACCGGCCAGGGTTGTCGGGAAGAGGCCCTTGTCCCCATCAACATGTTGAGGGCATGCTCGGATAAAGGTTTGGTATGGATAGCGCCCAGAAGCGATTCAGTTCGCATGCGCCGCGCTTTATAAGTTTTTCATTCATTCATTCATTCATTCATTTTGGGGAGGACCCCACTCCATTTAAAAAAAAATCATCCATACTAGACCCGAAGAGCTGTCAATTTTTATTTTTTACATTTAGCTGTCAGCGGGAACCCCACTGCAGCTGATGACTCATCGGTTGTTAAGGATGTGGCGGCTGGCTTCCCGTCGCCCTGCTTAGCAACCAGCTATATACAGTGTTAAAACAAAAACTGAAAATGTAAAACACAAAAATCGAATCACAAACAAAACACTTGCATTTCTTGGGCGATTCCATTGAAGTCTATTACCCACAAATCGGGGGAAAAAAGTCCCCGACCCTTTCCGAAAATGCACTTGTCGCAAAACGCATAGATGTGAACTTGTACCATAGGTAACCATGGTAAGAGGACTGTAGTGCGTTTCTGCAATCTGCAAAATGCACAAAAAAATGCATAGGTGTGAATCTAAGGTAAGAATCGTCCCCAGAACTTTTTACCTGAAATAATAAAAAATTGTGCCTGTGTCCAAATATATATGGACCTAATTATATGCATATCTCCTTTTTTTCTGGAAGCGCGCTGCACAGCGTTCTCCCAGCACAGAGACCGGGGTCTCCCTGAGAGCCCTGGACCCCGTACTAATGATCAGGACCCAGAACTCCTGATTGAGGGTCCCCTAATCGCTGTGGTAGCATCTGATTGGCTACCACAGCGATCAGTCACTGTGAAGCCCGTCCCTGTGTTTTTCTCTCTGTGAATGGAGAGGAAAGATACAGTTTATCTTTCTCTTTCCATGCAGAGAGGATAAAAATTGTGTCTATGAATAATAAAAAATAAACAAAAAATACCTAGATCAAGGTTTAATCTAGGTTACTGCCAGGGTTAGTGTTTGGGTTAAGTAAGGATCAAAGGTCAGGGTCAGAATATTTTGGGCAGGATTTTCTTTTAATCAGTGTCAGTTAGTGTCAGTGTCAGTGTGTTATATGTAGGACAAAAATAAAAAAGCAAAATGTGTACTATTGCTTTTAGGCTTCAAGGTATAATCCATCTGGATACACAAAGTAGTTGTGATGATATTTACGGTTTTACTAAAACATGTGAAAGTTGTATATTTCTGCTTAGGCATTAAGATTTGTTTTACTCTTAGGCAAGAAGGGGTTAAGCAGTGAGGTTGATTAATTAAAACTTGAGAGTGCACAATCTGGTGTAGATCTGCATAAAAAACAGTTTTTTTGGTCGAAGCTTAACCTCCCTGGTGGTATGTTTTTTTCAGATTTTTGGTGCTGAAAGCGGTACCATTATTTTGCATGGAAATTTGGCGTTTTATATTGTAGGCCTGTAATTCTGAGGAATATCTCACTTAAATCTGTCCAAACAAGATTCTAGTAGACATCCCAGGTATGATAAAATTTGAAACACAAAATCATAAATTATAATATAATAAATGACTATAAATAATTATAACAAATAATAATATAATAATAATAAAAATTATTCAATAATATAATCAAATCAAAAACACTGAAATTTGCTCAGTTGCAGAATTGTTGCTGTCATTACTTTCAGTGTTTGATGACGAATTTCCCCACAAATCGCTATCGCTCAATTCTGCAAGTGATTCTAATTTATTATCACTGTTTTCTAGCTTTTCTAAAACCACTTTTGACATACAGGGACACTTTTTGGTTGCTATGGACAATCTCCAGTTTCCAGGCAGAAAGAACAGTTTTTAGTATATGAAAGTGCATGCAGGACACTGGACAGACCACTAGGGACAAAGGGGTGTGTAATTATTTGATACAGTACTATAATCTGTAAGATTATAGTATACTGTATCTATACTGTGTTTTTCATTTTTTGAATTTGGCGCCGAACTCCGCCCCCGTGCGTCGCGCTGCTCGCAGGCAATGGAGCTCAGCACTTGGCAGTCACCAGTGACAGATGACAGCTCGCACACACAGCGGGGACACATCGCAGGATCCAGGGACAAGGTAAGTAACTTCCCCTGTATCCTGCAATGCGATCTCGAGTCTGGTTCGGGGTTACCACTTTTGGTATGTAAAATTCACCCCGAGCCAGACTCGGGAATACTGCCAGGGAGGTTAAATGAACAAGCTGAAGTTAGAAGCTGATTGGCTACCATGCACAGCTGCACAAGATTTTGCACTCTCCAGTTTTAGTAAATCAACCCCAGCATTTCCTTAGTGACAGATTTTGGCCCATGGGCTTACAAATAGTAGTCATGGTTAGTAACCCATAGCAACCCATTAGAGCTCAGTGTTGTTTAATGTGTTCGCTCTGAGATGCTGGAATCAGGTTTCTAATTGGTCCCCAATATTGCCTATACATGTGATAGTAAACAAATAGTTTGTATGTCTATAAAATTGTACAGACTCATTACAAATATGTATGTTTAAAAATGTTTAATTGAAAGCTGTGCATACAGTTAGAGGGTACCTGTAATAATTGTACATAGAATAAACAAATCCACACTAATGGTACATGGTGTGCACTCATTTTGTACAGAGTTGTATAACCACATAATGTGATAAATACACCCACATTTTGTATTTGATTGCTTAGCAGTAAAATGAAATGTTTTAAGATCTGAGCATTTTCAAATGTTGTGACATTAGCTGTCTATGGTTACAAAGATCAGTTAAAAGATGGGAACCTTTCAGACACAATGCAATTTTAAATGAGTCATTATGAAGTCAGTAAGTTGGAAATTTGCATTTTTTCCTACAATCAGACATATTGCAAAATTGGCACTGACTTAACAAGAAGGAAATCCTAATCTGTGGTTTGTTTCCTTAAAATACAGAGTTACATCAAATCATTATGTGAATGCAAGTAAGAGATCCATCCCTGGATGTTTTAACGCCTACAACAAAATCAACACTAAGGCCGCGTACACACCGGCAAACATGTACGATGAAACCGGTCCGCTGGACCGTTTTCACCGTACATGTCTGCCCGGGGATTTCTGTACGATGGCTGTACTAACCATCGTACAGAAATCCGCGCGTAAACAATACGCGGGGCGTGTCCGCGCCGTCGCCGCGACTATGACGCGGCGACGTGGGCGGCCCTGCCAGTTAAATGCTTCCACGCATGCGTCGAAGTCATTCGACGCATGCGAGGGATGGCGGGTGCTCGGACATGTACGGTAGGTCTGTACAGACGAGTGAACATGTCCGAGCAGGCAGGATTCCAGCGGACTGTTTTAAAACAAGTCCAGGAATATTTGCCCGCTGGGAAAAGGCCCGGCGGGCAAATGTTTGCTGGAATCCTGCACGCTCGGGCCTACACACGACCGTACATGTCTGCTGAAACTGGTCCGCGGACCAGTTTCAGCAGACATGTTCGATCGTCTGTATGGCCCATAAGGGGCTCAGGGGCGGAGTGACCATTGAGTCACTCGGGCACTGCCCGAGGGCCCCATGCCACTAGGGGGCCCCATCAGGGTTGCCAGGCTCAGTAAAACCAGGGACAGTATGTAAAAATCTGTGGTTTTTTTTACATCTGTCCCTGATATGTCAGAAACCAACATGCTTTTGATGTAAAAATCCAGAGATTTTAGCTGCCCCGCCTCTGCACTGCCTCCTGGCGTGGTGGCCATCTGTAAGCCCAGGGGCCCCATAGTCTTCTATTGCCCGGGGGCCCCATGAGTTGTCAGTCCGCCCCTGAAGGGGCTCATTTATAAAACAACAGTATGACATAACCACAGCCATACTGCTGCTTTTCTATTTATAAAGCTCAATTGTGTGCTTTACAAATGTGATCTGCATTTTGCAAACATCAGGATTCTGAAGCATGCAAAGTCCATTTCATTCTAATAAATAGAAAAAACAGTGCCAAAGGAAAAGGAATAATGTCATATGACTTTGACAGGTCACATGACTTGAAAAGTATGCAGAGAACACCCCGTGGGAAACTTAACTTTGCATTTTCAAAATGAAAATATAAATTTCAGGCACACTGTAAAGTAATAAGACTTATATCTTCAGTATCCAATGGGATCGCCTCAGCAGCCAAAAATGTTAGATAGTGGTATGAGAGGTAAGCAGGGTGGTGCCTTGTGTCTACTGTAAAATGAGAGAAATCAAGCCTTTAGTGAACACACAGACCGGGGGTATAGAACAGGTCTTTAAAATTAACTCTCTCATGACCAGGGTTCATTAAAACCTGAATGCCTTAGTAAAAATTAGCAGTGTCAGTATTCAACTTGACTATAACTCTATGATTAATTTGCCCACCTTAATCATTTTTACACTTTGTTCTTATATACAGTGGGGAAAATAATTATTTAATCCCCTGCAAATTTTGAAAGTTTGCCCACTCACAAAGAAAGTAATGGTCTATAATTTTTATCATAGGTGTATTTTAAATGATAGAGACAGAAAATCAGCCAAAAATCTAGAAACAAAAGCCATGATTAAAATGTTTTAAATTGAGTTGCAGTTCAGTGAGTAAAATAAGTGTTTGATCACTAAGCATTTCTTGTAGTTGGTGAGCAGATCTGCACACATCTCAGGAGGGATTTTGGTTCACTCTTCTTTACAGATCTTCTATACTGTAAATCCTTAAGGTTTCTTGGCTGTCGCTTGGCAACTCGAAGTTTCAGCTCTCTCCATAAATTTTATAGGATTAAGGTCCGGATATTGGCTAGACCACTCCATGACCTTAATGTGCTTCTTCTAAGAACACCATCCCTACAGCCAAGCACGGAGTTGGGGATATTATGCTTTGAGGCTGTTTCTCTGCTAAAGGTACAGGCTGACTTTGCTGTATTGAGGGTGGAGAGGGCCATGTATTGTAAAATCTTGGATAAGGACCTTCTCCCCTCAGCCAGAATACTGAAGATGGGTCGTGGATGGGTCTTCCAGCACGACAATGACCTAAAACATACTGCCAATGCAACAAAGAAGTGACTTTAAGAAGAAGCACATTACGTTTATGAAGTGGCCTAGCCAGAATCCAGATCTTAATCCTATTGAAAATTTATGGAGGGAGCTGAAACTTCGAGTTGCCAAGAGACAGCCAAGACACATTAAGGATTTATAGAAGATCTGTAACGAGGACTGGTCCAAAATCCCTCCTGAGAGGTGTGCAAACCTTGTAACCAACTACAAGAAACGTCTTACCTCTGTGCTTGCCAACAAGGGCTTCTCCACCAAGTACTAGTTTATGTTTTGCTTGGGGACCAAATACTTAATTTACTCACTGAAATGTAACTCAATTTATAACATTTGTATTGTGTTTTTTTTCAGGATTTTTGGTTGATATTCTGATATATCATTTAAAATACACCTATGAAAAAAATTATAGACCCTTAATTTCTTTGTAAGTGGGCAAACTTACAAAATCTGCAGGGAATCAAATAATTATTTTCCCCACTATATATATATATATATATATATATATATATATATATATATATATATATATATATATATATATATATATATATATATATATATATATTAAAAATGTAAACCATATTTTTCACTTTTTTGTCCAATTGCAAGCTTATAATATAAATTATAATTAAAAAAATTATTCAAACAATGTACCAAGTAAAATCTTATATATATATATATATATATATATATATATATTTTACTTGGTACATTATTTTGAATAAGAACTTTTTTATTATAATTTATATTATAAGCTTACAATTGGACAAAAAAGTGAAAAATATGGTTTACATTTTTAATGTATAGCTGCAGCCTGCTGACTGCATGTGCATGCAGTCAGCAGGCTGCAGCTCTCTCTTTGAGCAAGTCAGTTCAAATCACTGGGATTTTTGCAAAGGGAGTGTTACTAAATACTGACTGACAGGATACCCAATTTTTGCACAGGTCACAATACATGTGTTATTTTCTCCAGTACATTAAATTCAGCACATAAATAGTAATTGTGCATTAAAGTTTTCAGTAACATGGAATGATTAGGTAAGTTCCCTGCAGAGCTGTGTTAACTTCTTTTCAACAAAACATGCTATGTTACCAGGAAAGCTCAAAACTTATGCATATAACTGTATTTAAGACATCAGCTTTTACTGTGTCCTCTATGGTTACGTTTAATAGGTTGACTTATAGAATACCAACATCATCCGATGCATTTCTTACAGTTTTTAGAATGTAATATCATTTGCAATCTGTTTTTCAGCTTCAGTCTTTGCTAACTCGATAGTATAAATTTCAATCTCCTTCAGTATAATAGACAACCTGTGTTACTATGACAAGCCCACTTTAAAATTTGAAAAATTGAAAATGAATATACTAGAAAGAAGCTGTAAAGTAACAGCTTGAAAGGCACATTTTGCCCAAGACTGTTATCGTTTTATATTCAATCCAGCCTTCTGTTCTGTGATACTCAGCAAGGCTCTTTTAGCCAGATGTGTTTAGACCCCGTATGCTCCATTAATCTTCCATCTCCTCTGTGATGTAATGCCTTGTCATATTTTTCCAGAATAACTCCCTCCAGCTAATCTCATCCTCCTTATCTGAAAAATGCCTTTTTCCCTCTCTGTAGTACAGAACAGAGGTTTCTATCCCCCATCCCCTGTGCCATCCAAAACCCAATCTAATCACATTGCTATGAGCATGTTTGTTTTCATACTTTTCTTTTAGTCTGCCATTCTTCCTAAAACTGGAAACTTTGTTCCCCCTTACTGATTCTAATCATTTTCAAATACTTTAATAAAGTGCTTATTAAACCTTCAGTAGGGTTTATTACAGCTTCAAGCCATAATATAAGTTCACATTACTGTAAACACAGTGGACCCAATTTACTAAAGTCAGGCTCACTCCATGAGTGAAGGTAAGCAATGATGACCTCTTCTTTACTGATAAAGCCATTCTACATATGTACATACACATTTCCACTGGTGAACATGGCATGTAGATTTAAATATAGATGAACAATTGACATATAATGAAGAATATTTCATTCGGTTCTTTTTTCCCAGCACTAAATATTTTTCATAAATTTAAAACAAATAAGGTATTTTACTAATTTGGAGTGTATCTAAAGCTAAAATGTGTTTTTTGTTTTGAATAGAGTGGACCCCTGGTCAGGTTTTTATTGATGGCTATGTCTGTGTTAGGCCTCGCACACACGACCGAGGAACTCGTTGGAAAAGACACATCATTTTCCTCGACGAGTTCCTTGTTAGGCTTGTCGAGAAACTTGACAAGCTTTCTTTGCGTACACACAGTCAAGACAAATCTCCTCGTTCTCAAACGCGGTGACGAACAACACATACAACGGCAGGGGAAGTTTGATTCCACTGGCACAACCCTTGGGGCTGCTTTTGCTAATCTCATGTTACTGCGTGTTAAGTAAAAGTTTGGAAAGAGACGATTTGCACTTTTCAGTCTGTTACAGCGTGACAAATGTGCTATCTCCATTACAAACACTACTTTTACCGAAGGCGCGCTCCCGTCTCATACTTTTTTTCTGAGCATGCGCGGGTTTCTAAGCATACACACAATCGTGTTTCTCGTCGTAAACCAGCCCGATGAGGAACACGACAAGGAAATTGAGACTCCCGTCGAGGAAAAAGAGAACTTGTTCTCTTTTTTCCTCGTCGAGTTCCTCGACAGTTTCCTCGATGAAAAACGTACACACGACCGGTTTCCTCTGCAAAAAAGCTTTGCAACCAAGTTTCTTGATGGATTCTATCGAGGAAAACAGTCTTGTGTACGAGGCCTATGATAATTTACGAAGGGCAATCAGACTGTTCAATGTGGTAAACATTCACTTTGCAAAAACACCTAATCACGTGTAAGCAAAATAGGAAAAGTGTATTTTTGTTTGCCTTGATTAGACGGTGGAAGCCAGCAAAGCATTACCCCATTGACTAAGCTAAGGGGAAATACCCTTGCAAAGTGAGCAGCCTATTAGCCTTCCATAAATCAACCACACAGTGAGGGAAAATCCGAAATTTTAAAGAGGAGCTCCAGGCTCCTGTAGAAAAAAATGAAAAGTCAGCAGCTACAAATACTGTAGCTGCTGAGTTTAAATATTAGGACACTTATGCCTCGTACACACAATCGGAATTTACGATGGAAAAATTCAGACAGACTTTTTCCATCGGAAATTCCGACCGTGTGTATGCCCCATCGGAGTAATTCCATCGGAAATTCCGGTGAATTCCATAGAGAACATGTTCTCTTTTCCTCCGATGGAATTCAGTCGGAATTCCAAAGTGAATTTGGTTGGACAAAGATCCAATCGTGTGTACGGGGCATTACATGTCCAAGAATCCAGCAGTGCCTTCCCCTGAGCAGCCGCTGCCATCTCCACTAAGGGAAACCAGCTATGAAGCCATACGGTTCCTTGCTATAAATGCGCAAATCGCACTGCGCTCTGTGAATGGGCCAGCTGCAGTGGAAGAAAGAGGGGGATCGAACTTCTGGCTGAGTGTTCGCCACGGAAAACCAGGTCCCCCCCCCCTTCAAAAAAAAGGTGCCAAATGTGGCAGCAGAGGGGGGAGCGAGGCAAATAAGCAGAGTTTTCTCTTTTGGATGGAGCTCTGCTTTAAGTTATCACCAGAACAGAAATGAAGGAGAAATATTCCAGTGGAGACACTTGCCCTGCTGGGAATTAAAAATGGGATTTCCCTCACTTTGGATCGATTTACTTTTAATTCTGAACAGGGAGTTAGAAGAAATCTCTCAGGTGGGACACAGATGACAACCCAAAAAAACTGAGCTTTACCAGTCTCTCCCCTACTCAAATGATAATAATTTTTTTTTAAAAAAAGTGTTGACTTTAGATGTACTTTAATTAAATACAATGGAGATAATTTTCTAAAACTGGAGAGTGCAAAATCTGGTGCAGCTTTGCATGGTAGCCAATCAGCTTCTATCTTCAGCTTGTTCAATTAAGCTTTGACAATAAAACCTGGAAGCTGATTGGTTTCTATGCAGAGTGGCACCAGATTTTGCACTCTCCAATGTTAGTAAATCAACTCCAGTATTGTTAATACAATCAGTTTCAAACAGTATGAAATGACAAAAGATACAATTACGCATTTCATTTGCTACAGACAGAAATCTGAATACACAGATAAAATGCATATTTTATCAAATATTTTCAATTCTGTTTAGCTAATCTGCATAGCTACTGTAGGTCTAACACTTCACTTTTCTCTACTTTAGTTAAGCCATACACCTTGGTCCATGACCAAACTGCTAACTGAACATTAAAGTGGTAATAAACCTAGAAGCAAAACATTTTATAGTGTAGCTTATCAATTCTTAGATGTGATGGCTGCATTTGTTTTTTTTTTTAGGCTTTCTTCTATTTTCATCTGGTGATCCAGCCAACAAGCCTGTTGTTTTTCAACAGAATGAACTCTCTGCCAATGAATCAGTTACAGCGTTGAGACAAATCATTCAACACTGGAAGGGGTGCGTACAATGATCAGCTTTATTTATTTATGTCAAATCTTTATCCCAAACGAAAAAACAATGTTTGCTGTAACTGCTTTGGAGTTTGACTTCAAATTGTTTAGTGTATCTAAATCTGCTAGTCCGTCTAATGCTACCCTCCCCAGACTGACAATGCTGCTGTCCAAATGCGCCCCATGTGCTTATCATCCAGAGTGGGGCACACTAATGCAGGGGGTGTGTTACTGGCCAGATCACCAGGTGAAAACAGAAGGAAAAAGTTTAAAAAGAAAACGAATGGCTCCGTTCACCTCTAGGCGTTCTTGGGTGATTTTCATGCCCTAATCCTCAGCTCTAAAAACCCAAAGCCCAACAAGACAAATCCTATTCATTTCAATGGCCCCTCTTCACATCTGAGCTTTCTGTCACCTTAAGCAAAACGCCCGCCTGTGAATTTATGACCGCTTTAAGGGAACAGAAAGGCTAATGCCCCGTACACACTATCGCAAATTTCGACAGCAAAAGTCTGATGTGAGCTTTTGGTCGGAAATTCCAACCGTGTGTATGCTCCATCGGACTTTTGCTGTCGGAATTTCTGCCAACAAAAGATTAATGCCTGTTCAGTCGTGCCTACACACCATCGGTTAAAAAACCGATCGTGTCAGAACGCGGTCACATAAACCACGTACGACAGCACTATAAAGGGGAAGTTCAAATCCAATGGCGCCACCCTTGGGGCTGCGTTTGCTGATTCCGTGTTACCGTGTGTTAGTAAAAGTTTGGTTATAGCCGATTCGTACTTTTCAGTCTCCGTGCTTTGCAGATCGTTTTCTCGTGTTCAGTTTGTGCTTGTGGGTTCGTATCTGTCTTTCAGTACTTGCAGTCAGGTCGTATCTGTTTTGCAGTGCGTTCCTGTCCGCTCGATTTCTGTTTTTCAGGTCGTTCTTTATAGGCCTTGCTGTTCCTGGGTGCGTTCTGTTTTAAGTGCGTTCTGACCAGCCGACCGATTTGAATCCATGTTGGAAGTGCGTTCTCATTCTCGAGTTCGTGCTGCGTATGGGCTGTCTTCTGCAGTTCATAATGTTACCCGATCTGTGGCTGTGAACAGGACGAGAAGGACTTCATGGGCCAGGAATTGGTTGCACTAGCATGACCAATCTTCTCATATGCCTCTGCTTAGGGAAATCCAGGAGAATAACCCTGATGATTTCAGGAACTTTCTCCGTATGACGGACCCCCTTTTTCACCGTCTTTTGGATATTCTGTCCCCCTATATCAAGAGGCAGGACACTGTGATGCGCCAAGCCATCACGGCCGAGCAGAGGCTCATTGCCACGTTGAGGTAACTGGCAACTGGGATAAGCCTGCAGGACCTCAAGTTCTCGACAGGCATCTCCCCCCAGGCGCTTGGGATCATCATCCCCGAGACGTGTTCTGCCATCATACAAGTGATGCAGAAGGACTATATTAAAGTGGAGGTTCACCCTAAAGGAACTATGTACCATCCCATCCAGCATACTTGCGTCAGCTACAGTATGCTTTTTTATTTTTTTGCGCTGTATTTACCGTTTAATCGTTCGGTTTGTTTTCAGACTCCCGTGGGAAATAGGCGTTCCTATGAAGAGGGGAACATGATTGACGTGCGGCTATGGTGCGTCACACGTTCCGAAATTAGCCGAAATAGGACTCGGCTGTATACGGCGCCTGCGCAGTCAGCTCCTAGCCTGTGCGCAGGCGCCGTATAGCGCCGTGAAGAGCCGAGTCCTAGTCCGGCTATTTCCGGAACGCGTGACACGCCATAGCCGGACGTCAATCATGTTCACCTCTTCATAGGAACGCCTATTCCCCGCGGGAGTCTGAAAAGAAACCGAACGATTAAACGGTAAATACAGCGCAAAAAAAAAAGCATACTGTAGCTGACGCAAGTATGCTGGATGGGATGGTACATAGATGTTTTTTAGGGTGAACCTCCGCTTTAGGGTAAGTTTTCTCCTTTAACCTCACAATCTATGTCTTTAATGTATGCTAATGTCTTGTATTTCTTGCATCATTCCCTAATTACCATGATTGTAATATGCTGTGAATGTCCCCTTTGTCCCCATGCATGCTGTAAGCTTTGAATGCTCCCTTTTTGGCCAACATGCATATTTCCCTTCACTAACCTCTCCAGCATGCTATCCTAGGCCCAAACACACCTAGCCTAGTCTTTTTCAAACTTGTTTTTTTTCTGCTCCATTGTAGTTCTGCCCCCCCCCCCTTAAAATGTGTCCCAACGTCTTGTTTCTCATTCCATTTTGGCAGAGTGCTAGAGGGATTTTTTTCTGGGCCCAAACTCAGCTAGAACCCCCCCCCCCCCTTAAAATGTTTAATGGGCCATTGATGGGAAACACGTCCTCATTGTGCCGACACCCCGTTCGGGTCATACTATTTTAACTATTAAGGTTTTCACAGTATAGTGTTGATGGCGGTGGTGTCGGCACAGTACGAGTTTTTGTATGTGGACGTGGGGAAGAACGGCCGGATGTCCGACGGCAGAGTATTTGCGCAGACTGAGTTTCCCCAATCTCTCCAGACTGGTGGCCTGGCACTGCCATGGGATGAAGATAATGTGGAGGGACTCCCTTTTGTGTTTGTCGCGGATGAAGCTTTCGGGCATGGACTACACCTCATGAGGCCGTTTACCCAGAGGACCCTCAGAGGACCCTCACCCCGGAGAGAAGGGTTTTTAATTACCGGCTGGCCAGAGCCTGGAGGGTTGTCGAGAATGCCGTCGGGATAATGGCCAGCCGGTTCCGCCTGTTCCTGACAGCCATCCACATGGCGGAATACAAACTGAAAACTATCATCTTATCCTGCTGCATACTACATAATTTTTTGTGCAGGCATTCTGAGACCTACCTTACAAACCTTGGGCCTGAGGCCAGACATTCAGAAAACCTTACTGGCCTGGACACTGGCTGTACTGGCTTGGCCCCCCGAACTGCTTGAGATGCCCGAGAAAGATATGTGGATTACTTCACGGGTAGGGGGGCCATCGCTATGCCAGAGCATATTTATTTTAAAAAAAAATAAACAACAATTTTGATCTTTGAAAATCCAGTTTTGTCATTCTTGCTTGTGTTTCTTTTATCTGTCTCCCTGGTTCTGTTTTAGTAAATAACCACAATTGTCACAGTAATTACTCACTTTTTAAATGTACAAACTACTATTGAGCATAGAAAGAAGCCACACAAATATTTTTTTTTGGGGGGTTTTATTCTGTGCACAACTTGTGCGATCTTCAAATTTTCAGGTCACAAACTCCCTTTTTTTGGGGGGGGGTTTATTCTGTGCACAACTTGTGCGATTTTTTAACTTTTAGGTATAAAAATACATTTTTTTTATGCCTAAAACCAGGCTTTTTTAAAACAAGCAAATATCTACAAACAATGGAACTTACAAAGTTCAACCTTATTAGAAACACATGTGATGGGGTGATGTCACCCCGGAACAAGCCACAATTTGAAGAGGCACACATTTTGTGCGGCAAAATGGGGATTTCTATCCTGATCCCATGCCAAATGTCAACATGTGCTATCTGCCATCATGGGGGATCAATGGATGTGTTTTGGAGGTGCAAACCCTTCCTCTCACCTGAGTAGTGAGGAAGGGGTTGCGCCCACAAAGCACAGACATAGATATCCTGTGATGGCAGATAGCACATGTTAACACACTGTGTGCATCTTCAAATTTTGGCTTGTGGATTATCCAATGCAAATGTGGGCGCAGAACACAACATATAAAAATGGTGGGGGGGGGTGTCAGTCTACTATTCGCCACATCATGTCAATGATGTTTTTATATTTTTGTTCAATGACATTCATCCTATTCCTCATAATGTCCATTACACTACTGCATTCCATTATTTCTTGAATCACGATTTATGCACTAACACTGGAGAAAGGTGTACTAGTAGATGCTGTGACACCACCATGTTCATCCCCTAAAAAAAAAGGGGGGTTTATTAGAAATATGCAGGCCTACATCTCTTTACCTGAAGCTGTGGTGACAGACACTGACCTGTTGTGCTGATAAGCTCCACCTCCCCTTCTTCCACCTCTCCTTCTTCCACACCTCCTTTTTCCACCTCTCCTTCTTCCACACCTCCTTCTTGCACATCTCCTTCTTCCACACGTCCTTCTTGCACCTCTCCTTCTTCCACACCTCCTTCTTGCACCTCTTCTTCTTCCACATCTACCTCCTCCACATGCTGAGGTTGGTGGTGTTTTACATGTCTGTGCTTCCTTGCCTCCTCCAAATGGTGTCCTCCCATTCTTCTATCCCCTAATAAAATGAAACCAAAGGTATACTCAGCACACAGATATTGTAGGGCAGAAATAGAAAACATTGCTTGGAAGTGGGGTACAATTGTCTGTTTGGGATCATTCCTAAAATCATCACCTTTTTTTCCCGGAGTTTCCCCAAGCTGGAATACTGACGCTTTTTGTCAAAGTGACACACATGTAGGCACCCCAAAGTATCCTTTGTGTGAGACCCTAATAAAAAGGTTCATTTTGGGGGACACACAGGTGCTCCTGAGTCCAGATGTGTAACCAGCTGTTTATTATCCTCTCCTTTACACTGTGAATGAATCCGGTTTGCATTTCACATTCTAGTAAGTTCGAACAAACACATCATCTTGACAACAATGTTTATAAACGTTGTTTTACGCCAAATAGGCATGACCACGTTTTCCTGGATCTGCGGAAAACATCGGATTTTGAAGGAATGATGTTTACTACGAACGTCAAAATACTACACTTTGGCCACTAACCTGAAAGTTGACATATTCAAAAGTACAACCAGGCCAAACAAGTACATGGATAAAAACATGCAAATATATAATAAAGATAATTGCAACAAACACATGAACAATACGTACTTTTGTCAATTATTTTCTTGATCTTCCTATACTGCTCTGGCTCCCGCAATTTCAGGTCAGACCACCTTTTACGAAGCTGCTCCTTGGACCTCCTGACCCCAAATTTATCGTAAAGACTCCTCGCGACTTTGTCCATTATTTGGGCCTTCCTCCGATTAGGGGTGTGGTATGGGCCATGATCGCCATCGTAATCTTTCCTCCGCAGTATGTCCACTATCTCCACCATCTCTTCAAGTGACATATTTGTGACTTTGTATCGTCTTGGCCTGGATATACCATGCTCATGTGACACCGCCATATTGTTGTTTCACACTGAGAAGGGGCGTGGAATAGAGGAAAAGGTCCGTCATGGGCGAGCGAAGAGGGCGGCGTTTCACGCATGCGCTGGATATATAAGGAGAATGACGTGACTACGTTAGTTATGCAGAGTAAGGACGAGCGGAAGTGACGACGGACTAAAAAGAAGGTAAAAATGAAAATGGGGCCAGCAGAGGCCTATATATACTTGAGTCATGATATCAAGGCAGGGATGGGGGGTTTATGGTAATTGGACCCTTGACCAATTTAATCTTGGGGCCCCCCATGCAATTTTGCTCTCCATCTGCTCTGAGACATCTACAATATATGCGAGACTCCAAAAAAGATTATTTTACTGTGTATCAGATCATCAATGCAGAGGGGCATGATATATACACATGAATGGTGCCTTGATGAATATTCTCATTACTTTATACTTTATTAATGCCACTTTTTTATTTAGATGTAAACACAGGGTCTGCAGTTAAACCAACATTACACAACAATGGGGCAGAGCTGGGCAGTATTTAGTGGCAGCAGTAGACACTGTGTTTAAAGGTTTAGATTGTGATAAGATTATGACAATTTAAGCTGAAGCAGTGTTTATATGTTCTTGGTTTTATCTTCTAGAAATGTATTGAATATGGATAAGTTACGCGAGCCAGAAATTATGATGAGGTTCATTGAGAAATACCGTGAACTCAGAAACCTCTGGGAGATTAAAAACAAACATTATTATAACAACAATTTTAGAAGGGCAACAATTAAGCAATTGGCCGTTTATATGCAGACATGGATCCCAGAGATAGATTCCACCATGATAAGCAACAAAATCAATAACATCAGGAATGCTTACAAGAAGCGATTTAAAGAGATCTGTGCTTCTCGGAGGTCAGGAGCAGCAGCAGACGAAGTACAGGAGCCAAAGTTGTGGTACTATAAACACCTCTGTTTTCTGGACGATCAGATCGAGGCCAGAGAATCACTTTCCACTCTTCCTTCAACCCTTCCCTCCACCGTTCCCTCCAGCGTTCCTTCCACGGTTCCACCCACCCCTGCAGAGGTGCCAAGGAGCAGGCTGAGCTCGAAGAGCTAGATCTGAACATCTTCAGTCAGGTATAGTAGTTTACAACATATTTCTTGGCCTCAAATTATTGTTGGTTTAACGAGATGTTTTGGGAAACAAAATGAAAGCTTGAAACAAAAAAAAAGTCGTGGGCAAAAATTAGTGTGACAGGGATGCCAACTGCAGGGGTAAGAATAAGAGTCTGTTCAATTTACAAAACTAAATTTTAATTGCAACAGTCATGAGCTTTAAAATGTGTGTGATTGATGAAGCAAAAAATAAAACCATGTCCCTTTTTTATACACAGGAAGAGCTCAGCCAAGAGGAGGAGGCTCCGGAATGTGGCAGCCAGGAGGAGGAAGGGGTGAGTGGCAGCCAGGAGGAGGCTGGGCCAAGTGGCAGTCAGCAGGTGCCCAGGCCCAGTGGCAGCACTGAATCACAGATGCTTCCCCTCCAGGTGCGACCAAAAAGACCGAAACGCATGTCACAGCTGGAGGAGGAGCCTCTGCAGGTCATTAGGGAGGCAGCTGCAATAATGAAAGCACCCCTTAACCCTGCAGAGGGCTACAGCTGCTACCTCGCAGACCAGCTGCAAAGAATGGAGGAGGGACAACAGGCACAGGCAGAAGATTTATTTGCCACTGTGATTCAGAGGGGAAAAAGGGGCCTGCTGACTGAGGTCACACACCTCAGTGACCTGGCCCAGCCTTCTCCTCTTGCTGCTACATTCTCTGCACCAGCGCCTGCAAGGGGCCGTGGAGGGAGACGTGGAAGGAACGCTACAGGGAAGTGTGAAGGGAAGGCTTCTAGGAAGACCAGAAAGTGATTCCCTGGCTTCAAGCTGATCTGCCAGAAAACGGAGGTTGTTGTTGGAGTACCACAGCTTGGAGTCATGTATGATATCTGCTGCTGCTCCGGATTTCTGTGATTTGGGGACCAGATTCGGATCCCAATTAGAGGGACTCCTCATGTTATTGATTTTGTTGTTTATCATGGTGAAATCTGACTTTGGGATCCAAAGTCTGCATATATTTTGCTGATTGCTCAATTGTTGACCTTCATCTTTTATTTTTTGGTCCAGAATAAATGGAGATTTAATTTAAGTTAAATACTTGTCTATGTGTTTTTCTGGTGAATAGCCATAAAACATTTCAGAAATACAATGTGTAATTAACAAAGGGCACAACCTCCTTGAGGAGGGGAAACAAAAAAAAAATTGTGTTTGTAATAACTTGATAAAAAAAAAAAAGGAGATGTGGAGTTAAGAAAATTATTAGGGAGATCTGGCTTTTTTTTTTTAAAAAAAAACATTTTTCATGAGATCACAAGCAAAAAGTACAAAAAGGCAGTATGTGAGAACTCTGTCTAAATACCATCAGCAAAACAACGTTTTTTTTTCTAGCAATAGAACGAAGAAAAAAATGCGCTGCAATAAACGAGGCACTAATTTTAAAAATGTAGAATGTGCCATCTCCATAACGAACGCTAGTTTTACCAGAACGAGCGCTCCCATCCACTAATTTAGTCTGAGAATACGTGGATTTTTAACCAATGGACGTGCCTACAAACGATCGTTTTTTTTTCTATCGGTTAGTTAACCATTAGATAATTTTAAAACAAGTTCCTGTTTTTTTAACCGATTGTTAAAAAACTGATGGGGCCCACACACGATCGGTTAGTCTGATGAAAACGGTCCATCAGACCATTTTCATCAGACAAACCGATCGCGTGTACGCGGCATTAGAGCTGGTTCTCAAATTTTCTGACGGAAAAAATTCCTAGCGTAAAATCACATCGTCTGTAGCATTTCTGACGCGCAAAATTCCGACGCATGCTCGGAAACAATTTGACGCATTGCACTTCATTTTCTCGGCTCATCATAGTCTTGTACGTCACTATGTTCTTGGCAGACGAAAGTTCAGAGAACTTTTGTGTGACCGTGTGTATGCAAGCCAAGCTTGAGCGGATCTTCGTTGGAAAGACCATCCAAGGAAAATCTGTATTTGCCTTGGTTATGATTTTAACTTTAGAATTTGAAGTTATCTGTCTGCAAGTTCCTTCAGACAAACATTTGCATGCATGTGTGAAAGCAAACATAATATAAAATATTAACATAACAGCAATAAAATAGCAACATAATAAATGTTAATAAGTGCACCATTTTAATATGCTTTATTATTTAACATTAGAATAGGAAAGATAATAAAAAATAAAAAACAACTAAAAATATGAATTACCTTATAAATAAATGATGGCACTACCTGATTGCATATTAGAGACATAAAAGTGTGACCAGCTTTTAGATATTTACAGTCATAAATATGTCAATTGAGCAATTTATAGTGCTGAAAATGATGATAAATCTACGTTTTTGTTGTATAATCAAATTAGAACATCATGTAATTAAAATAGCTCTGCGATGCTATAATGTATTTTTTCTTCCAAGACTCAGTGTAATGATAGGTTTTTAGACCTAATCTATTTATGATAATTTGGAAAACAATGTCCATCACTAAAATATCTACATAGAGTTTTACTTTGAAATAATCAGAACTGTTTTGTTGTCTCTGCAGGATTGCCAGTGATGTACAGGCAGTTGAGTGATCTCATAATGACCTTAGCAAATCAAACCCACTGAACATGATCTTGTGTTAGAAAAAAAGGTCAATTTAATAAATGTAAAGCATAGCAACGACTTGGTATTTGGTCTGGGCTTGATTTACTTAAAGTATGCCCCCCTCCCCCTTTTAACTAGACCAAAAATGTGTTGGCCACTCAGAATTGCAATCACAGATATGTCTGCACAGACAGTAGGCATCACTACTATCCTAAAACTAAGCTGTAATTGTTTCTTACTATTTGGTGTGTGTATATGTTAGGCTAAAAACTCAAATAATGATTGCTTCTTGTATTCTTTGTGATAATTGCAGGCTACTAGGATTACGCATTCGTTACAGTCAAAGATGTAAAGGTCTAACAAGCTTTTACTTACATGAGCCCCAGTAGCTAAGTCTGAGAATAAGGATTAAGGGATCATACAGAAGGGGGTTGAATGCACAGAAGAATCCAGCACCCATGCTAACCTTGGCAATAGTTTTCCCACACTTCTAATGGTCTCCTGGACAAAGGGCTTGCCAGGAGAAGCATGCGCCCCAATGGCAGTGCATGACTTGAAGGTGGCGTGTAACCTTCAAGCCTGGCAAACTCAGGTATGTGTAGTGAGTCAACTCAGTACATTTTTCCAGAATTGGTGAGGACTTGAGGAGCAAAGAGACTAAGGCCTCGTACACATGGCCGAGAAACTCGACGGGCAAAACACATCGTTTTGCTCGTCGAGTTCCTTGTGAAGCCGCCGAGGATCTCGGCAAGCCAAATTTTCCCATTCCCGTCGGGGAAAAAAAAACATGCTTTCTTTTTGGCCCGACGAGATTCTCGTCGGTTTCCTCGTCGAAAAGTGTACACACGACCGGTTTCCTTGCTGGTTTTTGCCGAGAAACTCGGCCGTGTGTACGAGGCCTCAAACTGGAGTGCAAAATCTGATGCATCTGTGCGTGGTAGTCAATCAGCTTCTAACTTCAGCTTGTTCAATTAAAGTGGTAGTAAAGCCTGCTTTGTTGTACAGGTAAGCCTTTATTAAGGGCTACCTGTAGGTAAAATTAATATCGACTAAACTTGCAGTGTTTAGGAGATCTTCACCCTGCATGCAGCTGTTGACATCACTGGCGCATGCGCTCTGAAGGTCTGGAATACCGTGCCGGGACCTTTAGAGCTTCTTGTTGGAACCAAAAGTTCCCACGCATGACATCATCATGGCCCCCAGCCACTCACAGCCCTGGAGCCCACAAACCCGGTAGCAAAATCGGGGGAAGATGTCAGCCCTCACAGCGGTGACAGGATGCCGCTGGAAGGGCTTTGTTTCAAGGTAAGTATTTCATAATGTGCTAGTATGTGATGCATTCTAGCACATTATGTCATTGTCTTACAGGGTTTTTTATTGGTTTACAACCACTTTAAGCATGACAAAAATCCTGGAAGCTGATTGGTTTCTTTGCAGATCTGTACCTAATTTTATACACTCCAGTTCTAGTATGTCAACTCCTATGGGGTTGAATAAATAAAGGCAAATAGACTGTTCACTTTGCAAGGGAATCTTCCCCAGAGATTAGTGAATGAGGTGAAGCTCTGCTGACTGCCATCATCCATTCACGTACAAGAAAAATACAGTGTTTTTTCTTTTTCTTCTGCACATGATTGGGTGTTCTTCGCAAAATGAAATATCACTACTTTCGCTAAGCTTTGGGGAAGAAATCTTTTGCAAAGTGAAACCTCCATTGCAAGGGTGAACAGCCTATTTGCCTTTAGTAAATCAACTCCTGCGTATGAAATGCTCTATTTTCCAAACCCCTTTATATGACTGGGGTTAATTTACTAAAACTTAAGGCCCGGATTCAGAAAGATTGCCGTAAGTTTAGGCGGGTGTAGCGTATCTCATATATATACGCTACACCGCCGTAACTTTGAGAGGCAAGTCCTGTATTCAGAAAGAACTTGCGCCCAAAGTTACGGCCAGCGTAAATATGCGTAAATATGCAACTAAGATACGATGGCGTAAGAGACTTACGCCACTCGTATCTAGGCAACTGTGAGGCGTATCTGATTCTATGAATCAGGCGCCAAGTTGCAACGGCCCGCATTCGGAGTTATGCCGGCGTATCTGGAGCGTATCTTGGAGCTTCTAACTTCAGCTTGTTCCGTTAAGCTTTGATAATATAACCTGGAAGCGGATTGGTTTCTGTACAGAGCTGCACCAGATTTTACACTCTCCAGTTTTAGTAAATCAACCCCAATGTCATGTTAGAACAATTGTGTCTTAATTAATAAAAGAAATGTCTGTCTTCGGGTCTGGGTGCCTATACCCTAATTCCCCATAGGTAATCACCTGCCAGATAAAAACATAACTGTCCCTGAAAAAAGACAAGATACTGTATGGGACATGGGAACTGGGAGCATGTGATATTGCTTAATGAATGCAAGGCCTCTGACCGGCTATAAAGACAAAAAAGACTGCACAAAGCATATATTTTGCTAAGTGTTGGGTCAGACAAGGGTTCAAGGCACTCTCTGTTTATCAGGGTAATTTTCTGGGGTAGTGACAGTGATATGTCATCTTTACTACATCCACATCACAGATTATTTTTCTTTTCAAACATTTTACAATGTAACCTCAGCTAAAATTTACAACGCTGGAACACTGACAAAAATGCACCTAAACGCAAGCGCACGGTTATATATCAAAGTATTTATTTCCCAACATGGATAGATAGTATTGGCTTAATTCTCGCGCTCCTGGAATTAAGAAAAGCTCTGCATTACTAAAAGCATTGACATAAAATGCTAGCATTAATACCAATGGAATGTCAGCTGTGAGAACAATCCCTTTTTTGTACTCATTTATATCCAATTTGTGCAGTTCCCACAATATTGCTAAATAAGCCTTTTGGCACAGCATTCAATTGATGTGATTGTCAGGTAGATTTTACACTATTAGCAAGGATATTGACATTTTTAATGTGGTTCAGTATTGATAAAAAAAATGAAAAAAAAAAACGTTATAAAACACAAATGACTTGTAGAATAAACAGTGTGGCAGGCGCTATGTGTGCAGAAAATAACAGTGATTACTTCTTTTTAAGCACTGGCGAGCACAGCAATTCTGTGACCTTTTAGTTATAGTTCTGTTTATTATTGTAGATCTAGAGCTGAGATAAACCTCACCAAGCTGTGCCAGTGTAAAGCTCAAAAATGTATGCATTGTATATACTTTATTTCTTTAAAGCTTTGTTTCATGCATACATATGGATATACTTGTGGCAATGAAAGCTTGATCAGAATATTAACAGTTATGGGGGAAGATTCCATAGCAGCTATAAAAGCTTATCTTTCTATTGGGTAAGGTTGCTGAAAAATTGTTTGCAGCCCCATTATGCCTTATAACCAAGAGAACTGCTTCTCTGAATCTTAATGTTAGAAATATTCTTTGGAAAGCAACATATAGATTTTGTGTTACTGCGAAAAATCACTGTATTAAATTGATTCTGCTGTGTAGATAAAAAGACAGACTGGGCTATCAATATCTATCTATATATCTATATCTATATCTATCTATATATAGATATATATATATATATACGGTATATATATATACATATATCTATATATAGACTGATGTGAATGTGCAATGTATATGTAAAGCGCTGCGTAAATTGACAATTGACAACGCAATATAAGTACCTGAAATATATATATATTATATATATATATATATATATATATATATATATGTATTATATTTTATATATATATATATATATATATATATATATATATATATATATATTCTCTCTCTCTCTCTCTCTCTCTCTCTCTCTCACACACATAATACCATATTGCTATTACATATTTCGTGGTTACTGCTTTCTAGGAAAATAATTCTCTGCCTTTCTGAATTATTAGTAACATGGCTAAACATTAAGAATAAAATAATTTCTGTGTATTGGTATTTGATCCGCAGGCTTACATGCATATTACTGGAGAGTTACAAGAGAATTATTGTGCGGATATAGACATTTAGTAAGAGGGTCATTTGCAAGGATTTTCAGGGAAACCTTTTATTTTGATCTCTGGCAGAATAACCTGTACTTATTTACATTTATTTACAATAAGCCTAAATGTAGGAAATCTTACTTTTTTCATTTAAAATTATTTATTGTAGACTGTATTTATTTTATTCTGGCTCGCTTTCAAATGTAAAAGGCAGTAGAACGTGTACTGCCATTTTACAATTTTATGAAAGCATTCTGAAGATTCATATTTGAGCAGTGCCACCTAGTGGCAATGTTCAGTAATTAAAAATAAAAAAAGTTGGACCAGTTAACCTGAGCATAGAGTATAAAATCTATAAAGTTCAACGTGAAAAGTACAGTTGACCCCCGCGAAGATGCGGTTCAGCGTTTGCGGCCTCAGTCTTTTGTGGATTTTTCCTCTGCGGCCGATGCAGCCCAGCATTCCCACATCATAATGCCGCGTACAGGCGGTTGGACATTCCGACAACAAAACAGTGGATACATTTCCAATGGTTTGTTCGCTCAAACTTGTCTACACACGGTCACACAAATGTTGTCGGAAATTCCGAACATCAAGAACACGGTGACGTACAAGACGTACGACGGCACTAGAAAAGAGAAGTTCAATACCAGTCGTGTTAGTAGAAGTTTGGTGAGAGACGATTTGCGCTTTTCAGCCTCATTCTTTTTAGTCTGTTACAGTGTGACGAATGTGCTATCTCCATTACGAACGCTAGTTTTACCAGACCGAGCGCTTCCGTCTCGTACTTGATTCAGAGCATACGTGGAATTTTGTGCGTCGGAATTGTCCACACATGATCGGAATTTACGAGAACGGATTTTGTTGTTGGAAAATTTGAGAAAGTCCGACAGAAAATGTCCGATGGGGCCTAAACACGGTCAGAATTTCTGACCAAAAGCTCCCATTTGTTGTCGGAAATTCCGAGCGTGTGTATGTGGCATAACAGTTTACCGCTTTTAGCTATCTCGAGTGTTTCACTGAGTGTGTTCTCGCGTTTTTTTTTTGGGGTTCTTCTTAAAGCCCTAAGATGCCGCCCAAACACCCTCCACCTTCTAAGGCTTCTGGCAATGAACCTAAGCGCCAGAAGAAGTTTTTGACCACATCCAAAATCTGTGTTTTTTCACAATTCGGGCTTGCTCTACGAACTTAACCCCCGCAAATTTTGGGGGTCAACTGTACATTATAAATGTGTAAATATGAAGTAGGGAAAAGGGGACAGTATGGGAGCAATGGCATGGGAAGGAAAGGGTAGAATTTGGGAGGAAGTTAAGAGTAACTTTCCTAAATTTCTTCCCCATAAACCATCACATTTGATTTTCTATATATTTTTTTTTTTTTGGTTATGTCACAAACACAGGAAGTAAGCTTAGCTCCCAACTGTCCCTGATTTTGAGGGACTGTCCCTGATTTGGAGCAATGTCCCTCTGTCCCTCCTCATTTGTCCCTCATTTTGGTCTGATCTATATAGTTGTATATAAAATGCACTTTTTATCTTTCAAAAAGTGTTTCTCAGTGCTAAACCTTTCATCCAATTTCTAAATTGCTGCATTTGCACATTTTAAAAGCCAATATAAAGGAATAGTAGTGGTAAAAAAAAGTCCTTGTGGATTTAAATAGCTTTTTTTTTGTTAATTCTTCTTTAAGGAGGTGTGGCAGGGGGGCCTGTCGTATGCCTACATACATTTGTTAGTAGATGTTCCTCATTCCCATCTCAAAATGTTGGGAGGTAT
This sequence comes from Rana temporaria, assembly GCF_905171775.1. NCBI lineage: Eukaryota > Metazoa > Chordata > Amphibia > Anura > Ranidae > Rana > Rana temporaria. Next base: position 206,995,450 of record NC_053492.1, on the reverse strand, counting down.
GAGTAAGGGGTGGTTTGGGGTAATGGAGAGGGGAGGACAATGGGATAAGGGGGTGGTGCAAGGAGCGATTAGGTAGAAAAGCCTGGCAACCCTTAGACCTATTTGGGAGAAAGACTGGTTGGAGTATTTGCGCTTAGATGAGGGGTGCCTCCACCTCCCACGATGCCTCTTGCCTCCTTTTTGGGTAAGAAATATGATATATATGGTTGTTACGATAAGGTCCCTTGGAGATACACCTCTTATATATGTTTGCAATAGTATCTATATTGTGTTGTTTATGAGACCTAAATGTTTTCTTTATTTTTGTTTGCTTATTTTATGAATGTTGTTTTGGTTTTTTATTGTGTTGTATCGTTTTTGTAACCTAATAAGAATTTATTCTAAAAATAATTGAAACATAAAGTACACGATGACCAACATACAGTCAGAAATTACAAACATGCCTTTGAGAAAACTGAAGGCACTTAGGGCCAGATTCTCGTACATTTGCGGCGGCGCAACGTAACCCATTTACGTTACACTGCCGCAAGTTTTCAGTGTAAGTGCCTGATCCACAAAGCACTTACCTGTAAACTTGCGGCGGTGTATCGTAAACACGTCCGGCGCAAGCCCGCCCAATTCAAATGGGGCGTGTACCATTTAAATTAGGCGCGCTCCCGCGCCGGACGTACTGCGCATGCTCAGTTTAGAAATTCCCGCCGTGCTTTGCGCGATGTGACGTCATTTTTTAGAACGGCGACGTGCGTAGCGTCCATTCGTATTCCCGGACGTCTTACGCCAAAACAAAAAAAAAATTTAATTCGACCCGGGAACGACGGCCATACTTTAACATGGCTCGACTAAAGTTAAGCCATGTTAAAGCAGGTGTAACTTTGCGATGGGAAAAAATTACTAGCGACGACGTAACGAACGCGAAAACCTTTGTGGATCGCCGTAAATCCTCATTTGCATACCCGACGCTGGAATACGACGCGAAATCCCCCCAGCGGCGGCCAAAGTATTGCATCCTAAGATCCGACGATGTAAGTCAATTACACCTGTCGGATTTTAGGGCTATCTATGCGGAAATGATTCTATGAATCAGCCGCATAGATAGGACAAGAGATACGACGGTGTATCAGGAAATACGCCGTCGTATCTATTCTGTGAATCTTGCCCTTTGTTCTGGGAAAAATACCATCCATGTGGTCACCAGGAACTGACATCAACTAAATGGCGCTTAAAGGCTAACTTTTTTTTTCAAATTTCCAGCTCCCCTATGTACCAATATACCATTAACCACTTCAGCCCCGGAAGAATTTGCCCCCTTCCTGACCAGAGCACTTTTCGGCGCTGCATCACTTTAACTGACAATTGCGCGATCGCGCGACGTGGTACCCAAACTAAATTGATGTCTTTTTTTTACCACAAATAGAGCTTTCTTTTGGTGGTATTTGATCACAGGTGACAATGGCAAGTGACACACGGAATCTGGTGGCAGGTGACAATGGCAAGTGACACGCTGAATCTGGTGACAGGTGAAAATGGGAAGTGACACGCTGAATCTGGTGACAGGTGACAATGGGAAGTGACAGGCTAATTCTGGTGGCAGGGGACGGGTGGCAATTGACACGCTGAATTTGGTGACAGGTAACGATGGCAAATGGCACGCTGAATCTGGTGGAAGGGGATGGGTAGCAATTGACACACTAAATCTGGTGACAGGGGACGGTGGCAATTGACACGCTGAATCTGGTGGCAGGGGACAGGTGGCAATTGACACACTGAATCTGGTCACAGGAGACGGTGGCAAGTGACACGCTGAATCTGGAGGCAGGTGACGGTGGCAGGTGACGGTGGCAAGTGACACGCTGAATCTGGTGGCAGGGGACAGTAGCAAGTGACACGCTGGTGTCCCGCGATCAGGTCACAGGAGCAGAAGAACGGAGAGAGGTGAGTGTAAACAAATCTTCCCCGTTCTTCTCTGTGGCTTGTCACTGATCGTCTGTTCCCTGTCATAGGGAATGATGATCAGTGATGTCACACGTCCAGCCACGCCCCCCTACAGTAAGAACCACACAATAGGACACACTTAACACCTTTAGCGCCCACTAGTGTTTAACCCCTTCACTGCCATTGTAATTTTTTCAGTAATCAGTCCATTTTTATAGCACTTTTCGCTGTGAAAATGACAATGGTCCCAAAAATGTGTCAAAAGTGTCCGATGTGTCCGCCATAATGTCGCAGTCATGAAAAAAACGCTGATCGCCGCCATTACTAGTAAAATATATATTTTTTGGGGATATTTATTATAGCAAAAAGTAAAAAATATTGCATATTTTTTTTAAATTGTCGCTCTATTTTTGTTTATAGCGCAAAAAATAAAAACCACAGATGTGATCAAATACCACCAAAAGAAAGCTCTATTTGTGGGAAAAAAAGGACGCCAATTTTGTTTGGGAGCCACGTCGCACGACCGCGCAATTGTCAGTTAAAGCGATGCAGTGCCGAATGACAAAAAGGGGCCAGGTCCTTTACCTGCATAATGGTCTGGGTCTTAAGCGGTTAAACAAAAATAAAAATGCATAAAAACGTGTGGCTGGAAATATGTTGAGACCAAACCTTCCAAGTCATGAACTGGAAGTAAGGGGCTCTTTTCACCAGTTCATTGAAATGTACAATGGAACTCGTAATTCTACTCATACGGGGATGGCATTGGCCTGCAAGTCCGCCGACACCACATGGCCAGTTTTCAAGCCTATGGTGGGATTAGTACATGAGGAAGAGGGGGAAAAGTGTGCATTAGCAACACTTGTAGCCAAATGGCTTCTCTGAACCTGGAAGGAGTATAGCCTTGTACACACTAAAAGTTTTTCGGCCATGTGTACTAGGCTTAAAAAGAGAAAAAGCTTTGTCAGCTGCTACACTACCACCTGCACGATGATCCACTGACAGGTGAAAGAAAAACACAGCTCCCCAGAGCCCCTCCCAGTGCCATAATCACATTGGAAGAGGAAGAGGTTAAAGTGTTTGTCACCCAAACACTTCATATTCCTGATGTGTGCCTGCTGTACCATGTATTTGTATGAGAAAGTATCCTGTTCTCTTTGTATTTCTTCCCTTGTGTGAATTCACTTGTGTTCCTGCCAGTCCCTCTGCTTACTTATTAACCCCCCTGACGGTAAACCCGAGCGTGACTCGGGGTTGGTTTTACATGTTACGATCGGCAAACCCGAGTCACGCTCGGGCTGGACGGGCTTACCTTTCGCTGGATCCACAGGCTTGGTTTACTCACCTTGTCCCTGGATCCAGCGATGCCACCCGCTGTGTGAGCGAGCGGGACCTCCTCGCTCGATTCACAGTCCCCGTGTGACGCCGATCTCCGTTCCCTGCGACGTTACGACGCACGGGGACGGAGAACGGCGTCAAATTCAAAAAAGTAAACAAACACATTACATACAGTATACTGTAATCTTATAGATTACAGTACTGTATGTAAAAAATACACACCCCCCTTGTCCCTAGTGGTCTGCCCAGTGTCCTGCATGTACTTTTATATAATAAAAAATGTCATTTCTGCCTAAAAACTGTAGATTGTCCAAAAGTGTCCCTTTATGTCAAAAATGGTTTTAGATCAGCTAGAAAACAGCGATAATAAATTATAATCACTTGCAGAAATGTGCGATAGCGATTTGCGGGGAAATTCGTCATAAAAAAAATAAAATAATGACAGCGACAATTCTGCAACTGCAAATTTCAGTGATTTTGAGTTGATTACATTATTGAATAATTTTTATTATAATTATATTATTATTTGTTATAATTATTTATTATATTATAATTTATAATTTTGTTTTAAAAAAAAAAATCATACCCGGGATGCCTACAAGACTCTTGCTTGGTCAGATTTAAGTGAGTTATTTCTAAAAATTACAGGCCTACAGTATAAAACGCCAATTTCCTTGCAAAATAAATGTACCGCTTTTGGTACGTAATTCCAGACAGAATCATACCGCCAGGGAGGTTAACAATAACCACACTAAGTAGAAGTGCACACCGTGGTCAGTTCTCTAGTTATGCTGGGAACTCAGCCTGCTCTCCTCTAATGATCAGACTTGTCTTGAAAAGCCTCCTAACCAGCCTACCACCTCCCACAACTACCAACAAGCTCCTCACATCTCTGGAGGTACAGGGATGGAAGTGCTGTCACACTCACTTTCACATAACATGCTCATCACACCATCAGGGGAATTGGAGCTTCCAAGCCTCACCAAATGGGAAAGGGATTGCACCTTCACGGCAAACAAGAAACAACACATACTTAAATTTACACACAAATCTTCCCTGTGCACAAAGATTCTGGAAACGAATTAAAAGCTCCTCACGCGCTGGTATAGAACCTCAGCCCTATTAAATACATTTTTTCCTACAATGTCAAATCTTTGCTGGCGTTGCCAAAGGGAAAAAGGCACACTATTGCACATTTTCTGGTCCTGCCCCCAGCTCCGGGAATACTGGGAGGAGGTCCGCCAAATAGTTAAAAAATTCACAGATCGCGCAGTCCCGAATGACCCGGCGTTCTTCCTCTTACACGCCACTGACACACCTGCCCGGATTTATAAGAAATCTGTTGTACACCACTTGTTAGATGCAGCCAAGGTCTGCATACCACTACATTGGAAATCCCCACACCCACCGACCAATACCCTATGGCTCAAAAAGGTTGACGACATCAAGCGATTCAGTTCGCATGCGCCGCGCTTTATAAGTTTTTCATTCATTCATTCATTCATTCAATAAGATGGAGGACCTAATCTTAACAAGCCAAGACAGCCAAGAAGCATATTCCAATACATGGCAATTATGGAATATCTTCAAATATTCCGCAGAAGGACAGACTCTCAGGCCTCGTACACACGATCTAGTTTCTCGGCAAAAACCAGCAAGAAACTTGCTGGGGTTTTTTTTTTGCAGAGGAAACCGGTCGTGTGTACATTTTTCGACGAGGAAACTGTTGAGGATGCCGTCGAGCCAAAAAGAGAGCATGTCTTCTTTTTCCTCGATAGGAATGGAGAAACTTGCCTTGTCGAGTTCCTCGACAGCCTAACAAGGAACTCGACGAGGAAAACGATGTGTTTCGCCTGTCGAGTTCCTCGGTCGTGTGTACGAGGCTTCAGGGTAGAAGGCCCAATAACCTGAGACGTTCTAGACCATTTACGGAAGTCCCCCACACCAGACCATGCACCCTACAATTGATATCAATGCCTACTGGGTGGAAGATGAAACTCATCTTTGTGAAACCCCCCCCCCCCCCCCTCTCTTTTTCTGTTTTATTCCCCAACATCACCTCTTCTTTCTCTATTTATTTTTCTATATCTTCGGACACTGCCCACTTTTTGACTATTTCTATTTTCTTTTCTTATTATATATGTTGTAAAAGAAAGGGAACCGGGCCCACTGGGCCAGACTGTATTGATTCAACACATCCCAAACAAGGGAAACCAGACCGGACTCTACAAATGTTTTATGTTATGTACACATATTCCTCTCTTTTTTGATGTACCTCCTTATTGTACCAATGTCATCGCAGTTGTCATGTATTTGTGATTCATGTGGACCAGTTTCCTGTTATAAATAAAAAAGAAAAAAAAAGAAAAGCCTCCTCTGCACAGCCTTTCACTGGGAAGCTCAGTGTGCTGCTGTGTCTCCTCCCAACTCTTATTCAGCTGAGAACAGAGGGAATGTGATCACTTATAAATTGCATTAAGGTGAAAAAACATTTTCCTTTACAACTCCTTTAATGTAACATTAACAGAAGGGAGTCTAAAGCAGGAAATTACTACTAGAATACAAAGGGGAGGGTTTTCAGCACAAAGAATTGGGATAAATGTGGGCTCAGTCTACTGGATTTGGGATTGTCCTATATAAGTAACTGGAAGGAATAGTTGAACTGCAGTTCATGGACTTCAAAGGCACAACCAAGCAAGGTGCAATTAAAATACAAAACGTTATTGATGCACAAGGAAAGATTTTAAAACATTTAAAAACAAAGTAGCATTCTGAACACTTATGCCGCGTACACACAATCGGAATTTCCAACAAGAAAACCGTGGATTTTTGTCCGATGGAATGTTGGCTCAAACTTGTGTTGCATACACACGGTCACACAAATGTTGTCGGAAATTCCGACCGTCAAGAACGCAGTGACGTACAAGACATACGACGGCACTAGAAAAGATAAGTTCAATGCCAGTTGTGTTAGTAGAAGTTTGGTGAGAGACGATTCGCGATTTTCAGCCTCATGTTTTTCAGTCCGTTACAGCATGATGAATGTGCTATCTCCATTATGAGCGCTAGTTTTACCAGACCAAGCGCTTCCGTCTCGTACTTGATTCAGAGCATGAGTGGAATTTTGTGCGTCGGAATTGTCCACACATGATCGGAATTTATGAGAAAGGATTTTGTTGTCGGAAAATTTGAGAACCAGCTCTCAAATTTTTGCTGTCAGAAATTCTGACAGAAAATGTCCGATGGGGCCTACACACGGTCGGAATTTCCAATTAAAAGCTCACATCGAATTTATCTTGTTGGAAATTCGGATCGCGTGTACGTAGCATTAGAGTATACGTATACGTGCCAAATCCAGGACCACCACGGTCCTGGATTTGGCAGTGGTTATAGGGTAGGTTTTTTCTTTTACAGCTCCATCTGGATCTCCACTGTACCCCTGTACACAATCTGTGGCTCCTGCTTCTCAAATAATACACTCTAATTTATATATTAAGATAATTTTGGTCATGTTTCTTCCTCTTACATTGCAACCTAACCTAGCTGAAGTTTATATTTTAAATATTTTGTAGGGATGGGAAGGGGTTTGTGGAATGTGAGGTTGTGTTTCTTTTTTTTTTTTGCATTTGATTAAACTTTTAGGTCAATGCAGTGTTTAAACTGGGGAAAAAAGACACTCACAAAGTATAATAATAAATTGTTTTGACACTAGCCAAATTGTACAAAGTTGAGGGCTTTAGCTTCCAGACAGATTTTAGATCTATTGTGGCTGCTATTTCCACCTCCATTTAGGCCCATTACCACTACAGAAAAATGTATATGCTCACACCAACACTACCTAAAATAGCTTTAAAGATGAAATGAAACAGATTGGTGTGCTGCTGGTTTATTTAAGCCAAGCTAAAGGTAAAAACTAAAACATTAATTATACATCAAAAATATGTGATACCAGAATACACGTGTCACTGATGCTGCCCATTAAAATATTAATGTTCGCTAGCACCACATACAGATTCATAGCATCTCCCACGTGTGTAATTGAGGGATTTGTGTTATTTACATCCAGTATTTTTAAAGCTGTACTATATTTAAAAACTTAATTTTTTTCTTTGCTAACTTTAATGTCCGCCGTGGCTGTGTTCAGCTCTCCATGCACTTTTTTTGACAAAAGATTGCTTGTTAAAGGGTTTTGTAAAGGAAATTTTTTTTTAATCTTAATAGCTTCCTTTACCTTAATGCAGTGCTGTTTTCATGTCCTCATTGTTCGTTTTTGCTCTCAAGTTGCTGTAATTCTTCTCTGATCTCCACACTTCCTGGTTGTCTGTTTCCTGATGACCACAGTACTGGGAGCTTTCTCTCTGTGGTCACTAATCAAGGAGGTGTGATTACTGTGTGTCTAAAACCCCTTAGCATCAATCAGTTTAGTTTTACAAACCATCACTTCCCTGTATTGGCTCTGGCTCTGTACATCACAGAAGCAGGAAACAACATGCAAAAACGAAACTGTAGGTACATTAAATGATTGATTTTTATCTATTTTTAATCATTTTTAAAAGGAATCAGTTAACTATTATGTCTCTATACCCTGTAAACAGTCATTTCAGCAAAAAAAAAAAAAATTCCTTTACAACTCCTTTAAGCCTGGTACACACTATCAGTTATTTCCGATCAACCTAGTGAGCTGAACAACCGTCCCACATGGGCCAAATGTCGGACGGTTTCTGTTGAGCAGGAAAATACCAGTCGATTTTCAAGCCATGTATACCAGCCTTTAGCACTGAAAATAGGCAGAATGTAGTATCAAGATTTATCACCTATAGACTTTAACAGAGTTTGCAGCTACGTTTAGGTTTAAGGGTTTTGACTAATGCCCCTGAAATCAAAAACAGACAGGTTCGCTCATTCCAACTACCTAAAACTTTCAGCCATATGTTTAGTTACCCATACACATTACAGTTAGATTGTGAAGCATATGTTTTTGTTTTGTTTTTCCATAAAAGTTTTTATTTATTAAGAGTATAGCATAACATACATGACAAGGTAGTTGTCACAAAACAAATTAACAGAGTAACACAGAAGGAACACATGTCACGATACAACATGAGATTCACAGCTGAGATTAACTGACCATGACCGAGGAACAAAAAATGTGATGTAGCGGAAAAGGGCGGAGGATCGTAAATTTCAATTTTCCCCTCCCCCATTGAATGCTGAGGGGAGAACAAGGCGTAAAACAACGATCATGTTCATTATTTAGAGTGCAATGTATCATGACAGCACAGGTGCAAGGTACCCACATTCAGGAAGAAGAGAGAGACAAGATAAAAAAAGGAAAAAGAAGCCGGAAAAGGAGGAGGAGGACTGCAGAGAAGAGAAAAGGGGGGAAGAAATGAAGAGACACATAAACACAGCAAGGGGAAAAGCAGAGGGGGCATGAGTGGATCCGCGCCAGCCCCCCCAGCCCCCCACGCCACAATGGGAGGATCGCCTATCCCGTCAGACAGCCTAAGAGACATACCGACGGTAGCGATCAGTGGTGACAAAGTGATTCCAGCAAGCCCATATAGTAGAAAATGTATGCATTCTCCATTTCTTTTATGGAGAAGATCTGTGCGAGCCACTCCCCGACTGTTGGAACGACAGTGGAGCGCCAATGCCTGGGTACACAAAGTCTGGCAGCATTAACCATATGCATGGTGTGAAGCATATGTTTAATGTTCTTTAAATTTACTAACAACTATGTAGTTTGAGGCATCACATAAACAATACATTTAATGTATATCCAATCACATGACTAGCAACTGACTGTCCCTCTTTGGGAACTGAATCCTTGTGTCCCGCTTTCTATCTTAACGTTTCTTCTTTTTGGTCAGATGTATAGAACTCCTTAAAAATGCAATGTTTAACTGCCAAAAATATTTTATTGCACTGAACATTTTTTAAAACCTATAGAATATTGTATCTGCTAGATTAAAAAACCTGCATAAATGAAAAGTAATGGTGAAAACAATACTTGTGGGTTTAGGCAATAGTTTGGGGGTAAATTCGTATTTTTTTTATTATGGTTTAAAAACTAAGGGCGTGGTGGGGGTGTTGTGGCAGAGGTGTGCCTTTTCGTATACAGTATACTGTGTGCTTAAAGGATTCTCTTTATCTGATTATAGTAAGTTGGGAGGTATGCAATCAGCCCTTTGTTTTGCAAACTGTAGTTGATGCTAAATCCAAATGAGATTGAACAATTACATAGTAAAAATTGGTGGACAGCTTTAGAATACAGCTATACGCTACACTTATACAAGCATAAGGTGCTTCCTAAAAAACAACTGAAAACTATGTGCATAAGAGAAACCGTCTAAAAGTCTTTGTACAATGTAAATAGATGGGCCATTCATGCTTGTCTGCTTTGTCCTTGCCTTTTTACGGAAAAACGTTTTATTAAAGGTGTATCAAAGTCAGTACATGACTGTATAGTATCTTGCATTTTACAGGGACAGAATGCATTTCAAGTAGAAAAAAAATCCCTGCTTTTATTATATGCCTAGTTCACATTTAAGCATGACAGCTTAGCTTGTACAGGCATACCCCACTGTTAAGTAAACAATGGGGTTTATCTACTAAAGCTGGAAAGTGCATAATCAGACTCACCTGCATAGAAACCAATGAGCTTACAGATTTTATTACCAAAGCTTAATTGAAGAAGCTGGTGTTAGAAGCTCATTAGTTCTTATGCAGAAGTGAGCCTGATTTTTCACTTTCCAGCTTTAGTAGATAAACCCCATTGTGTACTTAAAAGTGGGGTATGCCTATATTAGGACACTGCATTTTTGTATTTTATGGTAAAAAATTAATGTATGATCTGGAGTCACATCTAAACTATAAAAAAATCCTGTTTTGAATGTTCTTGTGTATTCATGCATAATTCATGAGGTTAAAAACATGAATAAATGCATGCTATAACACAAGTTTACAGTGCACTTATATATATATATATATATATGTAGAAAGGTGCATTACTTAACATTAGATTGATGCTCATTTTGTCAAGGGGAATCGGGTAGTTTTTTTTTAAATCGAAGCAGTACTTACCGTTTTAGAGAGCGATCTTCTCCGACACTTCCGGGTATGGGCTGCGGGACTGGGCGTTCCTATTTGATTGACAGGCTTCCGACGGTCGCATACATCGCGTCACAAGTAGCCGAAAGAAGCCAAACGTCGGTGCGGCTCTATACGGCGCCTGCGCACCGACGTTCGGCTACTTTCGGAAAATCGTGACACGATGTATGCGACCGTCGGAAGCCTGTCAATCAAATAGGAATGCCCAGTCCCGCAGCCCATACAAGGAAGCGGCGGAGAAGATCGCTCTCTAAAACGGTAAGTACTGCTTCGATTTTAAAAAAAAACTACCCGATTCCCCTTGACTAAATGAGCATCAATCTAATGTTAAAAATTACGTTTTCGGGTGAACCTCCACTTTAATGTGCATAAATGTGAAAACACCTTTATAAAAACAATTCAAAAGTCTATGAAATACCCTTTCAAATAGTATATATAATTATTATTTTTAATGTGATAACACAATTTAACAATAGACAATGTTGCAAATACAAATAATATGTATACATTCTACATAAAATATTGCTCCTCTGCAATTTATAGAGGAGGATCTTGGAACAAATAAAATATGATATACAGTAAGTTATGTAATGTGGATGCTCCTTACAGTGTTCATGTATCAATAAACTGGTGTATTGCACCTTATTTGTTTGAAGAGCATTTAAAAGTGTCTGTGAGGCCCATAGAAAGCAGTCCCATCCCTCCTGTCACTACTTAAAGGGGTTGTAAAGGTTCATATTTTATTTTTTAAATAGGTTCCTTTAAGCTAGTGCATTGTTGCTTTGCTTAACTTTTCCTTCCATTTCCCTTCTAAATGTTTTTTTTCCTTTGTTTTCTTTGTCTGAATTTCTCACTTCCTGTTCCTCCTCAGTAAGCTGTTCTGGCTGACTAAACACCCCTCGGATCATGGTGGCAAGTTTACTGAGGAGAAACAGGAAGTGAGAAATTCAGACAAAGAAAACAGACATTTAGAAGGGAAATCGAAGAAAAAGGTAAGTTAACCCACAATGCACTAGCTTAAAGGAACCTATTTAGAAAATAAAAACGAACCTTTACAACCCCTTTAAATTCAGTTTATATAATAGAAGAGGGAGACTGGTTGTCTGTGAATTGCAGCTCAGACACTTGAATACCTGAGGTCCTTTATTCCTTACAAAACATCCTTTATATATATTTCAGTGTCCACGTGCTTGCAAGATTCCCTATTTCCATCAGTTTTATAATGTACTCTAATTGTTTAATTACTGGAACCTGCGTGGTCTTTTCATTCAGACGCACCTCAACAAGGCAGACAATTTATTGCCCCTTCTGATTAATTTGTACCATATCTGTGTGTCAGAGGTTTTTGTAATTTGTGATCATAATGTACATGTGTCAAATCAATTACTGAAAGTGTATGGTATAATTTATCTTTTTTTTTTTTTTTTCAATTAATTTTGAAAAAGTTAAAAAGGGAAAGAGCAAACAATTGCAATTGAAAATGACCACCTTACATCAATTGTAATGTATGCAGACAGCACTATAGTGTTGACCCAGCAGTGCAGTTTCCCATTTGTATTGTTCATGGATAAGCATGGAACCAAATTTGACATGCGGAAGATACTTAAATACCTAATATAAAATACTGAAAATTTAAATATTTATATAACTTAATATTGCCATTACCTAGTGCTTAATAGATCGGGATTAAAGTCAGTCTACAGATAATGGCTGGTATTCAGATTCCACAATCTATGAATTCTAGATAGATATAATTGATTTAATGTATTCGATTTAATAGCAGTCTTCAATGTGTGAAGGTTTCCAAAGGATCAAAAGTATTCATAATGAACATAGTGAATAAATTAGAATGTTTACTTAGCTCTATGCAGATTGTAGAGTTTACCACACCTACAGTAGTAAAAATTTCTTTTTTTTTTAAATCAGTTTTCCTACTTTTATTGCTAAGCATCTTTTTCGTATTCAAAATGTTTTATTCAAGTTTTAATAAGCACAAAGTAAATAATATAGATAAGTAATATACATAAGTTCATACACATGCTCAGCTTAACGACATAAAGTCAATACATGGTACACACAGAAATCATGGAGTATCAAAATATTTTATGACCTTTTATTTTACAACATAAAATTAAGTTAAAAATCCTGGGTAGCATTCTGCAATGCATCAGTTATGGGAGCTATAACATATGCTAAGTAGAATTTTTCTACTGATTTACAGAACGAGTAAGGTTGTGATACTACAGGTGGGCCTTAAAGGGCTATAAGGAGATTTGGTATTATAATTTATTATATCTGCACTACCTGTAAAGAAGGGAGAAAGAAAGCAGATCAACAGAGGGATTAAAGAAAGCAATACAAAAGAATTCAGTAAGTTTAGAGAGTGGGGGGAAAAAATGGCGAAGATCTGAAGGTGACATAATAAAGTTAGAGGGGGAAATATGTTATCCATGGGGGTTAGCCAACCCTCAGATCTTTGTCATAAACACAAGGCTCTCAGATTTAGTTGCAAATAGGTTATCCTTGGATACTAAATTCGTATGCGTTTTTTACATTTAGTGAAATACATAACTGTACATTTTTCATTGAGCTATTTATTCATGTTTTGACATCTTTTAAAATATAGTGGGGGGCGATTTTCATAACTGGGCTATTGTTTACTTGGCAGCACTAAATATAAATCCAGTCATTTTTGCTGTGCTGCGTGGGGTACCTGGAAGTGGTATATTCAAGAGGGCTAGGTATCTTTTTCTTTTATAACCCATTCCGATTGTTTAATTTATCAGTGATTTTCAACCAATCAAAAAAACAAAAGCTTCTTAATTTCTGTGATGCTAAAGCCTAGTTTATTTGGGTTAAGCTGGTTCAAAAAGGGAGCTGCGGTGGCTCAACGCGATTGGCACTGTGCTGACAAGCCATTCACCTCTGCAGCTAGAGGTTCGGATCCCGGTCTCGGCTTCATGTGAATTGAGTTTGGTGGTCTCAGCCCGGCTCCCGGTGGGTGTGCTATGCAAGGTAAGCCTGTGCTTAGTACGCCCACCCCCCTCCCACAAAAACCACCACACCTACACACGCACTCTAAATTGGGTTAACACACGCACTTTGACCACGCGGTCTCTAAAAAGGGAGGTGAAGGACTAATGGGGCTGGTTGAGCGGGCTAATCCTCTCACTCCCTTATAGGGAGTCCCTCTTCCCCGTTGGGCTTCAAAGCGGAGCAGGTAGGGCGGGCTGTGTGGGAGGACCCCCTCACACACCCACCATTGCCACCCGGGGCATGGAGAAAGATGGCAGATTGCCTCTGGGGGAGGCCTGCCTACTCCCAACTCCTGCAGTCCGGCTCCTCTCTCGAGTACACGCACAAAATACAAACACAAAAAAAAAAAAAAAAAAAAGCTGGTTCAAATAAATGATTTCCTTCACTAATATAGGAGGTTGCTGTCAGCACTGTAGAAACTATGGGCCAGATCCACGTAGCGCGGCGCATGTTTATGTCTGGCGTAGCGTATCTCAGATACACTACGCCGCCGTAACTTACAGCGTATTTCCCATATCCACAAAGAATTTGCGCCGTAAGTTACGGCGGCGTAGTGTAAATGTGTCGGCGTAAGGGCGCGCAATTCAAATCACTAAGTTGTGGGCGTGTTTTATATTAATACGTCTTGACCCGACGTAAATGGCCGTGGGTGTATCCCAGTGTAACAAGCCAATGCTTTCGACGTGAACGTAATTCTACGCAAAGCCCTGTTCGCGGACGTTTTACCCAAACGACGTAAACAATGTAAAATTCGACGCTGGCCTGACGTCCATACTTAACATTGAGTACGCCTCATATAGCAGGGGTAACGTTACGCCGAAAAAAGCCTTACGGAAACGACGTAAAAAAATGTGCCGGCCGGACGTTTGTGGATGGGCGTATCTAGCTAATTTGCATACTCGACGCGGAAATCGATGGAAGCGCCACCTAGCGGCCAGCGTAAATATGCACCTTAGATCCGACGGCGTACTAAGACGTACGCCAGTCGGATCTAGCCCAGCTTCAGGCGTATCTTGTTTTGTGGATACAAAACAAAGATACGCCGGAGCAACCTAGAAGTTACGCGGCGTATCAATAGGCCAGCGTAACTGGTTCGTTGATCTGGCCCTATGTGTAGCATCCTCTACATACAGTATACAGCTCTGTGTTCCGACAGGTGTACAGGGACTTCCCGTCTGCTGCTGGAATAAAATAGATTCTTGCTGAGAGTTTCTGAGCTATTCACAGGAAGCCTTGAGTTCTTAGGAATAAATACAAGGCTTCCGTGGATTGGCTGAGGTGGACAGGTGGGTGGATGACATTATGATCCCTACCTCAGCCAATCCGAAAAAACCCTGTATTCATCCATAAGAATTCAAGGCTGAGAAAAAAAGCCCAGAGAGATTGCTGTACTAACACGCGCAATGTTAGTGCTGCGATCTCCCCCATTCTGCCAAAACACACTCGTCACAGCTGCAACACACAGCTGCAAGCACTGATCCGATGCCCCATGTCTCCTGGACAAAAAGGCGCTAGACCGGCTTCTGTCAGAAAAACAGCTGTACACACTGACCAAATGTCAGTTCAACAGGAACCAACTAATACCGGCAGATATTCCCTTTGGGATTATTAAAGTATTCTGATATTTACCCAGCTTTAAGCCGGCCATACACAGTTTGAATCATTTGAACCATTAATGGGAAGGCTGAATGTACTAAGTTGATCAATCGATCCTCTTAGGTACAACCAGCCTGGCTGATTTACTTCCGATTATGGCAAGCGGCTGCTATAGCTAATCACTGTCTTTCCCTGCCCGCTCCTGCCCCCCACTGGGAGCAGAAAATAGCTCAGCAGGAGGGATTCCCCTGTCAGCACTGTCTGTGTTGATGGGGGGGATTGTGTAAATTTATTTCCTGCATGGTTGCAGGAAATAAATTTGTAACATGTATGGCCTTACTATTATCAAGCAGGTTGTGTGTGATCCTGCAGTAATTCACTTTAACCTCAATACCGGTCAGTGTAACTCTGCATCCTCTCTCACCACCACCAGTTACATAACCACAAAGTTCTTTTGCTAGAGCATTCTAGCAGCAGGATCCTGACTGTGCAGGGTTTTCCATCAGAGGAGCCAGAAGATAGCCTTGGGGGGGGGGGGGGGGGGGGGGGTTTAACTTTTCCCTTGTACAACCATTTGTTAAGGCAGTGAGGGAAGATCTCTTATGGTAGGAGTCACCACAGCCTGCCTAAAAGCATTGTAAATTTTCCAAACACCTGGAAAAGGAAGTCTCCTCTTTACCATTTTTGGAATAAATTAAGGAGCACCCTGATACACCCTTACTAGTGGGAAACTTCCTAGATGTGCGTTGCTAGACATGGAGGGTGCAATACCATTCCAGGATACTTTAGACTAAAGAATAGATTTTGGCCTTAAAGTGTACTCAGCATTAGGGAGTGCATGCCACCCTGTTGTAGCCCTGACTGAAGTGGCAGATAATATGAGTGCCTGAGTTAAAAAAGGGAAACATATATCAATTCAGGAAAGGACAAGGAAGACATAGTGGCCGCACTAGAAAACCTGAAACTTTACTCAGACTTTATGGCTGAGGCTGCAATCGACTCTTTGACCCTCTTCTTATCGCATGTTTTACTCAGTCACAAAGAGATGTGCCATGTGGCTTAGGCCTTTCATTGCAGACCCTAAGCAATCTTGGTGCAAAATCCTCTATGGAGGTCAGTCGCACTTTGGTAATAAACTTGATGAATCGCTTCTAAGGCTACATGTGGCAAATCAGGTGCCACACTCTTCCAGAATATTCTAGAGAATTTAGGAACAAGGTTCAGGCAAACATAGGGAAGGTAACAGTACTCATTCATAGAGCCAACAAAGTCTTCCACTCTAGGTGGACAGGACCAGCAGAAGTATTTTGAGTACAAGTCCACCACTGGGTGCGCAGGGCAGTCACCCTGGCCCACACTTGGCAGTTTCAGTGTTCATCAATAGACAGGTTCATTGTCACAAAGATTCCAGAAGATCCAATCAAGAAAGGCATCCTACTACAATGTACTTCAGAACAGCAGATGTTCCTCAAGACCAAAAACTACTATGTTACCTATTATTTCTGGCAACCAGAAATTTGAGCCCAGGGCCTCAGGGTCCTCAGTAGACATAAAATAGTTAAACACTTCAAGATGGAGTTGGTCTCAGGCAACAATTGCAGGGTCCAATGTTGTGCTTAACCCATGCTTGGCAAATTAATCAATCAAATTAAATAAAAAACCTGACTGCAGCACTCACTGATATTCACACATAAATATCTTAAGAAAACTGAAAAAAAATAGTGTTGCTCTGTCAGAAAAATGTACAATTCCAATATATAGTGTATAACAAACAAATAATAAACTAAAAAAAAACTAAATATCAAAGTCCACCAAAAGTGTGCAAAATCTTGATGCAGGTGCTATGCACCAATCATCAACTGATTATAATGCCGCTTACTATATCCTTAGACCCCCACAACTCAAGAGGTCTAAATCAGCATTTAAAACATGACACATACTGAATGGATGGATGGACGCAGGGACGGGACAAGGGGTGGGCAGGAGGGACGGCTGCCCTGGGCACTGTGGTATCATGTGAGGTGTGGGGGCACCTCAAGGAGATTGGGGCGGAGGGGATATGTGTTGAGAAGAGAAATTTCGGGAGTGACAGGGTATAAGAATTGTTCTAGGAGGGCAAATTTAGGGAGGTGTGCTAGGAGTGGTAATTTGGGGGGGATTTGTGCTGGGAGGGGGGATGTGGAGGAAGACTTGTGCTAGGAGCAGGGATTTGGGGATTTTTTGGGGGGGAGGGGGGATGTTTGCTGACACATAGGGGTTGATTTACTAAAGGCAAATAGACTGTGCACTTTGCAAGGTGCAGTTGCACTCTGGTGTTGCTCCAGAGCTTAGTAATTGAGGTAAAGCTTCACTTTGCAATCACCTGCAAGGAAATAAAAAAACAGCATTTTTGCTTGCACATGAGTGGATGATGGAAGTCAGCAGAGCTTTTTCTCATTACTACGCTCTGGAGCAACCGAAAAGTGCACAGCCTATTAGCCTTTAGTAAATCAACCCCATAATGCTCAAACATCTGGAGGGGGGGGGGGCACAATTTGGCTCTAGATAACCTTGTCCCGGCACTGGATGGACGGATGCCTCCAGCTCACTTCCTCTCTTACCTAAGCAAGCCTCAAGCATCACTCTCTCATGAATGGCATGCCCCAAAAGTGGTCACTGGATCGCTTCCCATTGACTGGTCTCAGCGGCAAAAAACACATACCAGGGATAGAGCAAGGAAATCCCATATTGAAGTATCATTTTAAAGACATTTATTAATAAACCAAGTGGGTACTCATAAAACAGATAGTATGACAAGCATATCGCACAGCACCGCCGACTCTCCAGGCAGACGTGATAATGTCAAACTCTGTCGGAGGTGCCTATGAGTTCCAGGAGTGGTAAGAGACTAAGGCAAGCATTGTTCACTACTATCTGACACAACTTCTATTACTGAGATGAGCGTTTAATGTTTTATTTTTGTGAGCAATATTTTACCTTAGTGGTTCAGTTCTTAAAAGGAGCACTCATCATCAAACCCCCCAGAGGAACTCAAGATAGATTTACTTGCGGTGCTGGACTATCTCATGAGGAGCACCTTTGTAGCCCCTTAAGTCATGTAGTCTTTGGCTATTATGTTTAAAGAGCATTTTTCTGATTGTAGTAGCCTCAACCTCCAGAGCAGGGATATGCAATTAGCGGACCTCCAGCTGTTGCAAAACTACAAGTTCCATCATGCCTCTCCCTCTGGGTGTCATGCTTGTGGCTATCAGAGTCTTGCTATGCCTCATGGGAATTGTAGTTCTGCAACAGCTGGAGGTCCGCTAATTGTATATCCCTGCTCCAGAGTATATGAATTGAATGCTTTCGAATGAAAAGAACATTTCATTGTGTTACTCCAAGATTGGGCAGTTCCAGTACCAATGCTATGATCTCTTCCAAAAGTAACCTCAACCTTCCATGTTAAAGCAGATCTCCCACGCAAAATCGACTTTTTGTTTATGGGCTATAATTAAAAGTGTAATAGCACTGCTGTGCTAAACTCACGTTTCTTGTTTCCCACCGCCGCTCCGCTGTTATTCTGTCCCGAATAAAAACTTATATTCTGGCTTTCCTCCTGTTGCCATCTTAGCTTTGGGCGGTAGAAGCCCAGAAGCAGGCACTTCCTCTTTGCGGTGGACACTGTCCCAGCATCCACCGCTCGATCTCTCTCGCGCATGCGCACTGGCAAAGGTGTCCGGCGGCGTGAGCGTCTCCTTACAGGATCAGTATCTGTGCTGTAATGGAGAATTTTTAAACGCCCGCCCTTTCCTTTGTTTACATCCGCGTCACTTCCTGCAAAACGAAGTCGCGCGATGTTTGTGCTAACAGAGCGGAATATTATAATTAGGGAGCTCGGAGACAGGCTCCCAGCAGGCACAGCGCGGGACAGGAAGCTACAGAAAACCCGTTGAAAACCTGAGTGGCTGCAGACCGGAAGCAATTGTATTTAACAAGGTATTCTAACAATTTTTAATATGAAAATCGCTGATTATGCATCATTTAGGAGCGGTAGGAACATTAAGCGAAGTTGATTTCAGGGTGGAGCTCCGCTTTAATCATGAACTGGTACTTTCTGTTCTACAGGAGCTTCATCCACTGGACATTGCAAGAATCCTCAAGGCCTATATAGGAGCTGCTGCTTCAATGTTATGCTCAGAACATTTGTTTATCATCCTGTAGGAGAAGAATAAAGAATAATAATAAAGAATAAAGGAAAGGAAGCTAGAATGCTCACTTTATGGATCATTAAAGTGATTTACCAGACTTATAGAGCTAAATCTCTGCTTGTGCCAGAGGAGGTGACCACTTATTCTATAAGGCAGTATTTCGACTTCTTGGATAGCTTCCCGCTTCCAACTCTTCAAATTAAAATTCGTTTTAATCGGTATTAAACTGAAAAAAACTAACATTTATTATCTTGCAGCTTAACAATTATTAAATGTGATGGCTGCATTAATTTTATTTTCTTAATCTTTCTTTCTGATTAGATTTACCAATTAGATGGTTAAGACAAACTATTAACCACTGACGGGGGTGCTTACAATGACCAGCTTTCATTCATTTATGTAAAACCTTTATGCCAAAAGTAACAAGACGGTCCGAACCTTGGCCGGTTCCTGTGGAACAATGCTGAATTGAAAAAACAGTGGGCAGGCAGGCAGGCCACATTGATTGATTATTCAACTTGGGTACAACCAGCCTACTGGATTTTATATGTGATTATTGCTAGTGGCTGTTTTAGCCTCTAGCAGGGATGGACTGGCCATTGGGACTACAGGGAGTTTCCCGGTGGGCCGATGGCTCAGTGGGCCGGCTTCAGTGACAGCGGACCACCTCCCCTCTCCGCTCCTCTGTCTCTCCCTTTCCGCAGCGCTCACCTTCTCTCCCTCCCCGCAGCGCTCACCTAGGGGGGTACAGAGAAGCAAGGGGAGGACCAGAGGAGCAGGGGGGACAATAGAGGAGCATGGGGGAGGGGACCGACAGCTGACTCAACAGCTATGGCCTGGGAGTTTCTCACTTCTGCCTAATCTTGTCCCATAAGGGGGGCACTGAACTGATTTTTTTCCCCCGGGTGAAATAAGGTCTAGCTTCCCCACTGGTACTGCCTATAAGAATACCAGTACCAGCCGTTCTACTCTAATAAAGTAGAATGGCTAGTGGCTAGTGAAGGGGCAGAGGGGGCTTGGGTGGCGTATGAGTTGACCTGGGAGAGACCTGTCAAAGTGGGCCAGTCTGGATAAAGTCCAGGGCCAAATGTTTGGCCCAGTCCAGCCCTGGTCTCTAGCAATAATAACTGTGTTCTGCCAGCCAGAAGAACACAATGGCTCGGCAGGAGGAATTCCCTTGTCAACACAGTTTGTGTTGATGGAGGATGCTAGCAAATTTCTTTCCTGCATCCCGTGGTTGCAGAAAAAAAAATTTGCTCCATCAATGACCGGCCTTAATTGGGGTTCAATTTGTTTAGTGTGTTTGAATCTGATTCCCCCCTCCAAAACGTGTATTACTGCTGTCCAAATGTGTTTCTATTGCTCTTTCATCCAGAGTGTAGGTACCCTAATACAGAAGGTGTTTTACTGGCCAGATCACCAGGTGAAAACAGAGGGGAAAAGACAATTTTTTTTTTTAAAGCAGCCACCACATCCAATGATTAGTAAGCTGCAATATGTTACATTTTTGGATTTGGGTTTATTGCAGCTTTAATCATCCCTCCCTTGTTTGTTTAGATAAATCCTATTAGAGTATTGCCGGAGAGATGCCAGTAAAATGAAACATTAATGTCCCAATATTTTCATTAAAGCGGGGGTTCACCCTATAAAATAAAATAAAAAAATGTTTTTTTCTTCTAGCCTAAAATTCGGCATTGTAGCGCGAGCTACAGTATGCCGGTCTTAATTTTTTTATCGCCGTACTCACAGTGTAATCGTACATAGTAGATTCCGACTGCCCACGGGGAATGGGCGTTCCAATCCAGACGGAAGGTGATTGACGGCCGGCTCTGGCGCGTCACGCTTCTCCAGAAATAGCCGAAATAGGCTTGGCTCTTCACGGCGCCTGCGCATAGTCTGTGCGCAGGCGCCGTGAAGAGCCGAGACCTACTCCGGCTGTCTTCGGGGAGCGTGACGTGCCAGAGCCGGCCGTCAATCACCCTCCCTCTTGAAAGGAACGCCCATTCCCCGCGGGCAGTCAGAATCTACTATGTACGATTACACTGTGAGTACGGCGATAAAAAAATTAAGACCGGCATACTGTAGCTCGTGCTACTATGCCGAATTTTATGCTAAAATGTTGTTCTGCAGGGTGAACCACCGCTTTAAGTTTCCTTTTGTGACTATTTCCATTGCATTACATGGATCCACCCTTATAATTCAGAAATGTCTAGTTATGAAATGTTATCTCAGGGAGGGCTGTTCAGTTAATTGGCATGTGGTCCTAACTGAATGGGAGGAGTGGGGGGGTTAGCCCGTTAGTGTAATGCCATGGAGATAGGAAAGGAAAAGGAAAAAATATGGTAAGTATTTGGACATGAATTTTCTGTTTTTCTATTGTTCCATAATCTCCTTCTCCATAAGTAGATAAGTAACTGGGCTTGTAAAGTTCAGCTTTTGTAAATACCAGTTAATGAAGAGATTATGGCACAATAGAACAACTTATACATAGATTGTATGTGAACTGTTTTTAGGTGGTAATATTGAATGCATTATTTCTTTGTGTTTCAGTTCACTGCTTTATTTACACTTTATATTAAATATATAATTATGTTAAGACTGTAAGCTCTCATAAGCAGGGCCCTCCTAATCCTCCTGTAATGATCTGTATTGTAACTGCACCATCTCCCTTTAGAAAGGTAGACAGGTAACATTGCTCTCTGGCAGGGACAACCCAATCCATACACCAGATCCACTCACAGGTGCCTGAGCTTGATGCGTCCCATCACATTTCAAGTCACAAACAGTAGAAAGGAGCCGGCCACACTGAAGTCCTTGAAGTGTAATTTATTGGTACATCGGAGTGACAATTAAACAATAAAGCTGACGCGTTTCGTCTTCCAAAACGTGTCAGTCTTATTGTTTTATTATCACTCCGATGTACCAATAAATTACACTTCAGAACTTCAGTGTTGCTGGCTCCTTTCTACTGTTTGTGACTGTCTCCCTTTATTTGATAAAACACTGCACAAACAATATATATTCTGTAAAATAATAATAATATTTTTATGAACTAATGTGGTATACACATTGATTAAATACAGTATAATCAGCACGTTATTAGCTGCATTTCATATGGCAGGCATGATGGCAGCTTTCCCCACCGGCAGACTAAAATGATCAGTGTTGCCAGCTATAGCCAGTGGCACTGATTAGGTCGAAAAAAACAACAACAGGCTGGTTGTACATAATTTGATTGAGAGATCGACTTCTGTACAACCAGCCTGCCCATAGATGGATCAAAATTTGTCCGGTCCCTGGTGAACTGGCTGAATTGCAATCTATCTGTGGCTGCCTTTAGGACAGGCTGAGCCTCCTTCTATTAACACATCATTGGGAAGGCAAACTTTGCTTACGTCTATGAGGTGCAGACCCCGGATAGGAAGATTTCAGCCACAGGATGTAAAGATTGTGGCAGGTCATTTATCCTGAAACTTAGGTCCTTGTGCAGACTGTTTCTGTTATTGAGTGACATTACTGAAATTGTCTCCAAATTGCTCTTCTTTATTGTCACCCTTACACACTCGCTTCTGGTGGAGACTGTGGGGTTGCTTTATTAAGCGCATATACAGTAGGTGCCGCCGATTTTGTGTTTCCAGCGTGATGGTATCGCGCTGGAAACCACCAATGCGAGGCTGTGCTTCTCGCACTCGCCACCTCCACGAGATGCCACACATCCATAGGAATCCATTGGGGGTGGCGAGCGGGAGGAGCGACATAGCTCGGCGCTGGCTCCAGCAGCAGAGGCGAGATTGACACAATATCTGTACTGTAGGCTGTTCACTTTGCATGGGAATGTGCACTGTGCAAGGGAATTTTCCTAAGAGCTTAGTAAACATTTTGAGCTTTCACTTTGCAAAAAAATACCCAATCAAGAGCAAGAAAAATTGCAAAAAAAAATTGGATTTGGATTGGATGACTGAAGTCAGCAGGGCTTCACCTCATTTACTAAGATCTGATGGAAATTTCCTAGCAAAGTGCAGCTTCCCTTGCAAAGTGAACAGTCTATCTGATTTTAGCAAACCAACCCCATGTGGCTATACCATAGTTTAGCCTTTTTTAACCAGAGTGCCGAGCAACCTGGGGTGCCTTTAGTTTTTTTCAGGGATGCTTTGGCAATATGCCTAAAAATTAACAAAAATGTTATACAAGCCAGTGGATGGAGGAGGCTTGCCTTTTAGTTAAAAGGTTTTCAATGTGCAGCGATACAACCTTCAGCTACCAGTGTTTTTTTAACAACCAAATATGTCATTGGTTGATGAGGAGGACGTCAGGCACTATACATCATCTTTGTTTGTCCCTCTCCGTCATCACTGGGGTCACATTAACTGGGTGAGGGAGGGAAACCGAGGGAAAAGAGAAATATTGGAATACTAGTAAATACCAGTGTGATTTGGAAGAATAAATCATCTCTGGGTGTCCTCAGGGCCGGATTAACATAGGGGCTATTTGAGCTGCAGCTCCAGGCCCTTTCCTCAAGATAGGCCCATGTATGTAGCTGAAGACCCACCCCACCCCACATGCTTTCAATTTTACATGTTTAGAGTTACAGAGGAGGTCTAGTGTTAGAATTATTGCTCTCGCTCTAACGATCGTGGCTTATGTAACCTGTGTGTATCTGGCTCTGATACTAGCCAGGGCCTTCCCAGGGACTGACTAGTATCTCTCCCCAGCCTGTCCCCCACACACCCTCTCACCTGCTGACCTGTGTTGCTAACTATAGCTGGCAGCACTGATTGTTTTGGGAAAAACCTGACAGGCTGGTTGTATTCAAGTCAGATAATAGATTGACTTGTGTAAAACCAGCTAGCCCATAGATAAATCGACTATGGCTGGTCTCTGCTTAATTGGCGTAATTTCAATCCATGTATGTACCGCTTAACCACTACGCATTTCCTAAACATCCTTCCACAAACCTTTACATTTTCCTTCCCAGATTCCTTCATTCTCCTTAACTGTACATACTCTCCACACTTCTCTCCTATACATACTGCTCACTGTCATACCCTACACACTCCTCTCCTGTACATAGTGCCCGCTGTCAGACACTTCTCTCCTATACATAGTGCCCACTGTCATACTCTCCACACTCCTCTCCTGTACATACTGCTCACTGTTATACCCTCCACACTCCTCTCCTATACATAGTGCCCACTGTCATACCCTCCACACTCCTCTCCTATACATAGTGCCCACTGTCATACCCTCCACACTTCTCTCCTATACATAGTGCCCACCGTCATACTCTCCACAATCCTCTCCTGTGCACACTGCTCACTGTCATACCCTCCACACTCCTCTCCTGTACATACTGCTCAAAGTCATAC
Organism: Rana temporaria; assembly: GCF_905171775.1. Classification (NCBI taxonomy): domain Eukaryota; kingdom Metazoa; phylum Chordata; class Amphibia; order Anura; family Ranidae; genus Rana; species Rana temporaria. Next base: position 206,970,885 of record NC_053492.1, on the reverse strand, counting down.
TCCTCTCCTATACATAGGTCCACTGGGTCAGTAGGGGGCCCCATGAGAGGCTCCTGGGATCCTGTGACAATAAAGTGGTAGTAAACTTTGCTAACATTACTACTTTTTAGAGGCCCTGAGGTAGGTTATGCCATAGTGTACAAGTATGCACAGCATATAAGCACATTACGGTACACTTAAATTGTCAGACTGAGCCCTCCAGTGCTGCGATCTGTGATCTGTTCGGCGGGTCCTGGGCACTTCCATCTTCACCAGGTCTTCCTTCTGGGCTATGTGCCTTCGGTCACCTTGGCTGGGCTGCGTTGATGTCATTCCCATACATGCTCATGCATATCCTCTCTCTCTCTCATCCCCCCTTTCTCTCTCATCCTTCCTCCCTTACCCCTCTCTCATCCTCTCTCTCTCTCTCTCTCTCTCTCTCTCTCTCTCTCTTTCTCATCCTCCCTCTCTCTCTTTAATTTATTTTGTTATAATTAAAAAAATTGTATATTAATTTATTTTTTATTTATAAAAGGCCCACCAAAATCCTCAGCACCAGGCCCATGATGTTCTTAATCTGGCCCTGGGTGTCCTACGTGTGTGGATGTTGCTGTGTTACGTAAAAATGTTAGATTGTTTTTTTACATTTTGCAATGGGGTGCCTCGAGATTGTGCAGAATTTTAAAGGGTGCCTTGCTCAGGAAATTCTATTCTTTCCAAAATTGAATTTAAAAGCAAACAAAATGTTGCAGTACTTGACGTTTATCAAGTCTCTGTTGGCATTATCAAAGCACTAACAAGAATTGACCAGTGTATAGCCAGCTTTAGGGTTATGTGTGAGGGTAAGGTCAGCCAGTTTATAATCAAATCTCGACCAGTTTAGCAGGAACCAGCCAAGATTATTATTATTAATATTAATATTATTATTATTTAGGTTCTTATATAGTGCCATCAATTTACGCAGCACTTTTACATATACATTGTACATTCACATCGGTCCCTACCCTCTAGGAGCTTACAATTTAAGGTCCCTAACTCACATTCATATACTAGGGCCAATTTAGACAGGAGCCAGTTAGGCCCCGTACACACGACCGGATCGATCCGCTGGGATTGATCCGCGGATCAGTTCCAGCAAATAGATCCAGTCGTTTGTACGGCCTAGCGGACATTTTCAGGCGGATAAAAATCCAGCCGACGGATTTTCAGCGGCTAAAAATGTCTTGGCATGCTAAGAAATCTATCCGCTGGAATCCTGTCCGCCGGACTTATCCGGTCATCTGTACAGACTCACCGGATAAGTCCGTCCGATCCCATCCCTCGCATGCGTCGTAATGATTCGACGCATGCGTGGAAGTATTTACCTTCCAGGGTCGCGCACATCGCCGCGTCATCGTCGCGGCGACGGCGCGGCCACGTCGCCGCGGATGTATTCCGCAGGGATTTTGATCTGATGGTGTGTACAGCCATCAGATCAAAATCCGCCAGAGGATTTATCCGCTGGAAACGGTCCGGAAATCCTCTCGTGTGTACAAGGCCTTAAAGATTCTAACCATGTATGACCATGGTGAATGTACAAAGTTGATCTCTCGATCAACTTGGGTATAACCAGCCTGCCTGATCTTACATGTGGTTATTGCTAGCGGCTGGTATAGCCGCTAGCAATAATCACTTTCTTCTCCTGATGGTGATGGCTTTTTTAATTACTGTAGGTCCGGGATACTTATTTTGCACTATTTTTTAAATCCAAGCTAGATTTGAGCATACAATTTTAGCTGTTAAAATATTTTTTTAGGTGTTATGCGATTTATTTTAAGGTTTAATTTACGGGTTAGCCTGGGGGTTAAAGTGGAACTACACTGCATCTGAACACCACAAATCCAAAAAACAATTTAATTCATTTTAAAAAAAAATGAATGCCTCCATGCTTTATTTTGCCATCAAAACCATCAAATTTGCTTATGTGTCTTCCACACTGACTCTATGGGTGACATTTGCTGAGTGTTTTCAGTGTTTTATACATGGTACAGAATCTTTGTTGACTTTGTTGATTTCAATATTCAATATGTAGTTATGGCAGGAAAAGCTTTTATATTTTTATGTTAGTTCATTTGCACAATGAATCATTTTAAGTGAACACAGTTTTCCTAAGTAAAGTGAACAATATAGGACACGGATGCACATGATATTTTTAGTATTGTGATTGATTTAAATCTCTCATGATTGATTGCTTTGTTTGCCGCACATTGATTTTCATGGGGTCTAGCATACAGAAGATCAATTTACCACAATCAGATTGTACCATACTGCAATTTCTTTTAATAAATCACCCTTGTGGTGTTAATTTAACCTGAGAGCAACTAAAGCAAAACAAAAATCATTTTCTAAAATAATAGAAAGTTGCTGTAAAATTGTCTGTAAATTGTTTGCATAGTAGTGGTCAGCCTTTGTACCAAAAATTCAAGAACTGTTCAACGTGTTTATTATTTGATTTTTTTGTATGGCTGCATGCTTAAAGCGGAACTTAAGTAATGTTTTCAACTTCCCATTTAATAAATCTCCTGCCAGTAAATACCTTATACAGCCCACTTCCTGTTTCTTGTCTGGTAAAAAGCCTAGGCTTATGACATCATGCACAGCTCACTCTCTCACTCTCCTGAGAGTTTGCCAGGATGGAGAGGGCCAATCAGAGCTGCAGAGCTGGAGGTGTGCCTCTGTGTGTCTGTGTAAATCCAGGAAGTGAGCAGGCAGCAGCTTCAGCTGCCCACAGTTAAAATGGTTGCAGCCAGACTCGGTGGAGGGAGATTTCTGCTGCATATTTGGCAAGTACAGAATCACAATATATATAAAAATAATATACAGAGTGGTTGGAGAAAAACTTCAAGATGGCAAGATGTTTTTATTACAAATTATGTGCGCAGACTGCAGTTTCTCTTTAAATTACAAAAATATTCCACTATAATTGAAAATTTCTACAAACAACACTGGTGATGTTTTAGTGGTCTCTAATGCTATTTTTTGCTAAGTAAGTAAAGTGTATGTATACCTATATCATTTGCTATTTGTTTTTGTTTTTTTTGTATCTATTGCTATCTATTTTGGGAGATTTGTCTTCACTTCACTTCTGTCTTCAAAAGAAGTAAGAGAAAATCTCCACTAATTGAGTGGAATTCTTAAAGTGGAACTAAACTCTCACAATCAACATTTAAGCCCTGTACACACGATCGGTCCATCCGATGAAAACGGTCTGATGGACCGTTTTCATCGGTTAACCGATGAAGCTGACTGATGGTCAGTCGTGCCTACACACCATCGGTTAAAAAAACGATTGTGTCAGAACGCGGTGACGTAAAACACAACGACGTGCTGAAAAAAACAAAGTTCAATGCTTTCAAGCATGCGTCGACTTGATTCTGAGCATGCGTGGATTTTTAACCGATGGACGTGCCTACAAACGATCGTTTTTTTTTCTATCAGTTAGGTATCCATCGGTTAAATTTAAAACAAGATTGCTTTTTTTTAACCTATGGATAAATAACCGATGGCGCCCACACACGATGGGTTTGGACCGATGAAAACGGTCCATCAGACCGTTCTCATCGGTTTAACCGATCGTGTGTACGCGGCCTAACATTTTTTTTTATTCTCATGCTGCTAGCAGTAGTAAATAGATATGAAGGTATATTATATTTGCTTGTTGTAAACGTTTCTTCTTTTTTTACATTTCTTCAGTTGCTTGCTGGTTTCTGGCCTAGCCCAAATTAATGTCATACATTCCAGGAGTCTTCCTGGGCATATTTTTCTTTCATTTGAAGGAGGACAGGTGGGCTTTCTAATTTAAGCACACCCTCCGGCGTGAATGTCAAGTTAAGGGCAGATGGGTTGCAGGAAATAAATGTCCCTTGAATCAACTGCTCCTTCTCAAGATGGCCGCAGCTAGAAATGCTAGGAGGGTGTTTTTCAAAGTGATATTTCAACAAAATAAAGCATGGAGATGTAGATGGGTAGATGAGTTTGCTTTAAATATTACACATGAAATAATTAGCATCTTCAGTCTTTGGTGTTAAAATACAGTTAAAGTGGATTTAAACCTTCTGTTATACCCAGTGAAGCCAACAGCCTCAGAGAGGAAACAAATCCCCCTACATAAGTTTTACATGTATATCTGCTGTTTTCAGCTTGCTATAATCCTTACAAAGTGAACATCATGTTAGACATTTTTTCTTCCTGTTCAGCACTGGGATTGAAGTCTTGGCATACACTGTGTGACAGCTGATTATAGGAAAAGCACACACCTATCCACAGGCAAAGGAAGGAAGGAATGTGCAGAGCTATGCTGTGAATAGACAAGCTTTCTGCTAATCTATTTATAGAACTCACCTCGACACAGATTTCAGGCTGGTTTTATCTCGGTTGTCGAAGAACTTGTCAGAAGTTATCATGCTGATAACAGAAGAACGGAGAAGCATAAAGACATGGGACTTAGGGCTTTGGAGAGAGATAATAAAACACTACAGATATATGTGCTTAGGTCAAATTTAATGAATAAGGTTTGCATCCTTTAACTTTCACTTTAAGCTAGGCATAGACTGTGCAAATTTTTCCTGTTTCTGAGGAACTGGCCGAAATTCAAGCCTAGTTCCGTCTATTGCGTTGTGGCTACAATTCAAGCAACCACCCACAGTCAAAACCCGCTGCATTTTCGAAATAGTGCATGAACCTTTTTTCTGCAGGAAACACAGGCACGGCAGCCCATTCAAATAAATGGACTGCCATGCCGACGCTGTGCAAACGTAGGCCGCAAACACACAATAGTGTGAACCAGGCCTCACTCAGTGGGTGATCCTGTTTGCAGCCTCCTGCCCAACATCCTACAAATGAAAAATGGAGTGAGATGAGAAGAAAATTGGCCAATTAGATGCAGATACTGTTCGAGTATTTTGACAGCTGGTGGGGCTGGCTGTAAGAAAATGCAATAGCAACAGCAGGAGATTCATCCATTCTAACTATATAGCATGGATAAAAGAATCTGTTAGATACCTTTTCTGTCAGTGTACAAGCAGCTTCAGACCCTTGTCAAAGGCATCCCTTTTATAAGATTTCCCTTCATCTATTGTTCCTGTGACAACTGCAGAAAAAAACGTTCCTTCTCTAAAGCCTCGTACACACCACTGACATCTCAGGAGGAGCCAGTGTACTAATAATCTGATGTTAGTACAGTGATCTCCCCTGATCGGAAGATGGTCAGCAGACTTTTTTCGATCATGAGCCTTTGACAGAAGCTGGTCAGACCGGCTGCGATACACATGAATTGGCCGATGCTGGCCGGCATTGTGTGTACAAGGCTTAATAGTCACCAAGACAAAAAGAAGGAAGAATCATTCCAGTAGGAGCACTGATGGCAATAAAAACTTTATGGGGGTTCTAATCTTTCCTTACTCTACCCCCCCCCCCCCCAAAAAAAAAAATTTGGGCTATGCATACACTTTAATAAAGCCTTGCAAAAACTTTAAATGTACAGTCAATACTAGGGAGACACAATATTTGCACTAGCCAATATTTTAGGGCCATGCAGGGTCCCAATCTTAAGATGACTAGTGATATGCCTTGAAGAAGGGGCCCTTGAAGTAGGGATACGTTCGTCATCTGTCCGGCAGATCGGATCAGATGACAATCAGATGAAAGCGGAGATGCAGTCCATTCCCATCCAATGTGTTATGTGTCACTGGCGAAAAAATATATATTTTTGTGTATACTGTGGATCTGCTGCAGTATTGTGTACACCTCCAATGTGGTAAAGTGTATGAAAATATGTGTGAAAGAATGTGTTACTGCGTCAATCCTACAACCTTATTGTTGTGATGGTGAACCCAATGAAAATATTAACATTCATGCTGTGTACGCAAAGAAATCCAACCTAAAAATTATAATAATAATAATACCATATACCAAATGACAGTGGGGTAGATTCAGGTACAGCTGCACGCTCCTTACGGACGCGCAGTGTACCCTTTTTACCCTGCGCCTACGCAAATTATTTGCGCTACGCTTCATTCATGAAGCAGAAGCCACGTAATTTGCGTGGGCGCTCTTCAAAAATGCCCTGCGTAAGGGTGCCTAATGTAAATGATCCTGTAGGGGGCGGGAATCATTTAAATTAGGCGCGTTCCCGCGCCGAGCGTAGAGCGCATGCTCCGTCAGGGGAAACTTTCCAGATGTGCATTGCGGTAAATGACGTTGCAAGGACGTCATTTGCTTCAAAGTGAACGTGAATGGCGTCCAGCGCCATTCACGATTTACTTACGCAAACTACGTAAATTTCAAACCTCGCGACGCGGGAACGACGGGTATCCTTAGCATTGGCTGCCCCTGCTTTTAGCATGTGCAGCCTTACGCGAAACCCGACGTACTCAAACGACGTAAACTGCGTACGCAGGGCTCGCGTAACGTTGTAAGAATGCAGCCTAAGATATGAGGGCATAAGAGCCTTATGCCACGCATATCTTAGGCTGTAGTCGCCGTAACGAGCTCTCTGAATCAGGAGAACTCGTTACGCCGGGGCAAGTAAGCAATTGTGCTGCGTAACTATGGTTACGCAGACGCAATTGCTCTCTGAATCTGGGCCACTGTTATTAAAAATAAAATAAAATTAGCTGTGTCCATAAAGAAAGTCCAATAATATAGTGCTCCGTGCTGTAACAAATATATGACTGCTAATCCACCAAATCGTGCCACCGTCACAAACTTCTGAAGTGGGCACTCACCAGAACTAAGTATAAAGTACACGAAAAAACAAACACAATGACGGCGCATAAGAGGGAAATTTTAACCACAATTCCACAAAAAGTGGATAAATAAATTATTATAAAAAGGGAAGGGGAGGAAGGGAAACGAAAAGACCAGTGACTGAATTATAATAAAGAGGATGGTAAGGAAAGTCCCAATATTTAAAGTTCGTATATAAACAGTTCAGGATGACACATACACAGTGTCAGCACTTTGGAGAGTGAAGCAAGACTCTGTAATAGCAAAAACAAAAAATGCGCCTACTAAGTGCAGTATGTCTGATAATATGGAATTTATTAATTAAAACAGCCAAATGGCTACTCACTAAAAAGTAGTACAAAATGCACTCATAAAAAGGGAAGTGTAGTTACTGTGGATCGTCAGCCGATGATGGTGGCTTCTCTGGTGAAGGTTTTGTTGATTGCTGTCCAGGGAAGAAGCGTGGCAAAGCACTGCGGGCACAGCGAAACCCGGAAGTGACTGTTCGGCAGCGTGCGTTCCAGCCTGGAGCGCACACGGCTCTCGGCGACAAGAAGTGACGTCCGGCAGGGGCTCGTGGTGTCCCTGCGCATACTGCACTTAGTAGGCACATTTTTTCTTTTTGTTTTTTTAAGTATAAAGTACGCCTGTAGTTTTATCTTAGGTAGCTCTCTCCTCTCCCTGTGGCTAATCCACAATCAGTTTCCACCAATGTGCTCCAAAAAATACTCTCATAGGGTTACTGGTTATTACTCTTTCTTGTAAAACAAGGGACTAATCATAGGGTAGTATGTCTCAACTTTTATTAAAATGTGTAAATATAAAATCTCACTCACATGATTTAGTGCCTTCAGACCGGCACTAAGTCTTTTTCAGCAGTGCCGAGCGAAAGATGCTCACCAATGTGTGGATTCTCTCAGCCAGCGTGCACTCCATGCCTCCGTAGCCGTGCGGATCAACGGCATGAGGTGACGTATGACGTATAACGTCCAATGTGTTACCCAGAACCCTTTACAGGGTTTCGTAATCCACCGCAATCCTGACGACGCACGGTGGATTGCAAAACGCGTAGAGGCTTCTGGGTAACACGTCGGACGTTATACGCCATACGTCACCCCCTGCCGTTGATCCGCTTGGCTACAGAGGCATGGAGCCCATGCCGGCGGAGAGGATCCACACATTGGTGAGCGTCTTTCGCTCGGCACTGCTGGAAAGACTTAGTGCCGTTCTGGAGGCACTAAATCATGTGAGTGAGATTTTATATTTACACATTTTAATAAAAAATTGAGACATACTATGCTATGATTAGTCCCTTGTTTTACAAGAAAGAGTAATAACCAGTAACCCTATGAGAGGATTGTTTGGAGCACATTGGTGGAAACGGATTGTGGATTAGCCACAGGGAGAAGAGAGATCTACCTAAGATAAAACTACAGGCGTACTTTATACTTATGCCGCGTACACACGATCATTTTTCGGCATGAAAAAAACATTGTTTTTCAGCATGTCGAAAAAACGACGTTTTCCCAACTTCATCATTAAAACGATGTTGCCTACACACCATTGTTTTTAAAAAATGATCTAGCAAAGCACGGTGACGTACAACACGTACGACGGCACTATAAAGGGGAAGTTCCATTCGCCTTTGGGCTGCTTTAGCTGATTCCATTTTAGTAAAAGACGATTCACGCTTTTTTGTCCGTTACAGCGTGATGAATGTGCTTACTCCATTATGAACGGTAGTTTTACCAGAACGAGCGCTCCCGTCTCATAACATGCTTCTGAGCATGCGCTGTTTTTTTACGTCGTTTTAGCCCACATACGATAATTTTTTACAACCCGAAAAACGACATTGTTTAAAATGACGTTAAAAAATGCAGCATGTTCGAAAAAAAAAGTTGTCGTGTTTCAGAACCTGAAAAATGATGTGAAGCCCACACACGATCATTTTAAATGACATTTTTGAAAAACAAAGTTTTTTTTCATGCCAAAAATGATCGTGTGTACGCGGCATAACTTCTGGTGAGTGCCCACTTCAGAAGTTGGTGACGGTGGCACGATTTGGTGGATTAGCAGTCATATATTTGTTACAGCACGGAGCACTATATTATTGGACTTTCTTTATGGACACAGCTAATTTTATTTTATTTATTTAATAACATTGTCATTTGGTATATGGTATTATTATTATTATCATTTTTAGAATGGATTTCTTTGCGTACACAGCATGAATGTTAATATTTTCATTGGGTTCACCATCACAACAATAAGGTTGTAGGATTGGCGAAGTCCATTCCCATCCGACTGCTCCAAAGAGAGCAACGGGCTGTGTCCGTGTCCACACTGCATAGAGGATCAGACACAGACCTGTCAACTGCCTGCTCAGTGGGGATCAGTGGAGAGACCCCCCGCTGAGCAGGTATATCCGCTTGGACGGAATCTGCCCAATGTGAAAGGGGCCTTATGTGACACTGCACTAACAAATGAGTGTATATGTTTGCTGGTACATATGATTGTTTTATGGGATATTAATTTCCAACATGCTGGAAATCTGTGATCATTCTAGAATAATTTCCTTTTCTCTGTAGAAATGAGAACAGCCCCTTTACAGTGTACAGTCAGATCGATGAGAAAAATAAGTGTGGTTCCCAGAGCTGAGGCAATCTGAACAAACATGGGCACGTCTCTCACCATGCTTCATGCTTGATGAGACATCTGTCTGTGTATGGCAAACTTTTGAAACAACTTCTTTCAGCAGGCACAAATATAAATCTTTATAATGGTCTTCCGGAGTAGTCCCAGCTTTCCTCTTTTAGTCATCCTATCTATTGTTTATTCTGATAAGACATCTGCTTGAATTATGCACTCCTTTAATAGGAAAACGTATTCTCCCCAGACACCCCCAGGCCCTCTTTCCTACATATGTTGCCTCCTTGAAAGATTGCACTTTTGCATGAAACAGCTGTCAGAATAAGCCCACTCTACACAGACCTCCATTTTTTTGCTTCTTCTATAGTAAAGACACCCTTTACAGAGTGTATTACCATACTGCAAGGTCACAGAGTAAAAAAAAAAACATCTAAGTATATGGCAGTGATACACATTCTGTCACCTTAACCTGCAGTAAAATATGTGGTGCAGATGAAGCCTTCCTTTTGCTTATTTACATTCATAAATATGTATACACGCCTTAATGGAGGGAAACAAATTAGAACCAGGTTGGGTTTCTCCACTCCAACCTCCCACACTCAATAGCATCACCCTCTGGAGGCAAGGAAATGAAAACTGCACAGGGAGTTTCTGTCAAACTTTTACGGGGCATCAGTCATCAAAAACAGATGAAACATATTCCAAGGATGTTTGTAAAAGGTATCTACTTATGTAAGGTTGTAAGAGGTTCTGAGAATAATTAGGAGGTTTATTATATAAATAAGCAGGCTGAGCTTGGAAAGGTCATTTGACTATCTTCTGTGAAAAGAAAGTAAACATGCCGGCAGAGCCATCAATTAAGATGGAGAAAATGGAAGTTTAAGTGACACTATTACTGCCCATGTTATACTGATGTTTTACTGCAATAACAATATAAATACACTTAATGCTACAATAAAATATTTAAGATTTTGAGCTGCAGAATGTGTTCTATGGTTTTGAGCTTTGTCATTGTCGTTGTTGTAACTTTTACGAAACACTCATGAAGTTGCCATTCATGTCAATTGTTGGGCATTTTAAGTGTTTTTTAAGTGATTTACCATTCATTGGGGCATGTGGCACTACAGATTTCCCAGGGTCAACTGAAATCTCTTTGAATAATAAAAACAGGGCTTGACAAACCTCAGGTGCCAGTTCGCCATGGTGACCAGAAGTTTTGACCTAAGCCGAATGCTCCCCACTCCACTTGCCCATCTGCGTGCCCGGGACCACCAGGTAGAGGGGACAGGGGGAAAGGAGGAGAGCAGACAAACTTCAACTCACCCCTACCTTCTAGTTGTCGACCCAGAAGTGATGCGTGACACCAATTCCGGGTCCCCGTTGACAGTTTCCCCGGCCATCAAGGCCGTAAAAGAATATAATGTGGTGCGATGTGCATTGCATGCAGTGGAGCACATCGGAGACATGCAGGGTCTTTTGCACACTGGATGTCTCATTAAAGAGAACATGCCACCAAAAAACATCAGCACATAGGGGGACTTTTTTTCCGCTATGTGATGAAAAACACAGCTAGGTAAAAAAAAAGTTTTTTAATTGTAAAATATTTAAGTTACACCCAAGCACATAAACGTATCCCCTCCCAAAAAAGAATTGAAAATTGAGGTCCCCCACCCCACATATACGCACGTACAAATGTAAACGCACGCATTGTAACTACCACTATTTCATTCTCTAGGGTTGTCTGCTTTCAGAAAATATATAATGTTTGGAGGTTTTATAATGTTCAGGCCTAAAATGATTTTTTAAACTTGTGCAAAAAATGCAAAAATTACGCTGGCTGTGAAAGGGTTAAAGTGAATGTAAACTCTCATATATATCCAGTGATGCGAACCGCGTCAGATGATACACGAGGATGAAACCAATCTCCCTTCATAAGGTATATATGTATATCTGCTGTCTTCAGCTTTCTACATTCTTTAGAAAGTAAACATCGTGTTAGAAACTTTTCTTCCTGTTTCAGCAGCAAGTGTGGAGTCCGGGCATACAAAGGCACCCCCCCCCCCCCTTCGACATAGGCAGAGGAACAAAGAAACCAAAAGGATAAGTGCATCCTCACATGTAGTGCGCATGTGGATGCATAATATTTTCACATATGCCACGTCCTAAACAGAGTTTTTAAAGGAAGAATGACTTAGGGGCTAGTCATGGACTTTATCGGCATGGTAGGTTGGTAAAGATAACAGTCACCACAAACGGGAACTTTATATAAAAATTATTTATTACAAAAATATACTTTAAATAAATGTAAAATTGATCTCCAAGAAATGTACACATAGTGTCCAAATTACACAGCGTTCACAGTGATTGAGATAGCTTAGTCACAGAAGATTATAAATGGTTATAATAAAGTAACACCCAAATTAGACATTACTAAATTGGAACTAATAAACAAAGTCCTGATGCGGACAAACACTTAGTTAGTTATTATTTTTTCAATGATTTAATCTCCAAATACAGAAAGGTTTCTTCACAGTAAGAGCTGTGAAAATGTAGAAAAGACTCCCTTAAAGAGGTTGTAAACCTCACTTTATTATTTGTAGGCTTACCTATAGGTACTGTAAATATTTCCAAAACGTGCACTGTTCAGGAGATATTTATTGCATCCTGCACCGATGATGTCACACAGCCAGAGTCCGTGCCCCCCCCCCCAGAAGGAAGACTGACAAAGATGGATGCGGCCTGCAGCGTGGACGACACATTTTTGGTCAGCTGGTCACCAGTCATCTCTATGATCGTCGAAGGCCCAGGCGTGACGTTATGACATCAAGCCCGGATACCCGGAAATAAACAAAGCCGCAATCGCATCTGTCGGCATGAGATTGGTGAATCTCTCCATAAAGAGTACCTGTCACAATAGATTCCTATTACAAGGGATGTTTACATTCCTTGTAATAGGAATAAAAGTGATCAAAAAAATGTACAAAAAAGTGTAAAAATAAAATAATAATAAAAAATGTAAAACGCCCCTGTCCCCAGTAGCTTGCGCCCAGAAGCAAACACACACGAACGTTCTGCTCACATATGTTAACGCTGTTTAAACCACACATGTGAGGTATCGCCACGTGCCAGCAAAAATTAGAGTGCCAGCAACAATTCTAGCACTAGACCACCTCTGTAACTCTAAACTGGTAACCTGTAAAAAAAATTAAGTGTGCACAATTTTAAAGCGTGACATGTTAGGTATCTATTTACTCAACGTAACATAATCTTTCACATTATACCAAAAAATTGGGCTAACTTTACAGTTTTGTTATTTTTAAATTCATGAAACCATTTTTTTTTAAAAAAAGCCTTTGAAAAATGATTGCGCACATACCGTGCAAGATAAAAAGTTGCAATAACGCCATTTTATTCCTTAGGCCGGGTACTCACGAACAAACATGTACGGTGAAAGCGGTCCGTCGGACCGTTTTCACCGTACATGTCTGCCAAAGGGCTTCTGTACGATGGTTGTACACACCATCGTACAGAAGTCCGCGCGTAAACATTACGCGGGGCGTGTCCGCGTCGTCGCCGCGACGATGACGCGGAGACGTGGGCGGGCCTGCCATTTAAAGGCTTCCACGCATGCGTCGAAGTTATTCGACGCATGCGAGGGACGGCGGGCGCCTGGACATGTACGGTAGGTCTGTACTGACGACCGTACATGTCCGAGCGTGCAGGATTCCAGCGGACGGTTTTAAAACACGTCCAGGAATATTTGCCCGCTGGGAAAAGGCCCGGCGGGCAAATGTTTGCTGGAATTCGGCCCGCTCGCGCCTACACACGACCAAACATGTATGCTGAAACTGGCCCGCGGACCAGTTTCAGCATACATGTTTGGTCGTGTGTACGGGGCCTTAGGGTATCTGCTAAAAAAACATATATAGTGTTTGGGGGTTCTGAGTAATTTTCTAGCAAAAAGATGATGATTTTTGCATGTAGGAGAGGAGTGCCAGAATAGGCCCGGTATGGAAGTGGTTAAAGTGTATTTTTTTCTTAAAAATTTGCATTCAAAGTAGGGTGCCCAAATATCGTGCAACATAAAATTGAGCAAGAACTACTTTAAAAAAATATATATACCATTTGGTGGAATCTAAGGCTGGGTTCACACTGCCATGCAGAGTGGCTCACAGCAGGGGCCTGGTGCATCCAGGGATGGACTGGCCATTGGGACTACAGGGAGTTTCCCAGTGGGCCGATGGCTCAGTGGGCCGGCTTCAGTGACAGCGGACCGCCCCCTCCGCTTCTCTGTCTCTCCCTTCCCACAGCGCTCACCTCCTCTCCCTGCCCACAGCGCTCACCTGGGGGGAACAAAGAAGCAGGGGGAGGACCAGAGGAGCAGGGGGAAGGGGACAGACAGCTCACTCAACAGCTATGGCCTGGGAGTTTTTTTTGTCCCATAAGGGGGGCACCAAACTGATTATTTTCCCCGGGTGAAATAATGTCTAGCTTCCCCACTGGTACTGCCTATAAGAGTACCAGTACCAGCCGTTCTACTCTAATAAAGTAGAACGGCAAGTGGCTAGTGAAGGGGGAGAGGGGGCTTGGGTGACCGGGGGGGTGTGGGAGTTGTCCGGCCCCCATAGGAGAGACCTGTCAAAGTGGGCCAGTCTGGATGAAGTCCAGGGCCAAATTTGTGTCCCAGTCCAGCCCTGGGTGCATCCCTGTTCACTGTTTCAGGTCAGATTTCGGTCCGAATTTTGGCTGAATTCAGACCTGAAACAGACCAGAAGACGCACAGGACTCCTGTGCAATTCAATCCGTAGCCGTCCCGGAGCTGTGTGAACCGGTCACAATCTCCTATCATGAAACCTGCATTCATACTAGTGTAAACCCAGCCTAAATGATTTTCTAGCAAAAACAATGTATGTGAGGAATGTCAGAATTGGCAAGGTTTTGAAGTGGTAAAATGACTATACATATTTAAAAAAATAAACACAAAGGCCCGGATTCTCGTAGCACTTATGCCGACCTATCTACAGATACGCGGCGTAAGTGTAAATGTGCGCCGTCGTATCTATGCGCCGTGCCCATAGAACTAGATACGCCTGAAAATAGGCTTCCTCCGACCGACGTAACTTTCCTACGCCGGCGTATCTTGGGCGCATATTTACGCTGGGCGCAAGCGGCGCTCCCATAAATTTACGCGTCGAATATGCAAATGACTGAGATACGCCGATTCACGAATGTACTTGCGCCCGTCGCAGTAATCTACGCCGTTTACGTAAGGCGTACATCCGGCGTAAAGTTATTCCACATATTGGAGGCACATCCCATGCAAAGGTATGGACGACGGAACAGCCGTCGTATTTTACGTAGTTTACGTAGTACTACGTGAATAGGGCTGGGCGTAGGTTACGTTCAGTGATTCGACGTATCTTAGGTGTTCGTTACAACGTGATTCTGAGCATACGCACTGGGAAGCGTCAACGGGACGGCGCATGCGCCGTTCGTTCGGCCCATCATTTGCATGGGGTCACGATTCATTTAAATGGATCACGCCCACCTTCCACCTACTTTGAATTAGGCGGGCTTACGCCGACGATTTTACGTTACGCCGGCGCAACGTTGGGAGCATTTGCATTGTGAATTGGGTGCTTGCCTCTCTGCTTTACGTCGGCGTAGCACATATGAGATGCGCTACGCCCGCCTAAAAATGCGCCGATCTACCTGAATCCAGCCCCAAAAGTGTAAAATTCCAAAAAGTGTAAAATTCCACCCAGACCCTTATTCAGACATGCAGCACAGGTGTCCATGAAAGGGTAGTGAGTGTGCAACCCACTCTGGTTTGTACCAGACCAGGCCACATGCCTTTCAACATTAGGGTGGTACTTTGCAAGGTGGAGAAATGTCCCCCCCCCCCAACTGCTAAGCACCCTTCAAACAATGTTGAGGGACAATGGTCCCCATCCTATTACAAGCCCTAAGAAAAGGTTTGTCTGTGCCCATTAGTGACACCAATTTGTGCCCATCAGTGACACCAATTTGTGCCCATCAGTGATGCCAATCTGTGCCCATTAGTGATCCCAGTCAGTGTTCCTTTTTAGTGCCTGCTCATCAGTGCTGCCCATCAGTGATGCCTATCTGTGCCACGAGCACTTAAAAAGCATTGCACAATTTTTTTATTTTTTATGTTTGTAATGTCTCCTGATGTAAGTCTGGTCAATGATGTTTCTGTTGCTGTATTGACAATACAGCAGCCCCGAGATATGTCATTGTGTGACACAAGTATGGTGTGTAAAGATCATCAAGTAATGGGTCTTTGTGATTGACTTGATTTACATTGCAGAATGCCATCATTAATGTGGATTTACATCAGGGATCATTAATGCTTTTTTTGTGCTTTTTTTCTAGTTAAAGGACTTTTACTAGGTGTGTGTTTCTTTATTATTTCCTTTTAATACTTTATGGTTATGGGTAAGTGTATGTATCCCTGTACTCATTCCCCTGGGAATGAGCAGATATTTGGAGGTTCCATTATCATTAAGGGAGCTTGCAGATTCGACTATAAGTGCCCACACATTACCCTCACCTCCTTCTTGGGGTACTGAAGGTAGGGAAGGGGCCGTGGTGCCTCACAAGGGTAGGGGGATGTCTGATACCCTTGCATGGACCCTGTCTGTGAAAATTGTAGTGATTTGTAACACCACATGCAGCTTTAAGGCATTCCCCAAGCATGTAATTTAACCACGTCTGTACTAGGTTGTGTACATCTATTTTATTTTTTTATCTTTTTTTATAACATTTTCCACCAATTTTTTAGTTTTCAATGCTATGATAATACCACAATTGTTTAGACAACATTGTACCCAAATTAACTTTATATAATTTTTTTGAGACAGAGAGGGCTTCTTCTTGGTGGTATTTAATAATCCTTTTGCACCGGCAGTACACATATATAGAGCCTCTCAGCAGCCACAGATACAGTGCCTTGCGAAAGTATTCGGCCCCCTTGAACTTTGCGACCTTTTGCCACATTTCAGGCTTCAAACATAAAGATATAAAACTGTATTTTTTTTTTTTAAGAATCAGCAATAAGTGGGACACAATCATGAAGTGGAACGACATTTATTGGATATTTCAAACTTTTTTAACAAATAAAAAACTGAAAAATTGGGCGTGCAAAATTATTCAGCCCCCTTAAGTTAATTTTGCTGCGATTACAGCTGTAAATCGCTTGGGGTATGTCTCTATCAGTTTTGCACATCGAGAGACTGAAATTTTTGCCCATTCCTCCTTGCAAAACAGCTCAAGCTCAGTGAGGTTGGATGGAGAGCGT
This sequence comes from Rana temporaria, assembly GCF_905171775.1. Lineage (NCBI taxonomy): Eukaryota > Metazoa > Chordata > Amphibia > Anura > Ranidae > Rana > Rana temporaria. The sequence goes on along the minus strand of NC_053492.1, from coordinate 206,954,171 downwards.
TTTTGAACAGCAGTTTTCAGTTCTTTCCACAGATTCTCGATTGGATTCAGGTCTGGACTTTGACTTGGCCATTCTAACACCTGGATATGTTTATTTGTGAACCATTCCATTGAAGATTTTGCTTTATGTTTTGGATCATTGTCTTGTTGGAAGACACATCTCCGTCCCATTCTCTAGGTCTTTTGCAGACTCCATCAGGTTTTCTTCCAGAATGGGCCTGTATTTGGCTCCATCCATCTTCCCATCAATTTTATCCATCTTCCCTGTCCCTTCTGAAGAAAAGCAGGCCCAAACCATGATGCTGCCACCACCATGTTTGACAGAGGGTGTGTTCAGGGTGATGAGCTGTGTTGCTTTTACGCCAAACATAACGTTTTGCATTGTTGCCAAAAAGTTTGATTTTGGTTTCATCTGACCAGAGCACCTTCTTCCACATGTTTGGTGTGTCTCCCAGGTGGCTTGTGGCAAACTTTAAACAACACTTTTTATGGATATCTTTAAGAAATGATTTTCTTCTTGCCACTCTTCCATAAAGGCCAGATTTGTGCAGTATACGACTGATTGTTGTCCTATGGACAGAGTCTCCCACCTCAGCTGTAGATCTCTGCAGTTCATCCAAAGTGAATATGGGCCTCTTGGCTGCATCTCTGATCAGTCTTCTCCTTGTATGAGCTGACAGTTTAGAGGGACGGCCAGGTCTTCGTAGATTTGCAGTGGTCTGATACCCCTTCCATTTCAATATTATCGCTTGCACAGTGCTCCTTGGGATGTTTAAAGCTTGGGAAATCTTTTATATCCAAATACGGCTTTAAACTTCTCCGCAACAGTATCTCGGAGCTGCCTGGTGTGTTCCTTGTTCTTCATGATGCTCTCTGCGCTTTAAACGGACCTCTGAGACTATCACAGTGCAGGTGCATTTATACGGAGACTTGATTACACACAGGTGGATTCTATTTATCATCATTAGTCATTTAGGTCAACATTGGATCATTCAGAGATCCTCACTGAACTTCTGGAGAGAGTTTGCTGCACTGAAAGTAAAGGGGCTGAATAATTTTGCACGCCTAATTTTTCAGTTTTTTCAATAAAAGTTTGAAATATCCAATAAATTTCGTTCCACTTCATGATTGTGTCCCACTTGTTGTTGATTCTTCAAAAAATATTACAGTTTTATATCTTTATGTTTTAGCCTGAAATGTGGCAAAAGGTTGCAAAGTTCAAGGGGGCCGAATACTTTCGCAAGGCACTGTATGTGGCCCTGTGTAAACAACTTACAATGCTGAGAGAGCGCTCCCCTGCATACTCCAAGCACAGTAACAGGCGGGGATGCATACTTCGGGAGCTTTCTGATCATGTGACTGCTGTGAAAACCAATCACAGCGGTCACATGACCCAAATGCCCGCCTTCCAAATTTTAGAACTTATAAAGGGCTGGGAGATGGTCAGGGGGAAGGGGTTAAACACTATTTCTTTTTACTATAGAAAAGAAAAAATACCAAACATTAGGGAAAAAAATGATGTATCACATTTCTTGAGGTTCTAAAATAACCCCAACATTTTTTAGGTTAGGAGACACCATATACATTGTAGCAGCCAGAGTGCAGGAGTCAGGACTAATGGCGCGTACACACGGTTGTTTTTTGTGATGAAAAACAAAGACGTTTTAAAAAAAACGTCATTTAAAATGATCGTGTGTGGGCAAAACGTCGCTTTATGTCTTCAAAAAAACGACAAAAAAAAATTCGAACATGCTTGAATTTTTTGTGTCGTTTTTCAAAACGTCGTTTTTTGTTTCACAGAAATTGACCGTGTGTAGCAAAAAAACGACGTTTTTAAACCCGCGCATGCCCAGAAGCTAGTTATGAAGCGAGGTTCAATGGAAAAAAGTGGTGAACGTAACCTCGCTATGCTAGAGAATTGTGAAAAAAAGGACGGTGTGTAGGCAACGTCGTTTTTGAAAATGAAGTTTCAAAAACGTTGTTTTATTTCATGATTTAAAACGTCGTTTTTTTTCATCACAAAAAACGACCGTCTGTACGTGGCATAAGTAATATACAGAATAGCTTACAGATTTCAGTGGTCGGGTGTTACCATCCATCCCCTTATAGTGATCGTCGGTGGTAAGTGCAATGCCCTTTAAGTGTTGGTGGATAGTGATGTGTACCCCCTTTAAGGTTGGTGGTCATCAGTAAGTGCCCATAACATTAATGTTTTCACCCATAACGTTGCTGATCAGTGTGCCCTTTTAAGGTCCATAGTAGTGATCATTGTGATTCCCCCCTGCTTATCAGTATGCCACACCTTTCTTTAATGGACAGTGGGAGCATTTTGACTCAGGCCCCGTACACACGTCCGAGGAACTCGACGGGCAAAACACATAGTTTTGCTCGTCGAGTTCCTTGTGAAGCCGCCGAGGATCTCGGCGAGCCAAGTTTCCCCGTTGACTAACGAGGAAATAGAGAACATGTTCTCTATTTGGCCCGACGAGATCCTCGTCGGTTTCCTCGGCCGAAAGTGTACACACGGCCGGGTTTCTCGGCAGAATACAGCTCCGATCGAGTTTCTGGCTGAATTCTGCCGAGAAACTCGGTCGTGTGTACGGGGCCTTACAGGACCAAGCAGGAGAAGCGCTGTCTGCAGAAGAATGAAGAGGATCAGGAGCATTGAGGTGGGGGTTCAGATGTAAACACAAGCTGTGTTTGGCTAGCTGCATCACAGACATTTAATGGGCACACTGGCTACCCATGCCTTATTTTCACTGCAGTTTATAAAAGGCACTCCACAAATAAATGTCCACCTCCCCACTGTATTTTTTTTCTCTCCAAATATGGCAGTGAGAAAGTGGTTAAAGTATACGTCTCAGCATCCAGATCTCCACAGGACTATCCTTGAATTTTAACTAAATCCAGGTTCTTTCGGTCCTAACCCATGCCCTGGTGTACGAATGATTAGTCCATTACTCATTGCTGTTGTCTGACTGATGCACTTCCTGTTTATGGTCATGGGATGGGATGATAGCATCACAAGACTCAGAGCTGCATGGAAGTCTGGGATAGACCTCTGTTGCTTGAGGTGTCGCATGAAAGCTAGAAATAGAAGGAAATGGAGAACTCTACTATGCCATGCCTAATATTCAGTGTAAAGAAACCACATCCACTCTGCTTCTAGGTGCACCACCGGTCCTCATCTTCCTTGGGTGTCACTTTTTCAAGTTATAAATTTGAATTTTTTTTATTTTTTTGCATTGATTCATGTCCCCTTTGACAGTGCCCAGCTTCTCATGCCCTTTCTTCAATAATAACCTTCCTGTTTGCCTTAAAAATGGTAAAAGATGAAAAAAAAGATTTGCTAACTATAGACTTCAAAGGGGTTTACCACTACATTAAGGATTCAGAGACTTTAAGCAGAACCCAACTTGAACTGAACCCACACAGATTCATCCTTAATTTAAAATTTTGTATATCATGTTCATATTTACAAACCAAAAAGTGTAACTCGCTCGTTTTATCATATTTACCAGGATTTACATAACTGCTTCACAGAACAAAAGCTTGTTGTTTACAGAGTTCAATAGCTAATAACCAGATTAGCACTCACAACTAATTTAAACCTGATACACACAGGCATTTTTTTTTTATTCAACCCAGCCGGCTGAACAAAGAAAAAAAACTGAGGAGCTTGTTGTACTAACTTTGCAATGTTAGTGAAGCGATCTCCCTACCGAGTTATTGTTTTCTGACAGGGGGACCATTGGGCAATAAGCTGCTGTTTTTCCAGCATGCCTGTTTGACATTAGCCGGGCATACAGCCAGCTTCTGCCGGACAGGCTGCTAAACACATGGGCCGAATGTCAACCAGTTTCTGTTGAATCAGCCAATATCAGTTGATATTTGGCCCACGTGTTCCAGGTTTTAGTAGAGCAGCATGAGCTCTCCATTCTCTTACAGCGCTGTTCAGAAGGCCCCTTTCACATTTCAATATAAGAGAGAGAGTATTAAATGAAAGAAATAACTTTTAAAGAAAAGAAAGCACTCTATGACAGCAATGTCATAATTTCCTATAGGCCCCCTTCACACTTGTGAGACTTATCCTGCGACTTGGGACTAGAAAGTCACATGACAAGACGTAAAACGTGATTTTCCAAAAAGTACCTTTCATATCTGTGCGACTTCAAGCTGTAGCAACTTCAAAGTAGTCCCTGCACTGCTTTGGTCCAACTTCGATGTGACTTGAGGTCCATAGACCTTAAGATTACATGGGCATTGCTTCAAGTCACGTCGAAATCGTACGGCAAAATCGCATCAAAGTCACGTGACTTCGAGGTTGTACACGTGTGAAAGGAGCCTTGTATTAAACGTTTACTTTTAAACTAAAGATACTATTTAAAAATGTAAAACATAATTTTGAAATCATACACTAACATAAGAAAAAATGTACCTAAAAAACATATTACAGATTCATTAAATGCTGGTTCAGCTGCCACCTAGTGGCCAACAATGTTATAGGCATAGGATAAGGAACACTTTTCTTAGAACTTTTCTTAGAACTAATTATTGAAATAAGTTTGGAGTTTATTCTCTATGATGACACAGCGCTACCAATTAAAGCATACTTTATGAAAAGCTAGTTTCCCATTTGAATCACTTTCCACAATAGGATGCTTTTGGAAAAAGATTTTAGACAGAATACAAGTGCAACATTTATCACAAAATAAAAATCCTTAGGCCTGTAACAGAAGCACATTAGTGCCCTCTTCTCTGGATGTATGCCCAAAATCTTGTGATAATACACTCAAACAATGGGCTGGAGCGCCTTCTTGTGAGATTTAGGCTGCTCTGCATTCCCCAGGAATCTTTCAGGAAGAATGGCGACGTCATGGCCAGCGATGCAGTTGTGGCTAAAAGTTTTGAGAATGACACAAATATTAGTTTTCACAAAGTTTGCTGCTAAACTGCTTTTAGATCTTTGTTTCAGTTGTTTCTGTGATGTAGTGAAATATAATTACACGCACTTCATACGTTTCAAAGGCTTTTATCGACAATTACATGACATTTATGCAAAGAGTCAGTATTTGCAGTGTTGGCCTTTCTTTTTCAGGACCTCTGCAATTCGACTGGGCATGCTCTCAATCAACTTCTGGGCCAATTCCTGACTGATAGCAACCCATTCTTTCATAATCATTTCTTGGAGTTTGTCAGAATTAGTGGGTTTTTGTTTGTCCACCCGCCTCTTGAGGATTGACCACAAGTTCTCAATGGGATTAAGATCTGGGGAGTTTCCAGGCCATGGACCCAAAATGTCAACGTTTTGGTCCCTACGCCACTTAGTTATCACTTTTGCCTTATGGCACGGTTCTCCATCGTGCTGGAAAATGCATTGTTCTTCACCAAACTGTTGTTGGATTGTTGGAAGAAGTTGCTGTTGGAGGGTGTTTTGGTACCATTCTTTATTCATGGCTGTGTTTTTGGGCAAAATTGTGAGTGAGTCCACTCCCTTGGATGAGAAGCAACCCCACACATGAATGGTCTCAGGATGCTTTAATGTTGGCATGACACAGGACTGATGGTAGCGCTCACTTCTCCGGACAAGCCTTTTTCCTGATGCCCCAAACAATCGGAAAGAGGCTTCATCGAAGAATATGACTTTGCCCCAGTCCTCAGCAGTCCATTCACCATATTTTCTGCAGAAGATCAATCTGATCCTGATGTTTTTTTTGGAGAGAAGTGGCTTCTTTGCTGCCCTTCTTGACACCAGGCCATCTTCCAAAAGTCTTCGCCTCACTGTGCGTGCAGATGCGCTCACACCTGCCTGCTGCCATTCCTAAACAAGCTCTGCACTGGTGGCACTCCGATCCCGCAGCTGAATCCTCTTTAGGAGATGGTCCTGGCGCTTGCTGGACTTTCTTGGGCACCCTGGAGCCTTCTTCACAAATGCAGTGGAATTTTTTTTATGGGATTAAGTTAATTTAAAGAGGAACTTTGGAATTAATTGCAATTCGTCTGATCACTCTTCATAACCTCCTGTAGTACTGTATTTATTGGCGTATAACACTCACTTTGTTACCCTGAAAATAGAGGGTAAACTGTGCCTGCGTGTTATACCCAGGGGGCAGTGGGTTTTTTTCCTGAAACTTCCCTTATAAAGTTAGGGTGCGTGTTATACGCCGATAAATACGGTATATGCAATTTCGCATCTCAAAAACTGAGGCAGCAGACTTTGTGAAAATTAGTATTTGTGTCTTTCACAAAACTTTTGGCCATGGCTGTACACTATGAGTGTGCAATCTAACATTTTTTTATGTATATTTTGTACATAAATGTTATATGAAGAAGTGAAGCGAATATTATAGGTGGGCCTTGCATTGTACTGCAAATAAAATTGTGCTTTCCTCATCCCTGCTGTGCTGTATTAACTCCATTCAGATGAGTAGGGAGGCCAACATGTTTTACAACTTTATTGCAGCTCAATGAGAATTTATAATAGAAGACAGATCTTGGAAATGAAGCATGGAACACGCCGTCACATCTACTCTGAAATGTTGCCCACTGCTATTATAATGATCTGAGGCTGCCTGCCCCCTCTTAGATCCCATAGTCAGTGCCAGAAGACCGTAAATCTCCTTGTCTTCTAAAGAAAGTAATGTCTCGTACACACGATCGGAATTTTCGATGAAAAAAGTCTGATGGAATTTTTTCATTGGACATTCCGACTGTGCTTATGCCCCATCTGACTTTTTCCGACGGAATTAGAAAGAGAAAAATTCTATCGGAAATTCCGTTCGTCTGTGTGGAACTCCGACAGTGAAAAAAAAAACGCATGCTCAGAAACAAATCGACGCATGCTCGGAAGCATTTTCTCGGCTCGTCGTAATGTTGTACATCACCGCGTTTTGGACGGTCGGAATTTGGTGTGTCCGTGTGTATGCAAGACAGCTTGAGCGGAATTCCGTCTGAAAAATCCGTCTGAGTTAATGCCGACGGAAAAAACGATTGTGTGTACGGGGGGCATAAGAGATGAGACTTACTATATGCTATTGTTTATCTAAGCCCAAGACAACATTGTATATCTAGATATAATATTGAGGAGCATTTAGACAAAAAAGCTAGCGATAGTTTATGAATATGCCTATGCATTGCACACTGCACTCATTGTGAACACGGCACTAATAATGTTTTTAAAACAAGGTTTACATTCTTTGTTCTGATTAGTAATTAGCCTGTTACAATAAAAGTACAATTGTAATATTGATGTGATACCTACGTAATCATGTGTATAAAAAAACTTAAATTCCACAGAATAAACAGAACAGTTATTTGGAAAGAGTGTATCTTTTTGTGTGTGCTTCCTACTGCAGTAGTTATTAATTTGGAACCACTAATCCAGGGATCCTCAAACTATGGCCCTCCAGCTGTTGCGGAACTACACATCCCATGAGGCATTGTAAACCTCTGACATTCACAGACATGACTAGGCATGATGGGAATTGTAGTTCCTGAACAACTGGAGGGCCGTAGTTTGAAGACCCCTGCACTAATCAATATGAAAATAGAAGTTGCCTATCTATAAAATGTCCAGGACATCCTTTAAAACTAAACAGTAATATTCAGATTATAGCAGATCCTGAACTTCTGACCCCCCCCCCCCCTTCATGCTAATGTTAAAGGGTAACACCCCTTACATGAAAAAAAGCAAATAATAATAAAAAAAAAAAAAATAGCATATACATATTAATTGAATGTTATTAAAGATAACCTTTCCCTTTCAATTTGCATAGCTGTAATTTTCTGTAAAATGCGATGCAATGTGGCTACCTGGTAGTGTATATAGAACGCCCCCTAGAAACATAACTTCCTGCTTTTGTGATTAGCTCGCTGATTTTTTCAGAAGTCTTAACTAATGCCGCGTACACACGATCGGTCAATCCGATGAGAACAGTCTGATGGACCGTTTTCATCAGACCAAACCGATCGTGTGTAGGCCTCATTGGTTATTTATCCATCAGTTAAAAAATTTGAAATTTGTTTTAAAATTAACCGATATCAAATTGCGTTGCATTGCTCTCAACGAATAAAAAGCATTCTCTGATAGGACAAGAAGCGGTGAGGATGTCATGATCTCCACCTCGCTTTGCATTCATTGAGAAAAATGCAAGACGTTCTCTGAATGGTAGCCATGCCAAGTAAGCAACCTGCTTTTCTTTACTATGCAAAATGGCAGCTGCTTGGCAGGGCATCTGTTAGATCACAACTATCACTGTATTAGCTTGGGCTACTAGCTACATAGAGGCTTTTCCAGCATCACACATGCATACTTTTTTTGAGCCAAGCTGGCCTACTGTACTGTAAGTATGTCAAATATATCATTACCAGAGTTCAATTATAACACCACTGGTTAATTCAACCCAAACAGTTACTAAGGCTATAGTAATGACTTTAAATTACAAGTTCTTTGAAGGCAGGGGGTTATGAGCCTAGGTCAGTGTTTCTCAACTCCAATTCTCAAGGCGCCCCAACAGGTCTTGTTTTCAGGATTTCCCTCAGATAAAACGGTGGTGGTAATTAAAAAGGCTGTGAAACTGATCAAATCACCTGTGAAAAATGATGGAAAGCCAGAAAACATGACCTGTTTGGGCGCCTTGAGGACTGGAGTTGAGAAACACTGGTCTAGGTACCCTGTAACATCTGCATATCTGGTCAGTTTTATCAAATAAATTAAAATAAGAAAGGACGTGCGTAAAACATTACTATTGAGTGCAGTTTCAGTTTCCACCCATAGATGTCCTCAGCATTCTACCATGATTTGAAACATGAATAGTTACTTTGTCAAATACTTGGCTGAATGTGTTTCTATTTGAATTTTGCAACATACTGTACACCTCAGACCCCAGACTATATTTGCATCAGAGCATTACCTGTGTGCAGTACTGCAAAAAAAATGTGGAAATGTGACAACTTCTCTCCACAAGCCTACAGAAAGTTTGGGAAATATAAGTGCTTATTAAAGGCTACACCAGGGGCCGGCAACCTTTTGAGCACAGTGTGCCAAAAGATGTTTTTAAAGAAGTTGAGCATGCTGCTTTCATAACCAAAACATTTTAACTTCACACTCTCCATCACCAAAAGGATTTTTTATAAAGTAAATGCTGTAGACTACTCAATTAATAGTGACTATTTAACATCCTGCACTCTCGTGCCTTGGATTAGCCTCAATTCCTGTACCTCCAGTCCTCAGATCAGCCCCAATTCCTGTACCTCCAGTCCTCAGATCAGCCCCAATTCCTGTACCTCCAGTCCTCAGATCAGCCCCAATTCCTGTACCTCCTGTCCTCAGATCAGCCCCAATTCCTGTACCTCCAGTACTCAGTTCAGCCCCAATTCCTGTACCTCCTGTCCTCAGATCAGCCCCAATTCCTGTACCTCCAGTCCTCAGATCAGCCCCAATTACTGTACCTCCAGTACTCAGATCAGCCCCAATTCCTGTACCTCCAGTCCTCAGATCAGCCCCAATTCCTGTACCTCCAGTCCTCAGTAGGGATGAGCAGAACACCCCCCCCCCCTTGTTCGGTTCGCACCAGAACCTTCGAACGGACCGAACATTCGCGCAAACTTTAGAAACCCATTGAAGTCTATGGGACTCGAACGTTCGAATTCAAAAGTGCTAATTAGGCTAATTTGCAATTTATTGTCCTAAAACGGGTTTGGGGACCTGGGTCTTGCCCCAGGAAACATGTATCAATGCAAAAAAAAATTTAAAACTGAAGTTTTTTCGGGAGCAGCGATTTTAATGATGCTTAAAGTGAACCAAAAAAAATTAAAAATTCCTTTAACAATGGATGCACAAATATGGTCAGTAGTCAGCGGATCCCACCATCTGCTGCGCCTACTATGCAGGCTCACGCCCTTTATCCCAAAAGAGGACATTGCAGTCTTGGTGGGAACAATCATCAATTCCAGACTCGACTATGCAAATGCCCTCTATCTAGGACTCCCCAAATACCAAATCACTCGTCTGCAAGTCGTTCAAAATACGGCCACTCGACTAGTGACTGGGAAAAAAACATGGGAATCAATCTCACCTTCACTGAGATCCCTTCATTGGTTGCCAGTAAAAGACAGAATCACTTTCAAGGCACTCTGCCTAATGCATAAGTGTATTCAAGGAAACGCCCCCCAATATCTATGCGAAAAAATAAAAGCCCATAAACCCAATCGCATTCTGCGATCCACCAATCTAAACCTCCTCCAGATACCCAAAGCCAGATACAAGTCCAAAGGAGATCGAAGATTTGCAGTCCAGGGACCTCGGCTGTGGAATGCACTACCAACCACCATCCGACTGGAGTCAGACCACTTGGCCTTCAGGAGAAAGATTAAAACCCATCTCTTCTGAGGTCAAGGGGTTCCTTACCCATGAAATGGATACAGCGCCCAGAGGCGATTCAGTTTGCATGTGTTGCGCTTTACAAGTCTCTCTCTCTCTTTAAAGGGGTTGTAGAGGAAACATTTTTTTCCCTAAATAGCTTCCTTTACCTTAGTGCAGTCCTCCTTCACTTACCTCATCCTTCGATTTTGCCTATAAATGTCCTTATTTCTTCTGAGAAATCCTCACTTCCTGTTTTTCTGTCTGTAACTCACCATCGTAATGCAAGACTTTCTTCCTGGTGTGCAGAAAGCCTCTTGAGGGGGTGAACAGGAGTGTCAGGACGCCCACTAACACACAGCTCCTTTCTCTATCTGCAAAGTAGAGAGTGTCCTGACTTGCCTGCTCGCCATCTCCCCCCTCTGGAGGCTTTCTCCACACCAGGGAGAAAGCCTTGCATTACGGTGTGGAGTTACAGACAGAAGAACAGGAAGTAAGCATTTCTCAGAAGAAATAAGGACATTTAAAAGCAAAATCAAAGGATGAGGTAAGTGAAGGAGGACTGCACTAAGGTAAAGGAAGCTATTTAGGGGGAAAAAAATTAAAAAAAAATTCTTTACAACCCCTTTAAATATCGTACCTGCTGGGTGTCTATAGTATCAGTGGCGGCTGGTGCTCCATTCTCGCCCGCAATAGAGCCTACAGACAGATAAACAGACAGATAGATATGCAGATAGATAAATAGACATGAAAATAGGTAGATAGATAGATAGACATGCAGATAGATAAATAGATAGACAGACATGCAGATAGCTAAATAGATAGACAGACATGCAGATAGATAAATAGATAGATAGACATGCAGGTAGATAAATAGATAGACAGACATGCAGATAGATAAATAGATAGACAGACATGCAGATAGATAGACATGAGATATGCAGATAGATAAATAGACATGAAGATAGGTAGATAGATAGATAGACATGCAGATAGATAAATAGATAGATAGATAGATAGATAGATAGATAGACATGCAGATAGATAAATATATAGATAGACATGGGATATGCAGATAGATAGATAGATAGATAGATAGATAGATAGATAGATAGATAGATAGATAGATAGACATGCAGATAGATAAACAGAAATGTAGATAGATAGATAGATAGATAGATAGATAGATAGATAGATAGATAGATAGATAGATAGATAGATAGATAGATAGATAGATAAATAGATAGATAGATAGATAGATAGATAGATAGATAGATAGATGAACAGACAGATGGATAGATAAATAGACATGTAGATAGATAAATAGATAGACAGACATGCAGATAGACAGACATGCAGATAGATAAAGATATAGATAGATAAACAGACTGGTAGATAGATAGATAGATAGATAGATAGATAGATAGATAGATAGATAGATAGATAGACAGACATGCAGATAGACAGACATGCAGATAGATAAAGATATAGATAGATAAACAGACTGGTATATAGATAGATAGATAGATAGATAGATAGATAGATAGATAGATAGATAGATAGATAGATAGATAGATAGATAGATAGACACATAGATAGACAGATTGATAGATAAACAGACAGATAGATAGATAAATAGACATGAAGATAGATAGATAGATAGATAGATAGATAGATAGATAGATAGATAGATAGATAGATAGATAGATAGATAGATAGATAGATAGATATGTAGATAATTAGACAAACATGTAGATAGATATATATGTAGAAAGATATGCAAATAGATAGATAGATAAGCTAGATAGACAGACAGATAGATAAATAGATAGGTAGACATGCAGATAGATAGATAGACAAACACGTAGATTGCATATCTATCTACATATTTATATATATATATATATATATACATGTTTGTCTGTCTATCTATCTATCTATCTATCTATCTATCTATCTATTTGCATATCAATCTACATAATTATATATCTAATAGATGGATAGATAGGTAGACATGCAGATAGAAATATAGATAGATAGATAGATAGATAGATAGATAGATAGATAGATAGACAAACATTTAGATAGATATATAGATATGTAGACCGATATGCAAATAGATAGGTAGATAGATAGATAGATAGATAGATAGATAGATAGATAGATAGATAGATAGATAGATAGATATGTAGACCGATATGCAAATAGATAGGTAGATAGATAGAGAGATAGATAGATAGATAGATAGATAGATAGATAGATAGATAGATAGATAGATAGATAGATAGATAGATAGAAAGATAGATAGACATGTAGATTGCATATCTATCTACAGATTTATGTATCTATCTACATGTTTGTCTATCTATCTATCTACATGTCTATTTATCTATCTATCTATATATTTGCATATCTATCTACATATTTATATATTTAATAGATAGGTAGGTAGATAGATAGACAGACTAACATGTAGATAGATATATAAGATAGGTAGATAGATAGATAGATAGATAGATAGATAGATAGATAGATAGATAGATAGATAGATAGATAGATAGATAGATAGATAGATAGATAGATAGATAGATAGAGATATATAGATATAGATGCAAATAGATAGGTAGATAGACAGACAGATAAATAGGCATGCAGATAGATAGACAGGTAGACAGATTGATAGATAGGTAGACATGTAAATAAATAGATAGATATATAGACATGTAGATAGATAGATAGATAGATAGATAGATAGATAGATAGATAGATAGATAGATAGATAGATAGATAGATAGATAGATAGAGGAACAATGAGGATGTGAAAAGAGGAATGTCTGCAGGTAAAGGATGCTTATTATGAAAAAAAAAACTCCTTTACAACCCCTTTAAGAGAGGTATGGACTCCAGAGAGAGAGAGAATTTAAAAGGATAAAAGTACACAAACCACAGGATGGGCTGTGGGTGTCTTAGAGTAGTACAGCGCCACGTCCTAAGCTGTAATAGGAAAATTGTTGTTGGAGGAAAAAGTGGACTTTATAGGCACTAATCGTTGACACAGAATACATTTTATTGACGCAATCCCAAAAGGGCTATTGAATCAGCATTACAATGAATATGTGTAAAATACATTAAAAACAAGAAAATAATTATCACAAAAAACTTGTAATAATTTCACGAAACAATAATATCAAAACCAATACTGGTCCAATGTAGACATCAACAATTGTTGATGGCTAACGTATGTATTGGTAAATTTCAAATAAGCTCTACATGTTTCGCAGTTGAGTGCTTCTTCTGGAGCTATTGATATATCATCCATGGTAATGGATAGGGTTAAATATGGAGCCCGGTAGGAGGAACTGATTATGGTAGTAGAGTATCCGCGTTGTCGGACGTTGTCGGACGGTCCTGATGATAGAACAGCTGAGGGATCTATCCAAACAAGCTTCAAAAGATAGATGGGCTGGTCAGATTCTTAGGTCAATAAAGATGTTACAGGCATCAAGCAGCGTGTATAGGTAGGAGGGATAATTATCCCATAAGGTTAGGAAGTAAATTCCAAACAAGTAAGGACCAGGGAATAATCAGTGGGCTGCAATGTAAAGTGGCATCATCCGGACCAGTTAAACACCGACCACATCATCAGGACCGTCCGACAACACGGATACTCTACTACCATAACCAGTTCCTCCTACCGGGCTCCATATTTAACCCTATCCATTACCGTGGATGATATATCAATAGCTCCAGAAGAAGCACTCAACTGCGAAACATGTAGAGCTTATTTGAAATTTACCAATACATACGTTAGCCATCAACAATTGTTGATGTCTCCATTGGACCAGTATTGGTTTTAATATTATTGTTTTGTGAATTTATTACAAGTTTTTAGTGATAATTATTTTGTTGTTTTTAATGTATTTTACAAATATCCATTGTAATGTTGATTCAATAGCCCTTTTGGGATTACGTCAATACAATTTATTCTGTGTCAACGATTAGTGCCTATAAAGTCCACTTTTTCCTCCAACAACAATTTTCCTATTCCAGAGATAATTTTGCCCCTGTACAAATCATTAGTAACACCTCATCTGGAATATGCAGTTCAGTTTTGGGCACCAGTTCTCAAAAAGGATATCGGGGAACTGGAGAAAGTGCAGAGAAGGGCAACCAAACTAATAGGAGGCATGGAGGAGCTCAGCTATGAGGAAAGATTAGAGGAACTGAATTTATTCACTCTTGAGAAGAGGAGAATATAGGGGGGGAATTGATCAAAATGTACAAATATATAAGGGGTCCATATAGTGAACTTGGTGTTGAGTTATTCACTTTACGGTCAACACTGAGGACAAAGGGGCACTCTTTACTTCTGGAGGAAAAGAGATTTCATCTCCAAATACGGAAAGGTTTCTTCACAGTAAGAGCTGTGAAAATTTGGAATAGACTCCCTGCAGAGGTGGTTTTGGCCAGCTCAGTAGATTGCTTTAAGAAAGGCCTGGATTCTTTCCTAAATGTACAGAATATAACTTAGTACTAACATTTATAGGTAAAGTTGATCAGCAGAAAATCCGATTGCCTTTCGGGGGATCAGGAAGGAATTTTTTCCAGCTTGAAAAATTAGCTATCTCCATTACAAATGCTACTTTTACTCCTGTCTAATACTTTATTCTGAGCAAGCGCGTGTTTCTTACCATACACACACTCGAGTTTCTCGTCGAAAACCAGCCCGACGAGGAACACGACAAGCAAATTCAGACTCCCGTCGAGGAAAAAGAGAACTTCCTCTACAGTTTTCTCGACGAAAAACGTACACACGACCGGTTTCCTTGTCAAAAAAGCTCTCCCACCAAGTTTCTTGATGGATTCTGCCGAGGAAACCGGTCGTGTGTATGAGGCCTAAGGCCTCGTACACACGGCCGAGGAACTCGACGTGCCAAACACATCGAGTTCCTCGGCCAGTTCAGCCCTGAAGCCGCCGAGGACCTCGGCGGGACGAGAGCTCCCATAGAACAACGAGGAAATAGAGAACATGTTCTCTATTTTCTCGCCGAGGTCCTCGTCGGCTTCCTCGGCCGAAAGTGTACACACGACCAGTTTCCTTGGCAGAATTCAGCCAGAAACTCGGTCGGAAGCTGAATTCTGCCGAGGAAACTGGTCGTGTGTACGGGGCCTTAAGAGGCACTATGTGCAATGTAGAGGTATTATGCACCATGTGAAATTGAGAGGTGTGAGCCACTGGAGATCATGCAGGCACTGTGTGCAATAGAGAAACATTAGGAACTCTGTAATAAGCACGAGGACCTACATGTTATACAGAATTATTAAACCCAACCTGTAATAGATATGTGAAACACTACATAGGCTGTATAGTAAATAACACATATGAGGTACAGTTTCCTAAAAGGGAGGTGTTGCACCTAACACAAATAGTATGAGACACTACACAGTATATAAGAGGGGTGTAAGACATTGGATGTAGGAGAAACCCTGTCTATAATACAGGGGCATGAGGCACTGTAAGTAATAGAGACGCATGAGCCACTGCATGTAATAGAGATGCATGAAGTAATGCTTGCTGCAAGGTGTTGCATACAGTAGAGGCATTATACAGTTCATATAATATATAGTGTAAAGCACTACATTTAGTAGAGAAGTGTGAGACACTGTATGTAGTATAGGAGTAAGACAGAGATTCCCTGCACATAGTAAGCAAGAAGAACCAACTGTAACAGAGTAGCATAAAGCACATTCCATGTAACAAACAGGGCAACAGAGAGGTATGCCCAGGTGAATAAGGAGGTAATATCGGTTCTCCTGTAGAGGGCCCAGGCCAGAAGGGGGGTCCAGGCAGCAAGGTGAATCGGATGTGGGCAGGGAAGGAAATTGGGGCAGGGACAGTTTACTGGAACCAATCCCCTCTATGTCTCTCTCTGCAGCTGCTGCAAGCTGGCTTCTTCTCTTCTCCCTCCCAATGGCTTTCAGCTGCTGCAGAGAGTAATGGATGTCATGGTGATCAGGTGAGTAGGATGTGTAATAGATGTTGGTGGATGAAGATACACTGTCATTCCTAATTTGGTTGTCACGAAGATCTTCATTTTATATGCATCACCATAATCTTTTTTGGACATTGCACTATTAATCACAAGTGATTTTTTTGGACATTGCACCTCTTTTATAACAATTGTATTTTTTATTTGTCATAGATGTATGTATTTGCACTTGATTGTATGGAAATATTATTCTGTTGATGAATGTCCATTGTCACTCACCAGTGACACCAAGTGTTTTTTTGTTGATATAGCACTTAGCACACATTTATAAAGTGGTTTAAATTAATTTAATATTGATTTCTTTCACACAATCACTGGCCTTTGTGCCTATAATGAGCAGCTCTCAGATTTGTATTATTTAGAAACCATATGCGCAGGTTTGTGATCCAATACCCTCTTGTCTACTCTGTCTGGTGGCAGGCTGGGGGTAACACTGTATCTGGTGGCAGAGCTGCAGGTCTCAAGTGGCACACTGTATCGGGTGGCAGACTGCGGGTGACAAGTGGCACACTGTATCTGGTGGCAGATTGCAGTTCTCAAGTGGCACACTGTATCTGGTGGCTGGCTGCGGGTGACAAGAGGTCCACTGTATCTGGTGGCAGGCTATGTGTGGCAAGTAGGGATGAGCCTAACACCCCCCCATTCGGTTCACACCATAACCTTCGAACAGACCGAACGTTCGGGCGAACTTTAGAACCCCATTAAAGTCTATGGGACTCAAATGTTCGAATTCAAAAGTGCTCATTTTAAAGGCTAATATGCAAGTTATTGTCGTAAAACGGGTTTGAGGACCCGGGTCTTGTTCCAGGGAACATGTATCAATGGAAAAAAAAGTTTTAAAAAAAGTTGTTTTTTCGGGAGCAGTGATTTTAATGATGCTTAAAGTGAAAACATTTATTTGAAAAATTCCTTTAAATATCGTACCTGCTGGGTGTCTATAGTATGCCTGTGAAGTGGCACGTGTTTAGAACTGTCCCTGCACAAAATGAGATTACTATAAGAAAAAAGTCATTTAAAACTGCTTGCGGCTTTAAGGTAATGTCTGGTCCTGGCAGAAGTACTATCTGGCTGGCCAGATGGTGTTTGCCAGGCGGTGGTTGCTGGCTGATGAAGGAGACACGGCCACGGTACTGGAAGCTGCATTATTAGGTTCCTATGAAAGTCCTCCTTACCTTTAACAGTTTCCATGAAAGCCACCATTAGAGCATGGGAGACCGCCACTACCATGATGTCACCTTCCTATTTGGGTGTTTCCCCCACGGCTCCGTTGTGGCTGAATCCGAATCTGCCGGACCTTTGCTCCCTCCCGGACCCGATGATTTGGGCTTGCAGGGGAGTTAAGTTGTTGGAGCATATCACTAGAGAGGGTGAGCTTATCTCATTTAATCAGCTGAGGGAGAGGCATGGTCTGCCAAATTCCTTCTTCTTTCGGTACCTGCAGCTGCGTCATGCCTTTCGGGCGCAGTTCGGGGTTCGAAAGGTAGAATTCCTTCCCTCTGCATTGGAGAATCTCCTGGGGTATAAGGGAATTGCCCAAGACCTTGTCCACGGTGTATAAATCATTGTTCACAAAGACACCCCTGGGAGTCACCAGATGCCGGGAGCGTTGGGTGAGGGAGATTCCAGACATTCAGGGGGAGGACTGGGAGGATATGTGGGACCACCCCTTTAAGCATCTGGTCTCAGCCAGGGACCGCCTAATCCATTTCAAATTTCTGCACCGCATTTATTATACTCCTGCCAGATTGTCTCGTGTGTATCCATCAACTAGTAGTCAGTGCTGGAGATGTGTATTCTCTCCAGCGGATTCAGAACACATTTTTTGGAAATGTCCTCACATTCAAACCTTTTGGTCGGGGGTAGTGGAATGTTTAACAGAGGTACTCAGTGTTCCGGTCCCCTTAACGGCTAGAGTATGCCTTCTTGGGTTGATTGAGGAGGTTGTTCCCTCCTTGGCGCACCGTACCCTATTGAATATAGGACTGTTCTATGGCAGGAAGGCTATCCTTCTAAGTTGGAAAAAAACTGCCGCTCCCACAGTGTCATACTGGAAGGGGCTGATCAATTCGGTAATACACTTATACAAGGCTACTTATAAGTCCAGGGGTTGTGGTAAAAAGTTTTATAAAGTTTGGCAGGCATGGCTTGACAATTCGGAAACGGTGGGTTAAGTTGCTAGGTCACTGGGATTGAGTGTCGAGATTCCAGTTATGCAAAGTGCTTTACCTTAAGTACATCTAATTTTACTTATGACAAATACCTTTATGATGGGATTGTGGGGTAGGGTGTTGGTCGGGATTGGGGAGGTGGGGGGTGGGGGTTAGGGAGTTGTGCAGGGGGTTATTTTTTACCTCTGTTTTGTGTGTGTTGGCCCTGCCTGTTTGTACTGTTTTTGTGTGCAAAAACTAATAAAAAGAATTTATAAAAAAAAAGGTAATGTCTGGTCCCTGCAATATGGATGAAAATCATTGAAAAAAATAGCATGGGTCCCCCCCCCCACCTCAGGTCATTACCAGCCCCTTTGGCCCTATATACTTTGAACAGCAGTATACAAACAAGACAGGGACTGTAGGTTTGTTGTTAAGTAGAATCTGTTTGTAATTTTGAACTGGTAATTTTTTAAAGTGTAGCTCCAGCCAAAAAATCTATTTTTAAGCTTTTTGGAAAACATAGAGAAGGGTTATCACCCCTGTAACATTTGTTTTGCTGTCTGTGCGCATCTGTTCAGAAGATTGCACCTCACTTTCTGTCCCAATGACAAATGATTTTTTGAAAATGTGGGTTTTTTCGTGAAACAAGGATTGGTGATAATGCATCAGTGGACAGGAGACACCTCTTACAGAAGAGAATTTCCCTTCCTCTCACTTCCTGTTGTCTCCTTCCATTTGCAAGTAGGAGTCGTTTGCAAGTTGGATGTTTGAAAGTAGGGGCCTGCCGTATATACTCTGCAGAAATTTGCGCCTTAGGTGCACACTGTGCAGCGGACACAGACAGTACACACACCACATAGCTTTAGGTGCACACTTTGCAGAGGACACAGACAGTATACCACGTGAAAATACTGCAGCTAGCACAATCACATGCCTGCCTGTCAGTATATTAGGAAGAGCAGATCTAGCTAAACTCAATACAGTGTATAAATATATATACAACACCTGGGATGCATATATATCCTCTACACACTGTAACTTTAACTGACTAGCATGCCTGCCTGCTCTATCTAACTCCAAAAATGACACTCTCTCTCTCTCTGTCTCTCTCTGTAAACCACCGCAACACACTACACAAGGCCGATTTCCAGACGGCCTTATATAGTGTGGGGCGTGTACTAAACCCCCTGAGCCATAATTGGCCAAAGCCACCCTGGCTTTGGCCAATTATGGCTCTCCGTTTTTTGCAAGCTGTGATTGGCCAAACATGCAGGTCATAGTGCATGCTTGGCCAATCATCAGCCAGCAATGCACTGCGATGCCGCAGTGAATTATGGGCCGTTACACGCCACTCGAATTTGGAGCGAACGGCCCGAAATGTTCGTATTTCGATGACCGGTCGAACATACAATGTTCGAGTCCACACGAAGCTCATCCCTAGTGGCAAGGGGAACACTGTATCTGGTGGCAGGCTGCGGGTGGAAAGTGACACTGTATCTGGTGGCATGCTATGGGTGGCAAGAGGTACACTGTATCTTGTGGCAGGCTGTGGGTGGAAAGTGGCACACTGTATCTGGTGGCAGGCTTCAGGTGGCACGTGACACCGCATCTGGTGGCAGGTTACGGGTGGCATGTGGCACACTGCATCTGGTGGCAGGCTATGGATGGCAAGTGGCACGCTGCATCTGGCAGCAGGCAATGGTGGTAAGTGACACACTGCATCTGGATCATGAACCTCTTACACTAGACCTTTAACTCCTTAAATTGTGGGCCTGATCCTATGGCAGCTAAATTCTTGATGGCTAGAGGATCAAGTGGTACAGGTAGAATGCACCAGAGGCATAGCTGATTTTTGGAATCTTGATGTCATTACTACCTCTCCCTTAATGGAATGGGGGGCCTTTAGGCCACCCTCCATGAAACGTTTATGTCTATTACTGGTGTACTACATAAAAACACTCAAGTGTACACCGAGGAACTGGAATCTGCTATTCTCCCAGCTGAAAGCAGCGATATTGCTGATCCTTCACCATATAATCATACAGCCTGGTTACATAAACACAGGGAATAAGAGCTTTGGCTCTTAGACCTTACTAAAAAAAAAAAATGTTATACACTAAAAAGCTAACTAACTAACTAAAAGTTTTTGAACATGGCAGTAAAGCCGGTTGTCTGCTGGCTTATTTAACCTAACCTAAGTATGTTCCTACTTCTATTCCATGTATTCAAACTACTACTGGCCAACTTTGTAGCTTGCCCCATGAGGTTCTGGATGCCTGCATGTCTTTCTATTCTACTTTGTACACCTCTACTGTACAGTACTCTGTACAGTACTCAGCGCTATTAAAACTATACCTCCCAACTTTATGAGATGGGAATGAGGAACAACTATCAGCAAAAGTATGCAGGCATAGGACACACCCCTTGCCACGCCCCCTTAAAGTAGAATTGTACAAAATAATAAGATTGGTGAAAACCCACAAGTGCTTTTTTTACCACTACTATTCCTTTATATTGGCTCTAGGGATTTATAAATGCAGCCATTTAGAAATCAGATGAAAGGTTTAGCACTGGGAAACACTTTTTGATAAATAAAAGTGCATTTGATATGCAACTTTATAGATCAGACCAAAATGAGGGACAAATGAGGAGGAATGAGGGACAGAGGGACATTGCTCCAAATCAGGGACAGTCCCTCGAAATTAGGGACAGTTGGGAGGTAAGTTAAAACAATAGGGTTGGTTTACTATGGCAAATAGTCTGTACACTGTGCAAGTGCAGGTGCTCCTGAAAATAGTAAATAGGGTGAAGCTTCACTTTGCAAAGAATACACAATCATATGCAAGGAAAATAAAAAACAGGATTTTTGCTTGCACATGATTGGATGATGGAATTTAACAGAGCTTCCCCATATTTACTAAGCTCTGGAGCAACTGCACTTGCAAAGTACAAAGTCTATTTGCCTTTAGTACATTAGCCCCAGTATCTATACAGGAATCTAACTCGCATAGAGAATAGTTAGAAATGTTTAGAGGCTTATTTAGAAGCAATTTAATACCTATAGGTTTACAGCACAGAGGAAATAGAGCACAAAAGACAGCAGAGCAGAAAACACAGGAGATGTGCTCTCACGTTGCCCTTTAGCAAGGACAGATTTGTCACAGCCTAGGGTGCCATTGCAGCTTAGTTTTTCTAATGTCTTGTGGGAGCTAGTACACAGAAGAGTAGTAGTAGGGGACCCGTGTTGGAAAATTGCATTCCAGAACCAGGCATTGCTTAAATGGGCATAACTGGGAGGCATTAGAAGTCAATGTACCTACTAAGCTGTACAGTTTTGCAGCATTACACAGAACTCCTGTCATTAGGGAAGCCTATTGGAGTGTGAAGGCAAACCTATTACATGACCAGGGAGACAGAATGAAAGGGAAGTAAGTGCCCATCTCCACAGGTCACTTTAGTGTGTTTGTGTTGAGGAGGGTAGCACAAAGTAGCTGGCCTAGCCTTAAAAAAGTATAATTCTGACCCTGTTTGTTATGTTATGGGGATAAATATATTGTGTTAATGCTAATGACAGACTGCACATATGAACCCACTTTGGAGCCTTCAGGGGCAACTATGACTATTTACCTCACTGTAGCTGGTCAATTTTACAGAGCCACCCCCATCAAATCATTCTTTGCAGCTATTACCTTTTGTACCACCATCCCCTCCCTTTAGAATGTAAGCTCTACGAGCAGGGCCCTCCTGTACCTTTTGTATTGAACTGTACTGTATTTGTGTTGTCCCCCTATACATTGTAAAGTGCTGCGTAAACTGTTGGCGCTATATAAATCCTGTATAATAATAATTTGCTCAGACTTTCTTCTAGGCTTCCAGTCTGAAAGGCATTGTTACATGAAGTGTTCCCTCCTTCTACTAATACCCTGTTGGACTTGGATCGTCCGTTGTCTTCTGAACTGTATATGTGGTATCTGCAGCACACTCCTTTAAGGCAGAATCCTTTCCTTCACTTAGCAAAGAGAAGCAATTGCCAGCTTTCTCCTCATAAAGGAAGGTGAAGGTTTTGCTGTAGGTCTCATACAGGCTGTAGTTGAAACTTTTATATTGATGGACCAATCTGTTCCTTCTTGTGCCGCCCCAATGGGGCATAGAAGTTATATAGATTGTTTCCCTAACCATTTTCTATGGACATTAATGTTTAGTTCACATGCTGCCATCTAGTGACCCTTTGTGGTATGCATTTGTATTTTTCCACATTTCTTTCTCTGATCTATGACATACTTCCTTTCTATGTAATGCTCCTCCCCTTCTTCCTGTGATTGTACTTCGGGTGTAATGGCGGAAGCTAACAGGCCACATGTAACAGGGCACATGTATCCTGCATAGTGAGCTACAGACAATATAATCTTTTGACCACATAAGTACCAAAATTTATTAATCTGTTATATCCTGTCATCTGCTGTAACCCGATGTTCAGAAATAAAAGTACCTCCTCGAATAGAATTGGTACTTGGTGAGTTCAAGCTATCTGATGAGGATTGTACTCAGTGATTATATCTGCTTATACAGGAGAGTCATAGAGGTCTCACAAGGGATAGATCGCTTCACAACAATACTTCTTCCAACAAGGCAGCTGCTCTGGGCTCCTAAAATCTAGGCATTCTGCTAAGGTTTTCATTTATTATCCTGAGTTTAATGATCGTTTGTGCAAGGAGTGGAGGCAACCTGTATTTTTCCTTGAAGTTTTTACCTATTTGTGGAAGATTTTTCCCACAAAAAAAGAGCTATGCCCCCATTTCTCTCCGGAACTGTCATTCCCATTAAAATGCCCCTTCTTTCCAAGGATCCAACAGATAATATATTGGAATCCTATTCCAGATCCATGTATTTGGTTGCTGTTTCCGTTATGCATTATGTATTGGCTTTGATTCATTTGTTGCAGATCTATGAAACATGATCTGATCAAGAAGAACATACTGCACTGCAAATCGACCAAGCATTTGGTGCAGGCACTCAAATACTTGTATGCTGCATCACTGGATTCCAGCTGTCTGATGTCTCAAATTAGCACAACCTCTGTCATGATGAAGAAGGGTTCTATAGCTCAAATTCATATCAGCTAATCAAGTATCTAGATGGGATACTTCAATAGGAGCCAGTCTGTTTTTAGAGATCCTTGAATGACAACATCAAAAATATAGTGGACATTCTTTGTCTTAAAAAACCCATGACCCCTCAATGCACGAGTGCACAATCATTTTTAGAATTTAAGCAGTTCTTTTATTCACAAGAAATTTCATACAAAGTGACTCATACCTATAAATTGGTCACCCTGTGTGGTTACAGCAGCCTAGGCAAGCTAAAAGTTCAAAGCCAAATCCACCTTGGCATGAAATCTAGCCCCACCTGGAGATTATAAAGTGGAGGGCATCTTAACCATCACAGACTGTGGGCTCTGGCACATCACAGATGCTTGGGTATAACTGGTAGTGGCAATGGACTAATGGCTAGAGTTCAAGTCCATACCTCCCAAAAAAATAAATCAAAATCTTCTTTAAATCTCCCTATTTGCTCGTGGAGTTCTGTAGACCCCTTACAAGCCATAAAAGGCTTGGTGTCATGGGGTCATTGTTTTCAATTTCTGCTCAGGTTTGAGAACCATTCAATGGCATCTTCTCTTCATGTTTCCAAGAGTTGAATTCATTTAGTCACTCTATTGGGGAGACTTTCTGGCTGCCACATACAGCTAAAATTTAATCCGATGAACGTTCGTTAGTATGATGCGCTCGACAGCCGATTACGTTTTTTCATCAGACAAAAGCTGGATGTGCAAACTATAAAATTTTTGGCATACGTGAACTCAATGTCTGATTTTCGTTTAATTTATATATATATTTTTTTTTAAATCATAAGAGCAAGACTACGCATGCTCAGAAACGAAAGAATACATACAAAACTGTTCAACACACAGGGGGGGGGGGTTATTTACAAAAGGCAAATCAACTTTGCACTGCAAGTGCACTGCAATCAGAGCTGGTACAGGCTGGGGAAAGATTGCAACCATATGGTCGGGATCCGCTCACATGCCTGAACCGACAGCTGGCCGCTCCAGCCCCCTCCACAGCCCAGTGTTTCAGTGAGCGTGGGGGGGGGGGGCAGATCAGAGAGCCAGCAGCCCCCGCCCCCCCCAGCCCTACCTAATACCTACCTGAGCACCCACTCGGTCCATTGATGTCTATGAGAGCCTTGGCTCCCTGGGGACTCGCACTGCTGATTGGCTTTTGGCAGCAGCGAGAGCCATTGACCTGAGAAGAGGAGGATCCAGGGTGCTCCGTGCAAAACCATTACAAAAACAAAAACAAGACTGTAATATCACTTTAAGGTTAGCTGTGTGTAGTAAAGGATATGTAATAGAACAGTTTTATTTTATTAAAATGAGTGTACTGAGGTTTGTACTGTCTGTTACATACTCGCTTGTGACACAGTCATTAAAGCATATGGCCATGTAAGCCACTCCCACTGTTAATTCAATCTGACCACACCCACAGTTTTGTTGCAGTGCCACTATATTGCTACATACCATTTCTTTTGGGGGGGGGGGGGTGAAAAAAATTGACCAGCCCCATGTGCCAGATGTGCTAGCTACGTCAGGGTGGGTGGTCTATGTCCTGTACTGTACTCCAAAATATGGAAATCATGCTTGAGGTTATTGTAGCCGTATTAGTGCACTTGCGACAGTTTAAAGAGAAGTCCGGGATTTTTTTTTTTTTTTTAGGAATCATATTACAAAGTTGTTTATACGTTCCAGTCAAGTGACTGCTGTAGGCAGAAAGAAGAATTTCCTTTCTCTTCGGTGATCAGATTGTAACATTGTAACTGTGTAGAAAGTCAGAAATAAGAGGCAGATCTGGGTAATAGAAATGTAGCACCCTGGTGTTTAGGCAGGGTTGCTAGTAAATTTAGTTTGCCAGGCGGTAGTTGTCCTGGTTAATTGCTAGAAGATCCACTGATTCCTCTCTAGTTCTGGACTTACTGCACCTTCTCTCTTCTGTTGCTAGGTGGTATGCTGGTGACATTTTATAGACAAGGGCATAGCAAGGTTACCAGCATAACATCACCTAGCGACAGAAGAGAGAAGGTGGTGTTATGCTGGTGACATTGTATAGACAAGGGCTTAGCAAGGTCGGGTTATGAATGGATGTGGTGTCTCAGCCAATTGGCAGGGGTTTCTTTAGTCCCTCGGCCTGCTGGGAGAGCCTATTTATTTGGGTGGAGTCAGGTGATCGGGGTTCTGTGCCACCTGGACGGCTGTTTGAGTGGACGTGTGTTATGCTGCCCCCTGGGTTGTTAGGCCAGAAGCCTTTTCTTGGGGACATCTGGCTGCTGGGCTGTCCGAGGGCCTATCCATAAACAGGAGAAGTAGCGCAGGGCTGGGACTGCAGGATTGGAGTCCAACCGAGAGTAACGGTTCAGCCGGACGGGCAACCAGTTGTGGTCGGAGGTAGAGGGGAAGCTGTTGCCACTAAGGGACCATCCACCCTGATACCGGAGACCACTGTGAGTAAGCTGGAGCAAGTACCAGCCAGGGACGGTGAAGAAGTGGGAAAACTTCAGCAAGTGCCAAGCCAGGGACTCAGCAGAGGTGACACTTGAGGAGCATCAGTGAGTGCCAAGCCAGGGACATAGCGGGTCAGCAAGGGTGATGCTTAAAGAGTATCTGTGAGTGCCAAGCCAGGGACCCAGCAGGGAAGCGGGGGTGATGCTTGAGGAAGTTACCGAGTTATGGAAGTGGAAGAGCCCAGGGGATCCAGTGGCAATTGGGTTTGAGAGTCTAATGAGAGACAATGAGTGAAGACCTACAGTGAAAGACTGTAGAGTGCGAGAACTATTTGTGTTACTAATAGTTAAATACAACCACCGTTAGTGACTGTTACAAGATCTGTTGCCATAGGAGACAGCAGTCCTACCTATACAGAAGTGTTATCCGGCTGGAGGCCTTCCACTGTATAGCTGTCTACCTATAGAAGTCTCGGAGCCTGCCAATTAGCATTGAATCTACTTAAGGATGTCCTGGCCCTTACCCTCTCTCTTACAGTTCTTGTTCAAGAGACATTAAGGGCCAGATTCACAAAGAGATACGACGGTGTATCTCCTGATACGCCGTTGTATCTCTGACTTAGGCCCGTCGTATCTATGCGCCTGATTCATAGAATACACCGTCGGATCTTAACTGCATTTTAAAAATGGCCGCGGGGGGCGTTCTCGCTGATTTACGCTGAGAAATATGTAAATCAGCGAGATACGGAAATTCACGAACGTACGCGACCCGACGCAGTGTTGTTACGACGTTTCCGTGGCGGTTTTCCCGGCGTATACTTACCCCTGCTTCTATGAGGCGCAGCCAATGTTAAGTATAGCCGTCGTTCCCGCGTCGATTTTGAATTTTTTTACGTCGTTTGCGTAAGTCGTTCTCGAATACGGATGGACGTCATTTACGTAAGCGTCGAAACCACTGACGTCCTAGCGACGTCAGTGGGAGCAATGCACGCCGGGAAATTTCGCGGACGGCGCATGCGCATTTAAATCGGCGCGGGACCGCGCCTGATTTAAATAGTACACTCCCCCTAGCCGCGGAATTTGAATTCCGCCAGGGGGTTTTACGATCCGCCGCCGCAAGTTTGGAGGTAAGTGGTTTGTGAATTACCCACTTGCCTCTCAAACTTGCGGCAGCGGATCTTAAATCACATAGATCACGCGGATCTAAAGATCCGCTGATCTATGTGAATCTAGCCCTAAATCTCACTTCAGCTTGTATTACACCCACCATGCCTTGTAATCCACTCTACCAAGAAGGACGTCAGCTCTCCTTGACTCTGGAGGTCTGGGACCTTGCTACATAAAGTAGGTGCAAAAATAGCCAAGAACCTGTAACTTAGCATAACCCACTATTCCCCAACTCCTTGTAACATGGTATAACCCACTATTCCCCAACTCCTTGTAACATGGTATAGCCCACTATTCCCCAACTCCTTGCAACTTAGTATAGCCCACTATTCCCCAACTCTGTGTAACTTAGTATAGCCCATGATTCTACAACTCCTTGTAACATGGTATAGCCCACTATTTCCCAACTCCTTGTAACTTAGTATAGCCCACTATTCCCCAACTCCTTGTACTATGGTATAGCCCACTTTTGCCCAACTCCTTGTAACATACTATAGCCCCTATTCCCCAACTCCTTGTAACTTAGTATAGCCCCTATTCCCCAACTCCTTGTAACTTAGTATAGCCCACTATTCCCCAACTCCTTGTACTAAGGTATAGCCCACTTTTGCCCAACTCCTTGTAACTTAGTATAGCCCCTATTCCCCAACTCCTTGTAATTTAGTATAGCCCCTATTCCCCAACTCCTTGTAACTTAGTATAGCCCCTATTCCCCAACTCCTTGTAACTTAGTATAGCCCCTATTCCCCAACTCCTTGTAACTTAGTATAGCCCCTATTCCCCAACTCCTTGTAACTTAGTATAGCCCCTATTCCCCAACTCCTTGTAACTTAGTATAGCCCATTATTCCCCAACTCCTTGTACTAAGGTATAGCCCACTTTTGCCCAACTCCTTGTAACTTAGTATAGCCCCTATTCCCCAACTCCTTGTAATTTAGTATAGCCCCTATTCCCCAACTCCTTGTAACTTAGTATAGCCCCTATTCCCCAACTCCTTGTAACTTAGTATAGCCCCTATTCCCCAACTCCTTGTAACTTAGTATAGCCCCTATTCCCCAACTCCTTGTAACTTAGTATAGCCCCTATTCCCCAACTCCTTGTAACTTAGTATAGCCCCTATTCCCCAACTCCTTGTAACTTAGTATAGCCCCTATTCCCCAACTCCTTGTAACTTAGTATAGCCCCTATTCCCCAACTCCTTGTAACTTAGTAGAGCCCCTATTCCCCAACTCCTTGTAACTTAGTATAGCCCCTATTCCCCAACTCCTTGTAACTTAGTATAGCCCACTATTCCCCAACTCTTTGTAACTTAGTATAGCCCCTATTCCCCAACTCCTTGTAACTTAGTATAGCCCATATTCCCCAACTCCTTGTAACTTAGTATAGCCCCTATTCCCCAACTCCTTGTAACTTAGTACACACAACGCTTTTTCGGCAGTTTGGCCGCGCTGCCCATTCATTTCAATGGGCAGGGGCGGTGGAAGCGCCGTGTATACACCACTCCTTCACCGCTCCTTCAGCACTCCTTTACCACGCCAAAGATGCTGCTTACAGGAGTTTTTTTTTTGTTTTTTTAACGTCCTGCCAGCGCATTGCCTCAGTGTGGGGGCCCTCGGGCTCTCACACTGAGACTGCAGGGGAGGCGGTGCATTGCCATGAAATGAGATTTGCCATGGAATGAGATGGTGCGCCTCCATCTCATCCTATTGGCTCACTCATGTCACGTGACAAAACATCAGTCACAGCTAGGCTATCATAGGGAGAGGATCTCCTCTCCCTGTGATAGCCTGATAGCACTGTCAGCAGCGTGCCTCCCGCTCCCCGATTAAGTACACCCCGCGCCCGCTCTACTCCCCGTCCCTCGCACCCCGCACTCTACTCCCCGTCCCCCGTTAAGGCTCAGGGAACGGGGCGAGTCTACGCTATTAGCGTAGACCTAGCGTTGGATACGTTAGTAGCGTAAACCTGCGCATGCGCAGTATTTACAACACCAGCCCAGTAGACCTAGCATAGGCTACGTTAGTAGCGTAAACCTGCGCATGAGGTTTACGCTACTAACGTAGCCAACGCTAGGTCTACGCTAATAGCGTAGACTCGCCCCGTTCCCTGAGCCTTAACGGGGGACGGGGAGTAGAGTGCGGGGTGCGGGGGACGGGGAGTAGAGCGGGCGCGGGGTGTACTTAATCGGGGAGCGGGAGGCTCGCTGCTGACAGTGCTATCGGGCTATCACAGGGAGAGGAGATCCTCTCCCTATGATAGCCTAGCTGTGACTGATGTTTTGTCACGTGACATGAGTGAGCCAATAGGATGAGATGGAGGCGGACCATCTCATTCCATGGCAAATCTCATTTCATGGCAATGCAGCGGTTTTCAGACGCTATTTTTAGCCCAAAAGCACCTGAAAAATGCCCCCGTGTGAAAGGGGTCTAAAGGGAAGCAAACAAGGCTGAGTAACGGCCCCAAGTGGGGTCTCTCGTGCCACTAGTGAGGGGCGTCTCCAATTAAAGTGGAAGCAATTCCATTGATTTAACTGTTCCCTAAACAAGACACAGTCAAGACATTCCAGGAATGGTGGGTGTCACAGTTGCTTGTGCCAAACTGTCAAGACATGAAATGTGTCAGCACCATGGCAGCTGCAGATCCACCAGAAACCAAGATGGCGGCTTCCTCGGCTTTAATGAATAGTAAGGTTTAGCTCCACTTCAAGTAATCAGCACAAGCCAGGAAAGAGCAGCGTGGAAATATTACTTTCCAACAAATAAGAATTGATTGATAAACCCGATTCCAGCGTGTTTAGAATCAGCTTCAGATAGCGCAGGGAAGGGTTAGAGTCTCTCCCTTTTTTATTGCAGTTTGTGGCCCTATTGGGGAGGAGCGAGAATATACAATGTACCCCATACTCAGTCACATGGGGGGGGGGCCCCCTTGTTATAGGGGCTTCCAAATTATGATAAGCCCCTCCTCCGCCCTAAAGCACCTTGACCCCATGTTGATGGGGACAAGGGTCTCTTCCCCACAACCATTGGCTGTGGTTGTGGGGGTCTGCGGAGCATCGCGCCTTTCACTGCAGAGAATCGCGTCTCTTCACTGCAGAGCATCACACCTTTCTCCCAGGGCTGCAGACCATCGTGCCATTTCTGCAGAGCATAGAACCTTTCTCCCAAGGCTGCAGAGCATTGCGCCTTTCCCTGCAGAGCATCACACCTTTCTCCCAGGGCTGCAGACCATCGTGCCTTTTCTGCAGAGCATAGCACCTTTCTCCCAAGGCTGCAGAGCATTGCGCCTTTCGCTGCAGAGCATTGCGCCTTTCCTGCAGAGCATCGTACCTTACTTGCAGAGCATAACACCTTTCGCTGCAGAGCATCTTGCCTTACATGCAGAGCATCGCGCCTTTCTCCCAGGATTGCTGAACAGCGCACTTTTCTCCCAGAGCTGCAGAGCATCGTGCCTTATCTGCAGGGCATCATGCCTTATCTGCAGAGCATCACGCCTTTCTCCCAGGGCTGCAGAGCATCACACCTTTCACGCATTGTGCTTTTTTCTGCAGAGCATCGCGCCTTTCATTGCAGAACATCATACCTTACCTGCAGAGCATCACACCTTTCGCCATGGAGCATTGTGCCTTTCGCTGCAAAGCATCGTGCCTTTCTCCCAAGGCTGCAGAGCATCACACCTTTCGCTACAGAGCATTGTGCTTTTTTCTGCAGAGCATCGCGCCTTTCGTTGCAGAGCATCATACCTTACCTGGAGAGCATCGCGCCTTTCTCCCAAGGCTGCAGAGCATCACACCTTTCGCTACAGAGCATTGTGCTTTTTGCTGCAGAGCATCGCGCCTTTCGTTGTAGAGCATCATACCTTACCTGCAGAGCATCGCGCCTTTCTTCCACGGCTGCAGAGCATCACACCTTTCGCTACGGAGCATCGTGCTTTTCGCTGCAGAGCATCGTGCCTTTCTCCCAAGGCTGCAGAGCATCACACCTTTCTCTACAGAGCATTGTGCATTTTTCTGCAGAGCATCGTGCCTTTCATTGCAGAGCATCATACCTTACCTGGAGAGCATCACGCCTTTTTCCTACGTCTGCAGAGCGCCACACCTTTCGCTACAGAGCATCATGCCTTTCACTGCAGAGCATTGCACCTTTCGTTGCAGAGCATTATACCTTACCTGCAGAGCATCGTGCCTTTCTCCCAGCTCTGCAGAGAATTGCGCCTTTTTTGCCCTTATTTACAATTTCACTAAAAGTTACGCAAAAATTTCAGAGTATCGCGCCTTTTCGCTGAAAAGCATCGCACCTTTCTCCCGGGGATGTAGAGCATTGCGCCTTTTGCTGCAAAGTATCGTGCCTTGCCCTGTAGAACATCACACCTTTCTCCATCACACCTTTCGCTATAGAGCATTGCACCTTTTGCTGCAGAGCATCGTGCCTTTTCTTGCAGAGCATCAGACCTTACCTGCAGAGCATTGCGCCTTTCGCTGCAGAGCATCGTGCCTTATCTGCAGAACATTGTGCCTTTCTCTGCAGAGCTGCAGAGCACCGTGCCTTTTCTCTGCAGAGCATTGTGCCTTTCTCCCAGGGCTGCAGAGCATCACACCTTTTCGCTACAGAGCATCACACCTTTCGCTGAAGAGCATCACGCCTTTCATTGAAGAACATCGCACCTTTATACAAGGGCAGCAGAGCATCACGCTTTTTCACTGAAGAGCATCACGCCTTTCTCCCAGGGCTGCAGAGCATTGCGCCTTTCTCCCAGGGCTGCAGAGCATCGCACCTTTCGTTACCTTGCCTGCAGAGCATTACGCCTTTCTCCCAGGGCTGCAGAGCATTGCGCCTTTTTTGCCCCGATTGTGTCAGTCGCATAAATACATTTACACTTAAAAAGCATTTTTATGTCTTTAAAAAAAAAGGGAAAAATTACATTTAGACCCCTTTCACACTAAAGCGTTTTTACAGCGTTTTAGTGTTAAAAATAGCGCTCTTAAAACGCTCATAAAACGCTCTCCGTGCATCTCAATGGACCCTTTCACACTGAGTCCTGCAAGCAGCATCTTTGGAGCAGGTTTTGGGCGCTGAAAAAAACACTCCAAACGCCCCTCTCCATTGAAATGAATTGAAAAGCGCTGTAAAAACGCCTTACTGGAAGCCTTAAGGAAGCTTCTTCTAAAGATGATGCACAAGAAATCCTGCAAACAGTTTGCTGAAGACAAGCGGACCAACACACTGAGGCGCTGCAAAAATGCCCTAAAACCTTAGGGTCTTATGCCGCGTACACACGGTCGTTTTTTTGTGATGAAAAAAAAACGTAATTTTTTCTCATGAAAAAAAAACGACGTTTTTCAAACTTCATTTTAAAAAACAACGTTGCCTACACACCATAGTTTTTTCAAAATGCTCTAGCAAAGAGCGGTTACGTTCAGCACGTACGACGGCACTCTGTTCCATTCAAGCTTGCTTCATAACTTGCTTCTGAGCATGCGCGGGTTTAAAAACGTTGTTTTAGCTACACACGGTGATTTTTTATGACACAAAAAAACGACGTTTTTAAAAACAACATAAAAAATTGAAGCATGCTCGAATTTTTTTTTGTCGTTTTTCAGAAGACATAAAACGATGTTTTCCCCACACACAGTAATTTTAAATGACGTTTTTAAAAATGTTGTTTTATTTCATTACAAAAAACGACCGTGTGTACGCGGCATTAGCGGTGCTTTACCAGCACATTGGGATTGCAGATGAGGCTTCGCTGGAATAACGCTGTAATAACGCTGGAATAACGCCCCAGTGTGAAAGGGGCCTTAAAAAGAAAGAAAAAAATTGATTTTTTTAAACAAACTATTACCTGAGTGCGTCACGTTTCGCTATGAAGGCAAATTGCGCCAATTTCCGAAATTGTGCCAAGTTCTGATGGTTGACAGCGGCACTATCAAACAATTGTGACAAGTACTGCGGTTACGGTAAATTGCGTCAAGCTCCAATGGTTGCAAGTTGTGCAATTACCAAAGTGTAAATGTAATTCTGCAGAGCATCGCACATGTCTCCCAGGGCTGCAGAGCATTGCGCCTTCTCGCTGCAGAGCATCACACTTTTCCCTATAGAGCATCGTGCCTTTTCTGCAGAGCATTGCACCTTTCTCCCAGGGCTGCAGAGCATCACACCTTTTGCTACAGAGCATTGTGCCTTTCACTGAGGCGCATAGCGCCTTTCTCTCCAGAGCATCGCGCCTTTCATTGCAGAGCACCATACCCTACCTGTAGAGCATCGCACCTTTCTCCCAGGGCTGCAGAGCATTGCGCCTTTTTTCTTTCTTTTTTCTTTTATTAGATATGTTTTATAACTGAAAATAAATAATATTCCTTTTTTAAATTTTCAGTGTTTTTTCATTCATTTTTATATATTTTTTTTACCAAAAAGATTGAAGACGCTATAACAAAGAAACCAATTAATATAAACTTTTTTTTTTGTTTATCAAAGACATGAAGCAGAATACATTTTGGCCTAAATTTATGTAGAAATTTTATTTTTTTAAAATATTTTTTGGTGATATGTTTTATAACTGAAAATAAAAAATATTATTATTATTAAAAAAAATAATAATAACAAAATAAAAGATCCCAGTGGAGATCAAATACCACAAAATAAAGCTCTATTTGTGGGGAAAACTGCAAATGTCATTTGTATACAGTGTTGCATAATGATACAATAGCCAATTGAAGCTAAATAGCAAAAATGTTCTGGTCATGAAAGGGTTAAAACCGTCCGGAGCTGAAATGGTAAAAGAAGAAAAAAAGGATCCTTATCCTGGTGTGTTATCTTTGTGAAATTTGCCAATCTGAGGACTGCACATTTCATGGATGGGATTGTGTTTCTGAATGTGACATTTATCAATGGGAAGTAAAACCGGAATAAACTGGTTTATTTCAGAAATTGAAATCTCAACAGTCATCTCCCCTCCCCTCCCCCGCAGAATAGAGAAAATTTGAAATTTACAGTTGAAACAGCTGGACTAGTTTACCTATTGTGACATCACATAATAAGGGGAGGAGTCATGTGACACTGCGACGTGATTGGACAGTGCCGCAATAAATAGCAGCCTGACCGGAGGGGAGCACAGAAGAGTCCTGACTTCTCTTGAGTGAAGACGTGTTTTTCTGATCTCCTGAGATTTCTTCTTCTGACCTTTTTTCTGTGATTTTCTCTGCGTTTTTAACCAGTGAAAGGAGATAAAAGGATGATTCCTAAAAGCTCTGACACTAAGAAGACCATGAATGTTGCAGCGATTAGAAACATCATGAGGAATGCTGTACCAGCTAGAAAGCCCATGAAAAATGTGGCAGTGGGAGACCCACCTCTTGTGACTCCCCCTAGCTGTGACACTAGAAACAGCATGAAACGTGTTACAGCCATTAGAAACATCATGAAAAATGCCTTACCATCTAGAAAGCCCATGAAAAATGCCGCAGCACAAGTCCCTGCTCTTGTGACTCCTCCGAGCTGTGACACTAGTAACACCATGAAACGTGTTGCAGCGATGAGAAACATCACGAGGAATGCCTTACCATCTAGAGAGCCAATGAAAAATGCCGCAGCACAAGTCCCTGCTCTTGTGACTCCTCCGAGCTGTGACGCTAGTAACACCATGAAACGTGTTGCAGCGATGAGAAACATCATGAGGAATGCCGCTCCATCTAGGAAGCCTATGAGGAATGCAGCAGTAGAGGTCCCACCTCTTGTGACTCCCCCGAGCCGTGACATACAACGTGTCCAGTTACAAGCAAGACCTCCACGCTGTGACAGCCAATCAACCTTCATACTGCACCGTCTGCTCGGAGAAGGTGGATTCGGACAAGTAAGTTCTTATTTTTCCACCTAGAACTAGATTAGTAGCTCCACCCACAAAACAAATCCCTCCCCAGTAACTAGCCAATGTGTAGCAGCCACCCGAAAAACGGATTCAGCTACTGGTAGACTTAATGATGTCACTGTGCCTCATGGAGGGGAGGAGCCGGGAACACAAAATGAAGAAAGCTCTCCCTGTCCTAGATATCAGAAGACGTCATGGAGCCTCGCAGCCTTCATCAATAACTACTTGTGACTCCTCCCCCAATGCTAGTTCCATCCTTTCCCAATAATGAAGAAAGTTCTTTCCTATAATAACACAAATGATTTTTCTCTTTTCTCTCATTCAGGTCTTTCTGGCAACTCATAGTGCAACCAAGAAGATCGTGGCCATCAAGTCCGTCGTGAAGACTTCAGATCAACGTGACGCCATTGAAACAGAGCTGAAGGTCATGCAGAAGGCGGAAGGGTGCCCATTCCTCACCCAGCTTTACATGACTTTTCAGACCCGCCAGTCTGCCTGTTTCGCTATGGAATACGTCTCTGGGGGGGATCTGTTTGATTTCACCGTAAACTATTCGCCTCTTCCGATTTCTGTCATAAGGTAAGTCTCATCGCCACAATGAGAATACAATAGAAAGCAATCTTTAGAGAAATGTCCTTTTACAATCCAGGCTTTAGGAGTTTAGAATTACATTGGACTCCATTAGAATGCTTAGAGCTACATAAGTCCACCCAGATCTGACGTAGATACGTTAGAGCAGTGGTCATCAACCCTGCCCTGCAGGGTCCACTAACAGGCCAGGTTTTATGTATTACCTTGGGGAGATGCAGACTAGAATAATGCAATCACTGAGCAGCAAATGATATCACCTGTGATGTGTTTCAGTTATCTTGCAAACCTGGCCTGTTAGTGGGCCCACTCCGTCCCCCATAAATATATGAGGGACACAATACACAGCAGGGGACACCACGCCTCTCCCAAGCTTAGATACTCTATATTATCATAGTAGGGTTGGGGTTTAAAGTAGACAGTTCATACCAGGGCTTTTTTTCTCAGACAATAGGTGCAGGAACTCTCCCTTTCTGAGTCACCCCTATTCCTTGTCCCTACCCACCCCTGAGCACCGTCCCGTGGTTCCATCCCATACCCACCTCCCAGGACCACCCCTTTTAGACAATACAGAACCAAGTATCATTTTGTGGTGCTAAGAAATGTGTATGGAATTTGGTAATATCAAGAAAATTAGTAAAATAGATCCCCTTGAGCCAGGACAGCTCTGTTTACATTCTGGTATATGAGGCCTCTCAGCGATAAGACCAACTCACCTAGAGGGCACATATATGCATACCACCAGCATGAAGGGGTTAACACTTCTGGACCAATGATGTACCGTTACCTCATCACCCTGGCACTGATTTTTAGAGGTGGCGTCTAACTAACCGCTGGATTTGTTTTATATGCAGCAGGAGGAGACTTCCTCCACTCCTGGCACCTTCCACAGCTTTCTCAGGCTCTTGCATCCTACCGGGAGACCCAGACGACCAGCCGCCACGTCTACTGGCTGGTCAACTGAACAAAGCCTTGATCGGCTATGGTAACCTGGATGTGATGACATTGTGACCTGACATTAAGAAATCAAAATCATTCAAAAACACAGATCTCTGTGTTGTGGATGCTTTTAAGGGCAGAGGAGAGACTTGGGGGTCTTATAGTACCGGTCACATGCCTATTACTGTGACAAACATGTTTATAGCCTGGATCCTACCAATGGGTTCTCCTAGGAGACTCCAGAACCTGGGATCTGGTAAAACCAGAAATGGTGAGCAGGTGCCATACCCAGAACTCCGACCATACGGTCACCTAAATAACCACAAAGGTGGGACCGGTAATGGGATAGAGCCAGGTACCCCCTCCCCGTATCCATGGATAATGTTTCTACTTAAATCTAATGACTGTAAAATGTATTTCCTTCACAATCAATATTTTGTCTCTTTTATAGATTCATTGCGGCGGAAATATCCTGTGGATTGGAGTTCCTCCACGAGCGTGGCATCGTTCATAGGGACATCAAAGGAGGCAACATCCTACTGGACAACAAAGGTCATGTCCGCATTGCAGACTATGGATTAGCAGTAATGGATCTGTATGGCGATACGACGGTGACAGGAGTAGCCGGAACAATTGGATACATGGCACCAGAAGTAAGTCACGCTCTTTTTACCCATCACTAGGACTCATCTATTCAGTATATCACTATCCCTCTGATACTTGTAATATGAACATTTTAGACTGTATACAGAACACTGCAATGTAAATCACCTGATTGGTAATCTTTTTATTAATATATGTCCATTGGGGGGGGGGGGGCAGCCATTGCATAGGCCGGCTCTACCTCCTGGTTTAGCTGTTGGGCACAGTGGTTGTTCTTTGCTATTTCTCTTGCTTAAAGCGAGCCTAGCTACAATCTCTATAATAATGGACATATGAAATAGTAAACATATAAAAATGTAAAAAGCTACATCAAGGTTAATGTTCCAATGATTTCTACTGGAGAGCAGATATCACTACCTGCTCTCTGTTACACTCTGCAGAATTACAGCCCATTCATTAAATGCATGCCACTGTGTAGAGCCTGTGGTATCCTATGAAGTTCTGTATACTTGGCATAACATGACTAGGCTCTCGCTTAAGTTTTTTTAGGTTTACACCCATTCCCTGTAATAGCACTCAAAGTCCCAATTCCACCGCTGTGCTTTATAAATCTTTTTTTTTATGAATGTAGCGCTATTGCCACAGTAAGGACATACTGCTGCTTTGTAAATGCCTCCCTTAGAGTACATGTTCAATAAATATATATGATTGTTTCCCCTATAAAGGGATGGTAAGTTTGTAGGAACTAAGTAACTGATTTCTCTTCTCTGATTGGCAGGTTATAAACGGCGACTTCTACCAGTTTGAACCCGACTGGTTTTCCATGGGAGTTGTCATATTCATCATGGCTACAGGCACCATGCCATTCTGTACCCGTACCACCCAGATATACAGGAAGGCTGTGAGTTATGAAAATCCTGTTTACCCCCCGGACATGGATCAACACCTGAAGAACTTCATAGATGGAGTAAGTACAAGACGTTTTCTAATTCTGAAGAGGCACAGGGAAGGTTTCTAGGCCTACTGCTGCTGCTTTATGGGGTATAATGTGTGTGGGGGGGGGGTTGCCAAGTCTGGTTGTCAGGCGGACTGTTAAGTAGTTTGGCTTCTTCATCCCATGGTGAAGATCCAATGGGAATATTTCATCCTGGAGCTGAGGGCTCAGAAGATGCCACATGGGGTCAATCACTTTATGAGATTATTAAAGCAGAACTCCTCCCCATTTACTATTGTTTTGAACATAGTGGGGAGGATTAGATCACCTGCCATCATTTTAATCTTGTCTGTGTCCCTGTTGTGGACATTTTGTTTCATATCCTGTCCTGGGGACACGGAAATCCCACCAAGGAGGGACACACAACAGAGAGGTTCTAACCCTTTCCAACTCCATTCATCAAACTGCTTTTATCGCCCTGTGCTGATAAATTATGTTAATGAGAAGAAAAAAAGATCTTTAAAAAAATCCAATCTCCTCCCCTTTCTTGTGGCTGTAATTCTACTTTAAGTGTCCCCGCCAATCTAAAGAGCTCAGGGAGTTAGAAGCGATCTAATGGCGGCACATCATAAAGTGTACTCATTTGTTGTGCTGGAATATAATATGAATTCCATCCATGTCAGCAGACATCCAGCACCTGTACTTGGCTATATGTGTCTTCACATGCTATGATCGTCCAATGGGTGAAAGGACCGCCCAGGAGGAGACGCCATGTAGTCAAAGTTTTTTTTTCTTTTATAAAAAGTGCAAAATGAATGCAAAATAACTCTTAATTTCTCTTTTATAGCTTCTATGCAAATGTCCAGACAAGAGGCTTGGAGTCGGCAGAGACATAAGACGGCATTTATTCATGAGGCTCATCAATTGGAAGTCGCTGGAACAAGGGAAAGGATGGCCACCTTTCTCAGTAGCCCAGGTAAGTACACAAATCTTTATAGG
Organism: Rana temporaria; assembly: GCF_905171775.1. Taxonomy (NCBI): domain Eukaryota; kingdom Metazoa; phylum Chordata; class Amphibia; order Anura; family Ranidae; genus Rana; species Rana temporaria. The sequence goes on along the minus strand of NC_053492.1, from coordinate 206,914,965 downwards.
ATGAGGATTCAAAAAGAAGATTGTTACACACTGTAAGGAGCATTGCTGTGTCATTACAGCTAATGTAGGGGGTACAGACATATCCCAGCCTGCAGAAAAACCTCACAGACTAATCAGTCAAAACAGTGGAACCTCGGATTACAAGCATAATCCATTTCAGGAGAATGCTCGTAATCCAAAGTACTCGCATATCAAAGCAAGTTTCCCCATTGAAATCAATGGAAACAAATAATTTGTTCCGCATTGACTTCAATGGCATGCAATATCACATGCGGCCAGAGGTGGGGGGGTGCCGGAGAGCCTCGGAAACGGCCAGAAAAGGCCCGATGACACCTCGGTTGACCTCGCAAAGACTCCATTCCCGAGATTTGCCGAGCTGTCCTCGGGCCTTTCTGTGCATTTCCAAACAGCGGCGATCATCGCTCTTTGGCTCCTCTCGGCTCCGGCGCTCCCCACCTCAGGCCAAACGCGGTACTGCACACCGATTTGGCCTGAATCGTGCTCGTTTTGCGAGACAACATTTGCAAACCGAGTTACAATTTTTAAAAATATAGTGCTTGTATTACGAAACGCTCGTTAACCGCATTACTCGCAATCCGAGTTTCCACTGTATTTCAGTTTCTACGGGAGAAGTAAATAAGAATGAAACTTTCTATGCATCAGACACAATGGGGATGATTCACTAAAACTGGAGAGTGAAAAATCTGATGCAGCTGTGTATGGTAGCCAATGAGCGTCTAACTTTTTGCTTGTTCAATAAAGCTTTGACAAAAAAAATATCAGCTGATTGGTTACCATGCAGAGCTGCACCAGGTTTTGCACTCTCCTGTTTTAGTAAATACGCCCCATTGGTGCACAGCTGGGAGTGACAGTTGAAGTGAAAAGGTGCAATGGTTTATAATACAATCTCTGGGCTGTCTAGGACATTTGGCTTCGACCATCATGGTGTGGTGGAGAGCATGGGACCAGACATGTAGTTTGCTTCTAGATTTGTATCCTATCTGCTCCTCCACTGCATGGAAAGAGGAAGAAGGCTCTAGGTCGTATTAAAGAAGTTGGTCAATGTTAAAGCCCAATTAAAAAAAAAAGTAGGCAACCACCACCCCCACCCCACCCTGCACGCTAATGTTTTATGCTTGTAAACTCTAGGGGCAGAGAAAGAGGAACCTCACCCTAACCTCTCTGCATCACCATGTACAATACAGGCCTATCAGTCCTACATTGTATGTGAGGGTAAGCATGTGACCGTGGTTGGGAAAGCTTTGGAGAGGGTCTGTGAGGGACCGGTTACATAGATGTCCACAGCAAGGAATAAATTATTACACCAATCCCCCCCCCCCCCACACACACACACACACACACAAATACTGCAATGGTAATTTATACGTGTTTCTGGAATTAGACTTTAAGCAATATCCTGATATTTACTCAGGTCAGAGATCTATGAATGCAGAATCTCATATTTGTTTTTTCATTTTGCAGCCCTTGGACTTGGAAACAACCTGTCGACTTCCTCCATCAGCGATCGATGTAAAGGCATTGGAAATTCCAGGAAGAAAAATACACATTCCTGGATTCCTAAACATCGACAGGCTGTGAGGAGGCCTGTCATGCTGTCAACCTGTACTGTCATGCCTGTCAACATGTAGTGTGCATAGTGTGTGTTGTGTATGGTGTATGGTGTGTGTTGTGTGTAATGTGTGTAATGTGTGCAGTGTGTGCAGTGTGTGTAGTGTGTGTAATGTGTGCAGTGTGTGTAGTGTTTAGGGTTTAGTGTTTAGTTGACAGTGCCTGCCAGCAGGGTGCCAGCCAGCAAGCCACCTACAACAGGGTTCCAGCAAGCCACCCATAGCAGGGTGCCAGCCAACAAGCCCACTCACATCAGGGTGCCAGCAAGGAAGTCCATCCACATCAGGGTGCCAGCCAGAAAGCCACCCACATCAGGGTGCCATCCAGAAAGCCACCCACATCAGGGTGCCAGCCACCCACACCAGGGTGCCAGCCAGAAAGCCCATCCACACCAGGGTGCCAGCCAGAAAGCCCACCCACACCAGGGTGCCAGCCATAAAGCCACCCACACCAGGGTGCCAGCCATAAAGCCACCCACACCAGGGTGCCAGCCAGAAAGTCCACCCACATCAGGGTGCCAGCCAGCATACCCACCCACAGCATGGTGCCAGCCAGAAAGCCCACCCACATCAGGGTGCCAGCCAGAAAGCCACCCACATCAGGGTGCCAGCCAGAAAGCCACCCACATTAGGGTGCCAGTCACCCACACCAGGGTGCCAGCCAGAAAGCCACCCACATCAGGGTGCCAGCCAGAAAGCCACCCACATTAGGGTGCCAGCCACCCACACCAGGGTGCCAGCCAGAAAGCCCACCCACATCAGGGTGCCAGCCAGAAAGCCACCCACATCAGGGTGCCATCCAGAAAGCCACCCACATTAGGGTGCCAGCCACCCACACCAGGGTGCCAGCCAGAAAGCCCACCCACACCAGGGTGCCAGCCAGAAAGCCCACCCACACCAGGGTGCCAGCCAGAAAGCCACCCACACCAGGGTGTCAGCCAGAAAGCCCACCCACAGCAGGGTGCCAGCAAGAAAGCCCACCCACATCAGGGTGCCAGCCAGAAAGCCCACCCACATCAGGGTGCCAGCCAGAAAGCCACCCACATCAGGGTGCCAGCAAGAAAGCCACCCACATTAGGGTGCCAGTCACCCACACCAGGGTGCCAGCCAGAAAGCCCACCCACATTAGGGTGCCAGCCAGAAAGCCACCCACATTAGGGTGCCAGCCAGAAAGCCCACCCACACCAGGGTGCCAGCCAGAAAGCCCACCCACACCAGGGTGCCAGCCAGAAAGCCACCCACACCAGGGTGCCAGCCAGAAAGCCCACCCACATCAGGGTGCCAGCCAGAAAGCCCACCCACATCAGGGTGCCAGCCAGAAAGCCACCCACATCAGGGTGCCAGCTAGAAAGCCACCCACATTAGGGTGCCAGCCACCCACACCAGGGTGCCGGCCAGAAAGCCCACCCACTTCAGGGTGCCAGCCAGAAAGTCACCCACATCAGGGTGCCAGCCAGAAAGCCATCCAAATTAGGGTGCCAGCCACCCACACCAGGGTGCCAGCCAGAAAGCCACCCACACCAGGGTGCCAGCCAGAAAGCCCACCCACACCAGGGTGCCAGCCAGAAAGCCCACCCACACCAGGGTGCCAGCCAGAAAGCCCACCCACATCTGGGTTCCAGCCAGAAAGCCACCCACATCAGGGTGCCAGCCAGAAAGCCCACCCACATCAGGGTGCCAGCCAGAAAGCCACCCACATCAGGGTGCCAGCCACAAAGCCACCTACATTAGGGTGCCAGCCACCCACACCAGGGTTCCAGCCAGAAAGCCCACCCACATCAGGGTGCCAGCCAGAAAGCCACCCACATTAGGGTGCCAGCCACCCACACCAGGGTGCCAGCCAGAAAGCCACCCACACCAGGGTGCCAACCAGAAAGCCCACCCACACCAGGGTGCCAGCCAGAAAGCCCACCCACACCAGGGTGCCAGCCAGAAAGCCACCCACATTAGGGTGCCAGCCACCCACACCAGGGTGCCAACCAGAAAGCCCACCCACACCAGGGTGCCAGCCAGAAAGCCCACCCACATCAGGGTGCCAGCCAGAAAGCCACCCACATTAGGGTGCCAGCCACCCACACCAGGGTGCCAGCCAGAAAGCCCACCCACACCAGGGTGCCAGCCAGAAAGCCCACCCACATCAGGGTGCCAGCCAGCAGACCCACCCACATCAGGGTGCCAGCCAGCAGACCCACCCACATCAGGGTGCCAGCCAGAAAGCCCACCCACATCAGGGTGCCAGCCAGAAAGCCACCCACATCAGGGTGCCAGCCAGAAAGCCACCCACATTAGGGTGCCAGCCACCCACACCAGAGTGCCAGCCAGAAAGCCACCCACACAAGGGTGCCAGCCAGAAAGCCCACCCACAGCAGGGTGCCAGCAAGAAAGCCCACCCACATCAGGGTGCCAGCCAGAAAGCCACCCACATCAGGGTGCCAGCCAGAAAGCCACCCACATTAGGGTGAGAGCCACCCACACCTGGGTGCCAGCCAGAAAGCCCACCCACATCAGGGTGCCAGCCAGCAAGTCCATGCACAGCATGGTGCCAGCCAGCAAGCCCACGCACAGCATGGTGCCAGCCAGCAAGCCCACGCACAGCAGGGTACCAGCCAGTAAGGCACCAGCAGCAGGGTGCCAGCTATGAAGCCCACATACAAAAAAAACTGCACTGTACAAAAGAGCCACCCACTTCAGGGTGCCAGCCAGCAAGCCCACCCACATCAGGGTGCTAGCCAGCAAGCCCACGCACAGCATGGTGCCAGCCAGCAAGCCCATGAACGTTTATTTACTTGCACACACTGGACTGGCATGCACTGACCTACACTAACAGAGGACGTCCAGATGTACATAAACTGACTGCTCCATGCTTTAGAGAGATGCACACAGACAGACAACCAAATTAGGAGAGAGTAGATGGCACACACAGATTATAGGAAGAGGCCGTACTACAAACATACATCCAACGTTAGAAAAAGGATGACTGGCATCCAGTAGGGTAGCTTAGTGTAGTTTAGTGTAGGTCCTGCCCTAGAAGAGTCTACCTTGCCGTGGTGGGCAGGCTTGGAATCTCTTGGTCAAAAGTGTGTCAGCGAATGGGCGAGAGGATCACTAGATCTTCACTTCTGGCCAATTGATTTTACCAAAGGACTCTTGATTTATTCAGAGTATATATATATATAGTTGGAAAAGGAAAAAATGTGTATTATAGATCCATAATTATACTTTGGAAAATTGCTTGCTCTTTTATTTAATCCTTTCCTGACCGGGGGTTATTACCACTTGGATGCACAGGCCACATTTGTAAGGCTGGAAGGGGCTCTATGGCTACTTCTTCCACTTCTGGGGTGTGTAGGGATGTGTAATAGGTGTTTATGTAATATCATGTGTCCTAACCATGTATATATGTATGTACTGACAAGCCCCCTAGGTGACAGTAGTCACCTAGGGGGCAAGAAGGAAAAGAAATCAAGTTCTCAGGGATTTTTATATACATTTTTTTTTTTTAATCAAAAAGGTTTTTATTGCTCACACAACAAATTGACATGAAAAGGATGACATTTTACACTTAGTAGGCAAACATGCATATCAGCAAATTTACAGGTTAAACAACAGATGCACTTCTTCCCACCATAGTATTCAGTTATTGTACTAACACATGAAACCAGACCCCCAGCCCCGGACTCCTACCTCCCCCAACGATCCATTTCTTCTCCCTCCTTACGGTCTCCAAAGTTACTAGGCCACGAACCTTGCTTGTTTTTCCCTACCTCTCCAACCCCCCAAGTAGCCTTGCTTGAACTAACTCCAAGGGGCTTAATCCGGGCGTTGCGAGCCATGGATCCCAGAGTTTAAGGAATTTCCCTGCGTTCCCCCTGTGCTGGTAAATGTACTTTTCCATCAGCATTGTTCTACCCACATGTTGTATCCAGGTCTGAACCGAAGGGGGCCCCCTTGACTTCCAGTGTATGAGAATGAGTTTCCTCGCCTGGAACAATGCCCTGGCGAACGCCACCCTAGTGGCTTCCTCCTCTATCACCCCCTCCAGAATGCCCAGCAGGCAGCAAAGTGGGTCCAGTGAGACATTGGTCTGGAACACCGAGTTTAGGGTCGCCAGGACCTCCGTCCAGTATCTATGCAGCTTGGGACAGCGTCAAAGCAGGTGGACCAGATCACCCTGGGCCGCCCTGCACCGCCCACACAGCGGGTCCGGGGCCCGGCCCATTCTGAAGAGTCTCACTGGAGTGTAGTGCACCCGAAGTAAAATGTAGAGCTGGGATACCCTTTGTGACACATTTAGTGAGCAGGTATTCACCGCCTGTAGAGCCTCCTCCCACATGTCCCCCTCAATAGGCCCCAAGTCTGCCTCCCACCGTTCTGCTACCCTCATGGGATGCCCTTCCAGGAATGAGGATAGGAGCATGTTGTAGCAGTGTGAGATCATGCCCTTGGTGTCCTGCGCCTGACATAGTGCCCGGAAAACCGGTGTGGGAGACTGAACCCATTCAACTGCTGTCCCCTGAGCCCTCACTGCATGTTGCAACTGTATATAATAAAACTGCATGGTGAGAGGTAAGTTAAATCTGGTTTGTAATTCCCTGAAAGGGAGCAGGGTCCCCCCACTAAAGACATGTTTAAGATGCGTGACCCCAAAAGCACTCCACCTGTGACCCTGTTCAATTTTGGCCAGCTCCTCATAGGAATCGTTCCCCCAAATAGGGCTAAACTCGGTGAACCCCCCAACATCCTGCAGCTGTCTAGCCTTATTCCACACCTTCTGAACAAGAGCATAAGTGGGCATGCGTTTATTGGGTTTGTGAAACTTGCGAGCCTCCAGCCCCTCAGGTATCGTGGGTGCCCCAGCTCCCTTCAACATCAGCCTGGCCGCCGAGGTCCCAGGTTGTGACCCTGTGGCCCCTATCAAGTGTTGGAGCTGAGCAGCCAGGTAGTATATCCAGGGATTGGGTAAAGCCAGCCCTCCCCCTCCTTTGGGCGCTGCAGCTGTTCTAATTTAATCCTGGGGGTTCTGGTATGCCACAACAGCTGTCTGAAAAGAGAATTGACCACTCGGAATATTTTAAGGGTAATCACCATGGGCGCATTATGCAGGAAATATAGCAATTGAGGCATTAGTATAATCTTGATGAGGTTAGTTTTACCCGCTAAAGACATTCTCAGTTTATTCCAAATTTGTATTTTGTCTCTGAATTTGGACAGTAGGGGGTGCACATTCAACTTACAGTAGTCAGTTATTATGGGGGATATCCAGACCCCCAGGTACTTAAAAGATGTCACTACAGGTACGGGACACACAAGGCCACTCCCGCCTTCGGGTTCCCCATCCAGAAACATCAGGGCAGACTTAGACCAATTAATTGTGAGCCCCGAAAAGCGGCCAAACTCTGCAATAATGGTCATGACCTGCCTTAGGGAATCCTCTGCATCCTCCAAAAAGAGGAGCATGTCATCGGCATACAACATAATTTTCTCGTGGACTTCGCCATATCTGAACCCCCGGACCGCCTCGCAGTTCCTCACCAGAACCGCGAGGGGCTCTATGGCCAGAGCAAAGAGCAGGGGGGACAGGGGGCATCCCTGCCTGGTCCCCCTACCCAGAGCAAAAGCATGAGACATCCTATCCGCCATACGTATGGCTGCCTTTGGTGTATCATACAGGAGCCGGACCCACCCCAGGAACCTAGGGCCGAAACCGAATTTGGTCAGTACTGCCCAAAGGTACCGCCAGCCGACACTGTCGAAGGCCTTGTTGGCATCAAGCGACAACAGAGCCCTACTGCCAGTGGAGTCGGATTGGGTCTGCATATTCAAATATAGCCGCCGGAGGTTCGTGGCTGTGAATTTTACGCGGCATAAATCCCGCTTGGTCGGAGTGTACGATGGACAAGATAATTTTATTCACTCGCAGGGCCAGTACTTTCGCAAGTATTTTAACGTCGCTCTGCAGGAGAGAGATAGGCCTATACGACCCAGGGTCCAGAGGATCCTTGCCCGCCTTCAGCAGCAGGATAATATTCGCCCTTGTAGGACCCCCGATTCCAACGAGGCATTAAATACCTCGAGTAACTTGGGCAACATCACCTCCCCATACTGAGCATACACCTCTATGGGCAATCCGTCGTCTCCCGGGGCCTTACACGTGGGGAAGGATGCAACCGCCTCTCCCAGCTCCTCCAGGGTTAGCGGCTTCTCCATCTCACACCTCGCCCTATCATTCAAGGTCGGGAGAGCCACCGCATCCATGTAGTGCTGCAGCTCCCCGTCCGTGAAATCATCTCTAGATTTGTACAGCTCAGAGTAAAAAGCAGCCAGTTCCATCAGGATCAGCTCAGGTTCATTCACCAGCCGCCCCTGCACATCCCGGATCGCTCCTATGGCAGGGGACGCCTGCTAAGACCGGGCAATCCTGGCTAACAAGCGACCCGTCTTCTCCCCCTCCTCATAGTAGGCCTGTTGGGTGAAAAATCGCTTTTTCTCCACGGCGGAGGATCTCAGCCGGTCCAGGGAGTCCTGGGCCGACATCCATACCTCCCTCGCGGACTCCGAGGGGTCAAGCACATAAATCAGTTCCAACTGCTTCACCTGGTCCTCCACCCGCTCTAACAGGACTGACGAGTTGTGTTTAATGGACGCAATCTCCTCAATAAATGTTCCCCTTAAACAGGCCTTGAAGGCATCCCAGCCCTGAGACCGTTCCACCCCCTCCCAATTTTCCAGGAATATATACAAAAGCTAAAACCATAGACACCATATACAATTTACAATATAAAAACACATACCTACCAAGCGTGTCAACCATTGCATCTATTTCCTGGTAGGCCAAGGCACTATGGACCAGCACACTCACCCCCCTTGAATAGGAGGTGTGAGTGGAATGATAGGCCCTGCCCACCCAGGAAAATCCTAGACACCCAACTGTGTCTTTAGTGAGGTGGGTTTCTTGTAAACCCACAATGGCAGGGAGAATTTTTTTCAAACCAGCACGTATCATAGTTCGTTTCAGTGGGTCATGAACACCTCGCACATTCCAAGTCACTATCGGGGTGGTGGCCATGGTTGAGTTAAACAATAATTACTGCCCGAGGCTCGAGGCCTCAGAGTCAGGTCCAGTGGGCTGGGCCCCAGCCGGGGGCCAATTCAGTTCCAGCAAGTAGCCGTGCATCAAGTGGTGTAGTCCTGTGAGCAATATATCAAAAACTGTTAACAAAAAGTAACTGAACATACGTGTCCACCCCTCGGCCCCGTCTGGGGCAGAGGTCGGTCTCCTCCACGATCTCCCACCACGCGGGCTCAGCAATCGTCGTGTGCCAACAGGGCACCCAAAAACAAAGGTGGACTCCCCCAGCCGGGGGTCGGTAGTTGCATCAAATCGCACATGTATGCAGGCCCCCCCCTGTAGCATAGATTCCAGAGGGGGTGCAATTTCAACTTCTGAAGCTCTAAGGTAGTGCTAACAAAGCAAAAAACAGGAACAGTCCCGGCTTGCAGGTAACCCTTCAACTGGTCTGCGATGAACACAATAGCCAAGTAGGGGCACATGCAGTACCTCAATCACCCCGGTCTTCCTCTCGGCGCCTCCTCAAGTCCTGTTCATTATGATCCAGCCACTGTGCGGCCTCCGCCGCCGATTCAAAAAATGTAGCCTGGCCCCTTTACCGTGACTCGCAGCTTGGCCGGAAACAGCATGGCATAATTAATTTGGATCCTCTGTAGGCGTTTTTTAACTTCCATAAACTTGGCTCTCTTACGCTGCACCTCTGCTGAAAAGTCCGGGTAAAACGATACTCTGGCTCCATTGTAATGTACCGTTCCCCTTTCCCTGGCCAGCCTCAGGATGGTTTCTCTATCCCGATAATTCAGGAGTCTGGCAAGCATGGATCTGGGGGGGCTGCCAGGGGGAAGGGGTCTGGGAGGCGTGCGGTGCGCCCGCTCTACTGCAAACAGCGTGGAAAAGGCGTCTTTGCCAAACACCTCTTGGAGCCAGGTCTCAATAAATGTAGTGGGGTCCCTACCTTCCACCTTCTCCGGGAGGCCCACCACGCGGACATTATTCCTTCTCAGGCGGTTTTCAATATCGTCTGTTTTCGCGTTAGCCTGTGCGGATTGCTGCAGTGCAGTCCTGGCATCTCTGGTAAGGGGTGGCAGCACGACCTCTATCTCACTGATGCGGCCCTCCACGGCCGTGGTCCTTTCCCCGATCTTCTGGAGATCATGGCGCATAAGGGACACCGTCTCCGTGAGCTCTCCAAACTGCGCCTTCAGACCATCCACTGAGGCAGTGACCGAGGTCGTGCACTTCTGTAACGCCCGGAGGATTTCACTGAGTGTGGGCTGCGGGGCATCCTCCTGCAGCTCCCCAAATATGTCCTGCATGGTGTCCGAGGAGCTCTCGAGCGGCAGCGTGTCATCCATGGCTGAATCGCCATTTTGGCCCTGCACCCTCTGTGCCCATGTTAGCTGCGTAGTAGCCGGGGAGCTGGTGGGGCCGTGCAGCCTCTGGGTGTAGTACAACATGTCTTTAGGGGGTTCTTTCCCCTGTTGTTTAGCCGCCTTAGTCATCTTACCGCCAGCCTCCGGGTTTTTCTCCGGTCCGCACGCTGCTTTCTGCTGCTGAGAGACCCCGGCGCCATCTTGGATGTCCATGGCCGATGAGGCCGCGGCTCCCTTCTCCGGTTTACGGGTCATTCGGATCCCCGCCGACCGTCTGTTCACCTACCGCTGAAGCCTGTGGAGCGTACTGGCTCAGGTGGACCGGTCGCCTGCGTCGGTATTAGCCGGGAACAGGATCACTGTAGGATCGTTAGCGGGAGCTCCGTGAACTGCGACTGTTCACATGCCCGTCCAGGCCACGCCCCTCTTTATATACATTTTTAATAAATGTTCTATACTATACTTTAGTTTTAAGCCTTTCTCTAGTCTCCAATACAATTGTAAAATTCTCAATTTTAAAATCTCTTGCTTCTTAAAGTGACTGTAAAGCTTTACAATTTTTTCATTCAAATAATAAACATGTTATACTTATCTTCTCTGCGTAATGGTTTTCACAGAGCAGCTCTGATCCTCCCCTTCTCAGGTTCCCCGTCGGCGCTCCTGGCTCCTCCCCTTGCCTGCTATGGGGCACTTGTGCGTGCTCGATCCGGAGCCTCACTGACTTGTCGATTGTGTAAAAAAACTTCTGCACTTGGTAACTATTACGTTTTTACGTTGACAGAATGGCACAGCTACGCAAATGGGCGTATATATACGTCCCCTTTAATTTGCCGCTGTGTGGTCGCACGCTCGATGTCCGCCGGTGTCCCGCGATCGTGTCACAGAGCTGAAGAACGGGGAGATGTCATTGTAAACACAACATCTCCCCGTTCTTCCTAGTGACATGTCACTAATCAAAAATATTAGAAATGATCCTGCGCTTAGGATGATAGATAGAATAGGCTGCTGCCCCTCTAATAGAATGTCCAAAGGGGGTACTATGGTAATAGAAGAAAGAGGTGGGGGTGTTGGCACTGCCTAGCCCTGAAGAACACTCTTCAGGGCTAGGCAGCGCCAACACCCCCACCTCTTTCTTCTATTTCTTACATGTCCCCGATCGTCTGTTCCCTGTCTTCAGGAACAGTGATCAGTGACGTGTCACAGCAAGCCGCGCCCCCTAACAGTTAGAATCACTCCCCAGGTCACACTTAACCCCTTCAGCGCCCCATACAGGTTAACCCCTTCACTGCCAGTGCTATTTTTCCAGTTTGGCATTTGGTTAAATAACAGTGATTGATTCACCACCAATGACTATTTGGTGACATAAATATGTTGCTTCAAATGTACTGTTGCTGAAGCAGTCCAATTAGCTAAGCCCTTATAGATCCTATTTTACATAAAAGTACACACATTTGGCTTTTCTATACAGTGGAACCTTGGATTGCGAGTAATGCTGTTAATGAGCGTTTCGCAATACAAGCACTGTATTTTAAAAAATCATAACTCTGTTTGCGAGTGTTGTCTCGCAAAACGAGCACGATTCAGGCCAAATCAGTGTGCAGTAGCGCGTTTGGCCTGAGGTGGGGGCGCCGGAGCCAAGCAGAAAAATACAGTTTCATGAATTAAAAAATAACAAAAAACTTTAAAAGTTAGCCCAATTTTTTTGGACAATGTGAAATATGATATTATGCTGAGTAAATTGCGCACTTTTTTTTACAGGTTACCAGTTTAGAGTTACAGAGGAGGTCTAGTGCTAGAATTGTTGCACACTCTCTAACGCATGCGATGATCCCTCACATGTGTAGTTTGAATGGCATTTACATATGTGTGGGCGGGACTTGCATGTGTGTTCGCTTCTAAGCGCGAGCTACCCGGGCGTTTTCATTTTTTATTATTTTACTTAATTTTATTATTTTTTACACTTTTTTTCATCACTGTTATTCCTTTTACAAGGAATGTAAACATTCCTTGTAATATGAATCTATTGTGACAGGTCCTCTTTATGGAGAGATGCAGTGTCAATAAGACCCCACATCTCTCCTCCAGGCTGGAAAGCATGAGATCCAGAAAAAAATTCACCGATCTAATGCTTACTAGCTGCGATCGCGGCTTTGTTTACATCCTGGACCTCTGACGGTCATAGAGATGCTTTCTCCGGGCCCCCGATGGCACGGGAGAGCCCGCAGAAGCACCGGATGGTGGCAGGAGGGGGGCGTCCCATTCTGTCGCCTATAAGAATGATCAAGCAGCGTAACTGCCACCACGATCATTCTTATCATGCACAGAATCGCCAGCTGCAAAGAATGATGTCTGAATGATGCCTGTAGCTGCAGGCATCATTCAGATATCCCCCGAAAGTCAGCAACGTCATATGATGGCATGCGGTAAGGAAGTGGTTAAATAAAAACTACATTTATAAAACAAAAAGTGAAGTAGTTGTCTGGTTTTGTATACTGTTTTTAAATAAAGATTTATTGAAACCTACAATGTATAAAAAAAAAAAAACTGGGGTAGTTGTCCTGTTTTGTATACTGTTTTTTTACACAAAACTTTTATAAAAACTGCAATTATAAAAAAAAAACAGGGAGTAGTTGTCTTGTATTGTGTACTGTTTTTGGATGAAACTTTAATACAAACTACAATTATATATATATAAAAAAAACTTGGGTAGTTGTCATTCTTGTAAAGACTGTCTTAATGCATTGTATCGATATTATACATATACAATTTTTCTGTTGTCAATAAATATCAAACATATTACCAGAAAAAAAATTCCCAGCACTTGATGCAGAAAAAGCATTCGACACAATGCACTGGGGATATATTTCACACACTTTATCTAAATTTGGCCTTGAAGGATTTATACACTCTGCTATTATGGCATTATATACTCATCCCACTGCTAAAGTTTTTTCCTCAGGTATGCTTTCTAGAACTTTCACACTAACCAACGGGACCAGACAAGGGTGCCCTTTATCCCCACTGATTTTTTCCCTTGCAATAGAACCCCTAGCGGAATATATTCGCTCTTCCCCAGATATAAAAGGCATTGCGATTGGTCAGGATGAACACAAGTTGGGCCTTTTCGCTGATGACATTATACTGACTCTGGCCGATCCTGAATTATCCTTACCTTCAGTAATTAATGCACTAGAAAAATTTAAGGAAGTCTCATACTACAAAATCAACATAAATAAATGTTACATATTACCCATAAATATCCCTACTCCATTAACAGTCAGCCTTAAATCAAAGTTTGGATTCATATGGAATAACAACTCGGTAGAGTACTTAGGAATTCGACTTGCACCACAGCCAGCCAAAATTTATGATGTTAACTTCCCCCCCCCCTCATAGAACAAATTAGTGGCGACCTATCGAAAATGCAGAAAATTCAATTATCATGGGTCGGGAAAATAGCTGCATTCAAAATGCAAACATTACCAAAGATCATATATTACTTTAGATGCCTTCCTATCCCAATTCCCGCTAAATTCTTCAAGCAACTAAACATTAAACTGAGACAGTTTATTTGGAATAAAAAAAAAACAAGGGTAGCCTTTTCCATTCTTACCTCCATTACGGCTCATGGTGGTATGAACTTACCTGACATCAGGAATTACTATTATGCAGCAATACTAGATCAAATGAAATATTGGTTCTCCCCCCAGAAAGATAAACTATGGTTGAACATAGAACAAGATTCTACCAAGGCCTCCGATTTATACACCCTAGCATTAGCTAATATTGTACTCCCAAAAGTAGTCAATCCCAATCTATTAAGTATTAAGGCCACACTATTTGCATGGAAACACATACTTTCTAAATCTAGACAGTTAGGAAATAAATCTAAATTATACCTCCCTACAGAAATTATTAACTACTGCAAAATCCGTATGTCAGTAGACGATTGGATCAAACAGGGATATTATCTTTACGTTAACCTCCCCCTGAATTATAAAAATGTCACTTTGTGCAAGCTGGGAAGGTGTAAGCGTCTGAGGGATTTTAACCCGGAAAATACGATAGAGATACCATCGTTAATCTGGGATTATTTATCCCAACAAAGGGATTACGTTAAAAAAGGTATTTCATACTTCTATAACATACTTTCATCCCAGCCAGTTGAAAAAAACGCTCATATGATAAAATGGGAAAAAAACTTAGATGTATCCTTTTCCTGGGATCAATGGAAAAAATCATTCCAGACAATTAAAAATGCATCTTCATGCATCGAACATTGGGATAACGCCCAAAAAATTACCAATAGATGGTATCTAACTCCCTACAGGCTATCTAAAATCTACCCTACAATGTCCGACATTTGTTGGAGGTGCAAAGAACAAACTGGAAACCTCCTACACACTCTTTGGAGTTGCAAATCACTGAGAAGCTTTTGGAACTCAATATCATCCTTCATAGCAGATTTCACAGGCAACCTGCTTACGCTTACACCTGCCTCAGCTTTACTGGGCATTGACCTGGAGATATACCCTACCATTTATAGAACTGTCGTGACCCATATCTTGATAGCCTCGAGACTAACTGTTACTAAACTATGGAAATCCACAGAAGCACCTAATATTTCCACGGTTATAAATAGAGTGAATACCCAAGCTCAATTCGAGCTGATGCTAGCTTATAAAAACCACACAATCCCCTCTTTTAGGAAAAAATGGAAAACATGGCTAACACATCATAGAGCCTCCGCCTATTTAAAAGATTGCAATATTTAATTTCTACTTGATTTTTTGAAAACATTTATGCTTAGTATTAAGCAGTATGCAGGTGTAGAGCAATGAATATTTTATTAGTTTATAGTGGATATTTTGTTTGTATTTATTTTACTTTTATTTTTATCTTTATTTATTTTTACTCTTTCTATAGTACAGGCTGTACCATTACTTATCGTGATGTCCTTCAAGTCCTACAGTTAGAACCCAGTTGGGGTAGACTGGTCTAGGTCATCAAGGCCCGTACCATGTTTACAAGCACAGCCTTTACAGAACTGATTATATCTCTGCTGTTTTGTTTGTACTGCAACTCTGTCATTTATGCTTTTGCTGTATGTATGTATGTACTATTTTATTGATATAATAAAAAATGTATAGTTGGAAATGAAAAAAAAAAAAAAAAAAAAAAAAAAAAAAAAAAAAAAAAAAAAAAAAAAAAAAAATAAAAAAAAAAAAAAAAAAAAAAAAGAAAAGAAATTCCCAGAGCACAGCAGACATAGGGTGACCTTGTGTCCCGCATGTTGCAGTTCTGTCCCGGGTCCCGGGCACCTTCATTCCAGGACAATACAGTGTCCCAGAATAAAAACTGACACCCGATGAGAGAGCGGGACTGGGACGCTGGCGTCCCTAACAACTGATGAGTCTTCAGCTGTCAATGGACTTTCCCGCTGACAGCTAAATAAAAAATAAAGCTGTCAGTAAAAAAAAATAAAAAAACATGGCGTGGGGTCCCCCTCCCCTAGTCCATTCCAGACCCTTTGGGTCCTTTGGGGGCTTCCAGATTCTAATAACCCCTGCATGCATGCCACCATGCAATAACTGCCTGCATGCCACCACAACCACCAGCCAGGGAAAGATGGGGACATGACGCTTTGAAGTGGGGGGGTAGAGCTCGTGGTTGCTGGTGTGGACTGGGGGGGGCACTAGGTTTTTTTTTTGCTTTTTCTTTTTTTCAATGAGTCAATTTAAATGTGATTTGACTCACATTGTTATTTGGATATACCGTATTTATCGGCGTATAACACGCACAGGCTCACCATTGCCATAAATGCAGCCTCGCACGGGCCATAAATGCAGCCTCGCACGGGCCATAAATGCAGCCTCGCACGGGCCATAAATGCAGCCTTACCATTGCAATCCATGCAGCCTCACATGTGCCATGAATGCAGCCTCACCATGGCCATCAGTGCAGCCTGAACAATGCCCATCTGCAGCCTCGGAGGGCAGAGGGAGGGGGGCGGGACGAGTGCCGACAGATTACAAACAGGAGAATCTCTTGTTTACCCTGTGGCCTCATTAAAACAAAGTCTGCCGCTAGCGCGGCATGATGTGGTGCACGTGAGGCACGCACGTCGAGGGAGGAGCCGCCCGCGCCGCGGACCCAGCACGATCGTGAGGGACGGACGGAGGAGGCTCGGAGGATGCTCCGGTGGCAGCGGTGCTGCGACGCAGAAATGGATGCAGCTGAGCCGCTAGCCCGACCGAGCGTCTGACACGCTCTCTTCCGCCGCCTCGAAGGAATCCCCCCCGATCCACCCCCCCCCCACCCACCCGAAGGAGGCAGCAGAAGCAGCTACGGCCAGAGAAAGGTACCGGAGCAGCAATCGCCGAAGCTGAGCGGTGAGTGCTCCTAGCTCATGTCCTTCTGCGGATTCTGACGCCTCTCCCGGCCACCCAGGTCCCTGAAAACGGCTCTCAGGTAAACCCAGCTTTTCCCTTATACTTGTGAAGCTGCCTGTAAAAACGATCTTACAATCACTGTGCTTATGGATGCGACCTGGGACCCAGTGGGCTAGGTAAGAGTTCAAGTACATCAGTATTTAAAGTAGCCTCACTACTTCCCATACCTGTATTGTCAGAGGTAACTGAATAACTTCTAAATAACACATACAATCAGTTGACAAGCTGGCAGGCAGAGGTCCAACTGTTGAATTGTAGGTTTTTTCTCCTGCCTCTGCCCTGTGTTCGTTCTTTGATGGTGCCTATTGCTTACGGATGATAGGGGGATCCAGTGGCAACGGTTGGTGGTATCGGTTAGATGGCAAGGTGGCTTTGCTGGGGGAAACATATCTGCAGACTCGAGACCTCGCACCCCTCAGAATATGCAGTGTGGAGATACGCATAAAAAGCATGAAACATTTGCACCATTATAGAGATGATTTCTGCTGGCATTAAATCATAGTATAACAGGTTTGATTATTGGCGGGAACACCTGACTTTATCAGAGACCATCAATACACCCTGATCCATGACATTTGCATTTGGCTGGCTCGGCTCATACGAATTGGGCATAGTACACAATTGGAACGTCTAGGGCGCTAGGAGGACTGTGCAGCTGAATGGAACAAGGGAGGAGAGTGCACGACGCGGAAGTGGTATCTGCTTGAGCATAGCAGAGATCAGAGATTAGGCATGTACATGCCCTTACTAAATCACCACTAAAAGTATCGGATACACCATAATCATCATAGGAGGCAGCCCAAAGTATCTTTCAGTACCCCCAATATGTCCAGGCATTAATTGGTCAAAAAAAAAAAGGAAAATAATTTTTTTTTTTTTTTCTTTTTTTTTTTTTTTTTTTGTTGGTGCCCCCCCAGGGCCGAGGCCGGCGTTTAATCAAGAATGAGACAGCTTGGCCGTCCGTAGCAAAGAGTCTCATTCAGTGCCAACAAAAAAAAAAAAAAGGGGGAGCTTGATACTCTACCAAATTTATCTTGAGTGCACCCCAGAGGCCGGGGGCAACTCTTGTTACCCCAGGGGCTACATTTAGGAAGTCCCCAATAGAGCTGATAGCCTCTAACGCATAATAAATCGTTTAAAAGGAAAAAAAAAAAAGAAAGGGGGGGGACCTCCCGTATTTTCAAACTGGGGAAACGTATTAGAGGGGCTAAAAAACATAATATGAACAGGTCAACAAGGGGCTCTGCCCCAAAAATCTCTAAGGATAATCCACCTACAAGCACTATAAGACACTATATGACCCCAGACGGGAGCACTAAAAGCCCAGGCTTAACAAAAAAAAACGAAAAGGCTGGGACATCTAAAAAGGTTGCCGAGGGGGTGGTCACCCCAGCAGCCGACACGTCAACAGAAGGCGAACATGAAGTCAGCCAAATTGACGAATTAAGAACAGATACTCATTTACCCACAAAAGTAGAATTGGAGGGGATGCTAAAGAGGCTGGAAAAGGTGATAAGAGAAGAAATAGGTACGTTAAGATCAGACATAACCCATATTTTGGAGCGGGTAGAGAAAGCTGAGACAATAATGGTACAACAAGAACTGGACTTAAATCAATTAAAGGACCAATTCCACACAATGAAACAAAATCAGAGACTATTACAATACCGGTTAGAAGACCAAGAGAATCGTAACAGAAGGCAAAATTTAAGAATTCGATCTATCAAGGAGGAGAAAGGAGAAGATTTGAGAAAAATTCTTAACGATCTGTTTCTCCCCCTCTTGGACAATGGCTCAGAGGAACCCCTTAAAATAGAACGGGTTCACCGTATAGGAAGAACCAGGGAGGGTGAGGGCAAATGGCCTAGGGACATAATAGTAAGGTTCAGATATTTTGAAGACAAAGCTGAGATCTGGGCAAAATTGAGAAGGAAAGCCCCCCTCTGTTACGATGGGGTGGAGATACAGATTTTCACCGACCTAGCATGGGAAACTCTGGCCAGAAGAAGGCACCTTAAACCTCTACTAGAACAGTGCGCGTGTCTAATATCAAATACCAATGGGGGTTCCCGGCGTGCTTGATTGGTTACAAAGACGGGGTATCAGCAAAATTGGTATTCCCAGAGGATCTACCAGGCTTTTGTGGTAAATTGGATATGCCCATCCTGGAATTGCCCGGATGGGCCGAGTAGTCTTTTTGGGCGGTATAGAGAGGTGTGATGGGTAGTGGACGAGGGGAGGGGGGTGGGGGGGCTTAGGGGGGGAGGACGGGTCCGCAACCTCTCTCATATAAGATCAACCTCCAAAGGCCCTGTTCTTGGGGGGAATGAGAGGGGGGGCGTCGGGAAGCTTCACCTCATGATACGAGAACCGACGGGTAGTGGGGTGTGAGGATCCCAGCGGTTCAGAGGCGATGTTTTGGCCTTGTCAGGGGACGGGGATGGGGGTAGGGAGGGGGTGGGAGGGGAGGTTTGGAGAGAGAGAAGGATCTCTTCTCTTCCAAAACGGGGTGGGGATAGGGAACGTGGCTCCCAGTGGATCTTTCAGAAAGCTTAGTGAAATGACGTAAGGATTTGAAATGGCAGAAGTAAAATATTTATCGTATAATGTAAAGGGCTTGAACTCAATAACCAAAAGACTGAAGGTATTGGATGAGATTGAACAATACAGAGCCGATGTAGTCTTCATACAGGAATCCCATTTGACCCTAGATTCTAATGTAAAGTTGTACTCACCCAGATACCCTACTTGGTTCTACGGGGATGCTATTTCCAAACGCGCTAGGGGTGTAGCCATCGGTTTCGCGAGAGGGATCGGGTTCATCCTGGAGGCAAGGCTGACTGACCCGGAAGGTAGATTTTTATTTTTAAAAGGAAAACTGGGAAACACTCTCTATACTCTTGCTAATATCTACGCCCCGAATGTACATCCAACCCAGTATCTAAGCAGAATCCTGGGCAAATTGAAAAATTTTGCCGAAGGATATATAATTCTGATGGGGGACCTTAATTTCGCCATGAATCCGAGAGAAGACAGTACGTCCCGGGTGAAGGAGACAATGAACGTGCAACTACAAAAAATAAAACACAAGATCCACGACAGCCAGTTAGTGGACGTTTGGAGGGTACTCCACCCAAACACTCATGATTACACGTTTTTCTCTCCTCCACACGGAACGTACACGAGAATAGATTACATACTGGTAGATCACAGACTATTGGACTTGATCACTGAGACGGACATCGGAATTATGACCATCTCAGATCATGCTCCAATCACTATGAAGATTAAATTATCCTTACAAAAGAGTGAACGGCCGAGGTGGATATTAAATGATAATCTGATTCGAGACGAAGAGGTTGCTAGTAGGGTGGAAGCGGAGCTCAAACAATTTTTTATTATAAATGATACAGAGGGGATATCAAGTGCAACTCTTTGGGAGACACATAAAGCATACATTAGAGGGATATTAATTGCTGAGAATGCCAGGGAAAATAAAGAGAGAAAAAGGAAGGCCGAGACCCTGACCAAAGATATAGTAATCTTAGAACGTAAACATAAAGAACAGGGACTAAAAGAGACCTATCACAATTTAATTTTAAAAAGAGACGCGCTCAAGGAGATCATGGATTTAGAAGCGAGGAAAAAACTTAATTGCATAGCTAGAGAGAGGTATGTATGGGGTAATAAACCCAGTAAGCATCTGGCCAAAATGGCCCAAAAAAAGAAAACCAGAAATTATATTGGAAAAATTAAAAGGAAAGACGGGAACCTAGTCTATACGACTAGAGAAATTGCAGATACTTTTAAAAATTATTATGAGGAATTGTACACATTAAAGCAGTTAGGGTGGAAAACAGGGGAAAAGGAGGCTAAAATACGTGATTTCCTTGTAAAAGCGGGACTTCCTAAATTAGAGGAGGTCGATAGAATCAATATGGACCGTCCCATAACTGAAGAAGAAATCAAAAATGTTTTGAAAAATACGACAGTGGGAAAAAGCCCTGGCCCTGACGGGTTTTCTGTCTGGTATTATAAGAGATTCAGTAAGATTTTAATACCGAGGATATGTAAATATTTCAATGGCCTAGGATCAGAATACGAAACCAGCAGGGAAGCACTAGCGGCATCGGTTGCACTAATTTTGAAAGAAGGGAAAGATTGTTCACTCTGTTCGGGATATAGACCAATATCTTTGCTAAATACAGACATCAAGCTCTTTGCTAAAGTTTTGGCTGAGCGTCTGAAAGGGGTTATGCACTATTTGGTGCACCCCGACCAGGTCGGATTTGTCCCCAATAGAGAGGGCAAAGACAATAGTATAAGAGCAATTCTCCTGCTTCAGAACATTAGGCTGAATGCGCCCCCAGGTCTATTCCTGTAGGTGGATGCCGAAAAAGCATTCGACAGGGTAGACTGGGGGCTTATGATGGAGACACTTACAACCATGGGCATAGGCAACAGGTTATCACGATGGATTAATACACTTTACCATCACCCTACCGCAAGAATCAAAATTAACGGCACGCTCTCGGAGTCTTTCGAGATGAAGAATGGGACAAGACAAGGTTGCCCTTTGTCTCCCCTGCTCTTCATTCTATCTCTAGAGCCCCTACTGTCCATGATTCGAAACGACCCAGATATTAGCGGTGTCAGAGTCGAAGAGGAGGAACATAAATTGTCGGCCTTTGCCGACGATATTTTATTTTACTTAACTAACCCGAGTAAATCCATCCCCGAGCTTTCCAAGATATTGCAACAATATGGCAATATTTCAAACTTCAAAATTAACGTAACTAAATCCGAATTATTAAACATAAACCTAAAGAAAAGTGAGGTAGGCCGTGTTAAAGAAATCTGTGCCTTTACATGGAGCAAAGAAATAAAATACCTCGGTATCAAATTGGCCAACACGGTACAGAAGATATATAAAATAAATTATGTCCCCTTACTAAACGAGATCAAAAATGAATTAAAAAGAACGGTAAATAAACCTATATCGTGGATTGGGCGCATCAATATGTTGAAGATGGTGGTGGTCCCTAAAATTTTATATAAATTCTTACTAATCCCTATTGCTTTGCCTCAGCAATTTCTGAGAATTCTTAATACCCTTTTAATGAATTATGTTTGGAAAAATAAAAAGCACAGAATATCACTGTCCATCCTAAAACAGGGAAAATTACTGGGCGGTCTGGCAGTGCCTGACATTAAAAGCTATTATAAAGCGGCGGTTCTATCTCGTGCGGTGGAATGGGCGCGGGACAGGAAAGGTAAAAGATGGGTGCAAATTGAAAGGGCACAAGCTAGGTCACAATTGAGCAATATTATTTGGATTCCTGCACAATACAGGGCACTGGGCCACGAATCATTAGACATAACACGGGACACTTTACGAATGTGGGATAGAACCCAGACACTACTGAACAGAGAATTTAATTCTCCACTAATGAATATAAAAGATAATGCTTACTTTGCACCTGGGGAGAAAAAAATAGGTGGTAACTGGATTAGGAATAACACGGTACACTTAGGGGATATCATAAAAGATGGAGAGATAATGACATACGAAGAATTGAAAGCTAGAACAGAATATTGGAATCTCGATAGGTGGCATTACTCCCAGCTACATCATTTTGTGCGGCACCTCCCTCGTCCTCTACGGACGAGGGCGGAGTTGACACCACTCGAGAAGCTATGTCAATCAGAAAATTCCAAAGGCACAATCACTAAATTATATGGGATACTGGTTAAGATAGGTGCACGGGATGAAGCACCGTTTGTATATAAATGGGAAAGGGAGTTAGAAATCACGAGAGGGACAAACACTTTTCAGAGGATCATGCAATTAACACACTCCTCCGCAATAGATACACGAACCGCCGAGGCAAATTATAAGTGCATTTCGGGCTGGTGTATTACCCCCGACAAAGCTAACAATGTCAGATCTGACCAGTCCGCCGAGTGTTGGCGAGGATGTACGGAGAGAGGAACGATGGCACATATTTGGTGGAAATGCCCGAAAATCCAAATTTATTGGGACACAATAATAAGTCAAATAAAAGAGATTACGGGTAGGGAGATAAAGAAAGATCCCTGGGTAGTGCTCTTTCACGGGAGTCAAGAGGGTATAAAAAAATACAAGCAGTCTTTATTACCACACCTGTTAAATGCAGCGAAGAGAATCATACCAAAAAGGTGGCAGGAAAAGGAAAGTCCACTCCTGTGGAATTGGATAGACGCTGTGGAGGAAACTTATAGGTTGGAAGAGCTCAAGGAAAGTCTATCAGAGACAAACAACGACTTTAAGAAAAAATGGGAAAAATGGAAGGAGTACAAAAAAACTGGGAGTTATGTAGAGAGTTTAAGAGTACTCTAAGTCTTTTGATTCTGAGATAATGGGGTTTGATCGACCCCGTAACAAAGCCCGATTGTTTCGACTGTTATTTTCGAATCTTACGCATTTTTGGTAAAATCTCATAGATATTTTAGCGATGGTAAAAGATAAGATCCCTGGGCGCCACGAGGGGGTGGGGGGGAGGAGGGGGGGGTTTGCATTATATGGTAGCGAGGTGTAGATATCCCAGAGGGGCTGTAAAACAATACAAGAGCATGGATAAGATTTTAGCCCCTTGCCGGATGTTGACACTTACACTTATTACATGTGGAAAAAACAAAAAAAAACAAAAAAAAAAACAAAAAAAACAAAAAAAAAACAAAGTCTGCCTCCTATGATAGACAGAACAGTCATCCAATAGCATCCCAGGAGACGGGACATCCAATAGAGGAGCTGCTGAGTAAACAGGAGATTCTCTTTGTGTAATCTGATGGCGCTCATCCTGCCCCCTCCAAGGCAGCGCCAATAAATACAGTATATATCTTTTGTGGCCCTGGGGGCCACAAACAATATATATATATCCAAATTCCCAGGGGGGCCATATTAAATCAACAGGGGGGCCGCATTTGGCCCCCGGGCCGGACTTTGGACATGCCTGCCCTAGGCAGACAAAGCCTGAATTTGGGAAGATGTGTGACTGAATCCTCAGAGGGGAGCGGTAGAAAGAACACGAGATATGGCTGTTAATGTAGGCCTGCTAAAAGGGGATGTTTCAATGCACTGCATAGCAGGCCTCTGTTGTAGAAGCCCTTTCCTCAGAGGATGGATACCAAGCAAAAAGAAGAAGGTCATTACCCTTTACTCAGTAGGCCATTCCACTCCTGAGGAGTTGGCAGTACCAAGAGAAGTATGAAGGTAAAAGGAGGATACTAAGGTTGAATAATAAAGAGCGAAAGCCAACGGAAACTGGCATGAAAATCAGAATAGATGGGGATGATCTGTGACCCTCAATGAAGTGCTCGTGAAATGCTAACTGTGCAAGAAAAAAAGATGGGAGGCTGAAACAAAGAGGAATAGGCCAAGAAATAGACTGACTAACCAAGGAAATAAATAAATGAATATCTCAATTTCCTCTGAAATATGCAAATAAGAAGTATCATTCCTGCACATCCAACAAAACCCATAGGTAGTGATGGTAACAACAGCCTCAGCTCAGACTCCATCCAGGCCTTGACATGTTTCGCCCTGTCCACTGGACTCAGCCTTGGAAGACCTTCATGACAAAGACCTGTGGACAGGCGAAACGAGTTGAGGGCATGGCTTGGATGGAGTCTAGGCTGAGACTGCTCTGACTATCGCTACATATAAATTTTGTTGGATGTGCGGCACCTAAAATGATCCTTCTTATTTGCATTCACTGAGCTGAGACAAGCCCCTTGATAGCCTGCATTCCCCACTGACTGTTCTCCAGACTTGGACCAACTGATTTGTCCCAAATTCCCTGATTTGGAACAAAGTCCCTCTGTCCCTCTTACTTCCTCATTTGTCCCTCATTTTAGTCCAATCTATATAGTTGTATATAAAATGCTCAATTTAATTTTCAAAAAGTGTTTCTCAGTGCTAAACCTTTCATCCTAAGCGGCTGGATCTGTAAATTTCAAAAGCCAATATAAAGGTGGTAGTGGTTAAAAAAAAAAAAAAAAAATTGTAGGTTTAATCAATCATCTTCTTTGTAGAATTGTCCTTTATTAAGGTATGGGGGGGGGGGGTTCCCATGCCTATATACTTTTGCTAATAGGTGTCCCTCATTCTCATCTCAAATATTCGGGAGGAATGGAAAAAGGTAGAAATAAAAAAATACTAAAATACTGAATACACACACCAAATAAAGAAGATCAAGTAAAGCACTCAAGTGATATACAGTATATAGTCCATACAAGTGCATGAGCAGCAAAGATCTCTGCAAACTTTTTTGGAACCTGTGCCCAAAAAATGAAAATAAAATAAAAATATAGGCAGGCAAAACAGAAAATTATGGACTAATGTCTTTTTTCAACCTCACCTACTATGTAACTAAAATAACTAGTCATTACTATTTCCTGTGGTCTCCCTGCAGCTTATTGTTTTCTCTGATTACTGACTTGCAATGCCTTGTTCTGCACTGTCTCCATGTGGAGGCAGCCATCTTGGTAGAGGCAGGGGTCTGCTTCCTCATGCTAGAACCTCCAGCAAGGAGAACAGTGAGAAGAACACTAGTGACATCACTAAATCTCACTCCAAACCTCCAGAGACTAGCAGTGTGATGCAGCCATGCCTTATGCCGTGTACACACGATCATTTGTCGGCATGAAAAAAACGTTGATTTAAAAAAATGTCATTTAAAATGATCGTGTGTGGGCTTCACATCATTTTTCGGGTTCTGAAAAACGACAAAAATCTTTTTCGAACATGCTGCATTTTTTAACAACGTTTTAAACAATGTCGTTTTTCGGGATGTAAAAAATGATAGTGTGTGGGCTAAAACAACCGCACATGCTCAGAAGCAAGTTATGAGACGGGAGCGCTCGTTCTGGTAAAACTACCATTCGTAATGGAGCAAGCACATTCATCACGCTGTAACAGACAGAAAAGCGCGAATCGTCTTTTACTAACACGGAATCAGCTAAAGCAGCCCCAAGGGTGGCGTCATCCGCATGGAACTTCCCCTTTATAGTGCCGTCGTACGTGTTGTACGTCACCGCGCTTTGCTAGAGCATTTTTTAAAAACGATGGTGTGTGGGCAACATTGTTTTAATGATGAAGTTGGAAAAACGTCATTTTTTCTACATGCCGAAAAACTTCTTTTTTTTTTCATGCCGAAAAATGATCGTGTGTACGCGGCATTAGATCTCACGCTGCAGATATACAGCTATGAGGAATTAGGCACAGGAGTGCCAAGGCACACTCACATACCAGGAAGGGCTATCTTTCAGGAGGAATTGGAGACAAAGGATACATTTTAGGGTAGAGTTTAGACACAATTGACATTTATATTAGTTTCCTATAACAGCAATTCCTCAGTTTTTCAGTTTGGGTCCCCTATAAAATCTCTTTGCATTCCTTCACCTTCACCCTTGTGATACACGCCACTCACTAGGGAGACATAAACTCCATAGCAATAGCAGCTCCAGCGTGCCTGTTATATCATCTGTACGCAGGGCCGGACTGGCCAACCGGGATACCGGGAAAAATCCCGGCGGGCCGGCTGCTTGGCTGCTCCTGGAGGGCGCTGTGAGGGGCCTGAAACAAATATGGCTGTGGCCAGGCCGGCCGACATGCATCTGCGCATGCGCCAGCGCAGATCCGAACCTAGCCGTGCTCGGGAAAGCCCATACACGCTCGGCAAGTTTCGGAAAGGCGGGCGAATGCGCAGTGACACGACGGCGCAGAGCGGCGCCATTTTTAAAATGCCCGCCGCTCACTGAGGTGAGGACTCGTCTGGCGTGTGCAGCCTCTTCCTACATCCCCTCCCTGCAGCCTCTGACCTGCTGTTCCCCCTCCTTAGCATCTGACCTCCTGTTCCCCCCTCCACAGCATCTGATATCCTGCCCCCCTCCCTGCAGCCCCTGACCGCCGCAGCCTCTGACCTCCTGCCCCCCCTCCACAGCCTCTGACCTCCTGCCCCCCCTGCAGCCCCCCTCCACAGCATCTGACCTCCTGTTCCCCCCCTCCACAGCCTCTGACCTCCCGTGTACCATCGGCAGCCTCTGACCTTTTCTTGTCTTATATCAGGTCTGGAGAGGAGTCGAGAATGGGAGTGCTGCCAGGATGGAGGTCATGGGAGAAGTCCGACTTGTATGGACTGTGGAGAGGAAACTATGGGATAAAACCAGAGCCGCCAAGCTGGAGCCGAGTGACTGAGCCTCACAAGGTGCACCTGAGAGGAGGTCAGTGACAGCACCACCAGGCCAGTCTAAGGGGGGGGGTCAATACAATATGGTAAGGGGGCACTGATCTAAAGGTTTCCGCCTTACATTAGTGTTCACTTTCTGCAGAAGGTGGGCTCTGGTCACCAGAGTCCTCCCCACATTCCCAGAGTTCCCCTTTACATCATAGTCTGCAGGTTTCAACCTTACAGTGCTAGGGGGCACTCTGATGTAAAGGGGAATGCAGTGGACTCTGATATAAGTGGGGTCTCTGGTCACCAGTGCCCCCCTTTATATCAGTGTTCGACCCCTTTCACACTGACATGCTATGCAGGCACTGTAACGCTAAAGATAGCGCCTGCAAAGCACCCTGAAAGAGCGTCTCCGCACACTCCTCCACCGCCCCTGCCCATTGAAATGAGTGATCACCGCAGCTATACCGCAGGCAAAGCGCATGACGTTATGAGGTTGGGCTGGTATAATAATGCTATGGGGCTGGTATGAAATAATTTCCAGGGCTGGTTTTTATTCCCAGTCCGGCCCTGTCTGTACGGTGCTGTTTGGTTCACATCAATTTGACACCAATTCTCTCAATTATACAAAGAGGGAAAAACGAATAACCACCGTCCTCTTGTTCCCACATAATGAAAGTATAATAAAAGGGTAATACTGTCAAATTCGTATTAAATTCATAATAAAAATGAATAAAACACCCACATATAACCCTGCTATACCTGGTTCAATAACACCATCACAATCAGAGAAGTCCAGGATTAAAATGGATTGAAGGGACTGACTCTGCAGCACCCAAGTATAAACTCCTCTCTTTGCCTTCATGTAATACCCGTCAGCAGCACTTGCATAGCTCCCAACTGTCCCTGATTTCGGAACAGAGTCCCTCTGTCCCTCTTTCTTCCTCATTTGTCCCTCATTTTGCTCTGATCTATGCAGTTATATATAACATGTACATAGGTGTGTGCAGCCTATTGCATTAGGGTGTGCACCCCGCAGCTCAAACACACATGCCTTTTGCCTGCAGCCTCAACTGCACTGGACAGTAAATTAATGGGAAGTGCTCTGTGCTGAGCGGCTTCCTGTTCATTCAAAAACGAAAGCATAGTAAACAGTTTACTATGCTTCAGTTATGAATGAACACAGTGAGTGAGTGTGTGTTCGCTGTGTTCATTTAGAAAAGGAAGGGACCGGTAAATTACATATTTACTAGCCCCTTCCCCCACTCTCCATTCTGAAACATCCCCCCAGCAGCCAGGGGGAGAGAAAAGGGGGAAGCCAGCAACACTGCAGGGGGTACAACATGGAGGGAAGCCCAGACAATAGGGGAAATCAGCACCACACACAGTGATTAGGGTGTGCCCAGACACACCTGGCACACCCCCTGCGCACACCTATGAACATTTTTATTTTTCAAAACGTGTTTCCCAGTGCTAAACCTTTCATCCAATTTCAAAATTGCTGCATTTGTAAATTTCAGGAGCCAAAATAAAGGAATAGTAGAGGGGGAAAAAAAGCACTTGTGGGTTTAACTATTTTTTTTTTATAATTCTCCTTTAAGGGGGAGTGACAGGGGCGTGTCCTATGCCTAAATACTTTTGCTAACAGTTGTCCCTCGTTCCTATCAAAAAGTTGGGATGTATGAGCACTTGTTGTATAAAGTGACATTTACTTTAAAGCCCAAATTTGAAAGTGATCCCTGGCAGCGGGGTTGCGTCCACACTGCGAGGGTTCATTGTTGTTTAGTCTAAAAGGAAGCATGTTTACTTACCTGATCCTCCCATCCAGTGGATGGCACTCCCCCCACTGCCCTTCTTGTCTACTCTGACAGCTAAGGCTGTCACCAGGGCTGCTGATAAGGCAGTACAGTCAGCCCTCATGTACTGGGCCCGGGCCCCATCAGTTCAAAAGGGGGGCCTGGGCACCTGCTGAGCAGGAGGGCCGACTGTACTGTCTTATTGCAGACACCTCTTCTGCCTCCCCCTGCAGCGCTGCCAGCTTCTTTTCCTCTTTCCCCCTTCCGGTTGCTTTGGGTGAAAGGCTCTAAATATATTGAAGCTAAAGACAGCCAGACAACTTAAATAATGTAAATGAAGTGACATACTATCTGGCTTCAAAACGGGCGCCGCCCCCCTATCCACACAAATTTAAATGCGGGGTGCCGGAAGCATGGATTTCAATGTTTTTTTTTAAGCACATAATTAGAGCCTGAGGCTTAAAAAAAGGATGGGCTTGGGGAGCAGAGCACGGCAGTCACATGACCCACCCAGCCTCGCCTCCCAGCAGTTCAAACCCTTTAAAGGACCGGCGGGAGTTGGCGCCAAGGGGTTAAACAACAAAAGTTCATCAAAAACTGATCATCGTTAAAGGGCCCTAAGTGTATGGAAACCCAAAATCATTTATTGAGTATATCTGTCATCATTTCTCATTGTATACAGTTTAGAAAAAACAAATTGAATTTTACAAAGTTTCTTACCTGGAGGCCCAGCCAGTAGCAGCAGCACTTCCTGTTGCCACAAATGATTTCACTGGTGTCACCCTGCCATGCAAGCTACTTCAGTTGGCTGTTGGGTTGTATACATGATAGACAGCCCAATGGCCAAATGACAGAGTGCACAGCAGGCCGACAACACTGCTACTAATTGCAAAGCAGTGGCTTAGCTAGTAAGTCCCCATCAGGAAGTGCCGTTACTGGCAGGATCTCCAGGTAAGAAACTCGGCAAAAGATTCACACAAAGGGATTTGCTTCAAGTGGCCTAAACCCATCAATTTAACGGATTCCCAACAGTTACATTCAAAGCGTGTTAATAATGCTAACTGACACAGTTGCTTGTGCTCTCAACCGAACTGTCAAGCCATCAAATGACTGGTGCCACAACTGATCACATGTGCAGCATCATGGCAGCTGCAGATCAAACAGAAGCTAAGATGGCAGCTTCCCTGGCTGTAAAGGAGAGAAGGGTTTAGTTCCACTTTAAGAAAACTGTTTACAGAGAGACTTGATGCCAGATATAATAAATATAGATTTGGGGATTACATTCACATTCAAGGAACTAGGATCACCATCAGGCCGCCACTGCTAACCTCTCCTCCTAGAAAAGCGAGCTGCCTGGCTGTCATGCTGATCCTCTGGCTCTGAGCCTTTCTCTTGCACTGACCCAGAACAAGTACACAGATTAGGAGATCTGCTTTCATTGGCTCCATACTTGTTCTGGGTCACAGCCAGTTAATCAGCATTTTCAGAAGCTGGTGAGCAATGCCAAGCTGTGTATTTCTCTCATATTAAGTTTTAACCTGTGAGGATGGAAATATTGGCTCCGCCATTTCTGACTTTTTAGAGGTACAGACGCTGTCATTGTGATCTGAGAGAAGATGTCCCTCCACCACACTGTCTCTGCTGTTCAGACTTACTGTACACAAAGGGGGGCCATTCTTCTGTATCTCCGGGATCCCATCTTCATAAAGACCAGCAATGGCGGCCTATAAATCTAACTCAGGGAGAGTGGGCAAGGGTTCCATGGAGACCATCTATGGCGCTCTATGTGTCCAATCCAAGGAGAGTAGCCAGGGTTTCCATAGAGACACGCTATGGTGGCTTGAGAATCCAACCCAGGGAGAGTGAGCAGTGTTTCCATGGATACCAGCTATGGCGGCCTGTGAGGATAATCCAAGGACAGGTTTCCATAGAGACCAGCCATGGCAGATTGTGAGTCCAAGCAAGGGAGGGTGGGCAGTATTTCCATGGAGGCCAGCTACGGCAACCTGTGAGTCCAACCCAAGGATAGCGGTGGGGGCAACGCTGTATCTAGGCCTAGGCCAACAAGTCCCAGGCCTAGGGCAGCACTTTGCAGGGGGGCAGCATTAAAAGAGTCCCCATAAAGCGGCCGCACTACTGCCGGTATGATGGTGCAGACACAAGGGACACTGACATGGTCACCTATATCTGGCAGGTAGGTAGTAAGACTCTCCTGCAATCCTTTGCTTGTGTCAGTTGTACATATTAAGGAATCTTAATTTTATTTTTTTCTGTTGATTACTGATGAACGTTTATTTACTTGCACACACTGGACTGGCATGCACTGACCTACACTAACAGAGGACGTCCAGATGTACATAAACTGACCGCTCCATGCTTTAGAGAGATGCACACAGACAGACAACCAAATTAGGAGAGAGTAGATCGCACACACAGATTATAGGATGAGGCCGTACTACAAACATACATCCAACATTAGAAAAAGGATGACTGTCATCCAGTAGGGTAGCTTAGTGTAGTTTAGTGTAGATCCTGCCCTAGAAGAGTCTACCTTGCCGTGGTGGGCAGGCTTGGAATCTCTTGGTCAAAAGTGTGTCAGCGAATGGGCGAGAGGATCACTAGATCTTCACTTCTGGCCAATTGATTTTACCAAAGGACTCTTGATTTATTCAGAGTATATATATATAGTTGGAAAAGGAAAAAATGTGTATAGATCCATAATTATACTTTCATAAACACACAATACAAAATTGGTATATTTACATTTGAATTGCTTGCTCCTTTATTTAACCCTTTCCTGACCGGGGGGGGGGGGGGTTATTACCGCTTGGATGCACAGGCCACATTTGTAAGGCTGGAAGGGGCTCTATGGCTACTTCTTCCACTTCTGGGGTGTGTAGGGATGTGTAATAGGTGTTTATGTAATAACATGTGTCCTAACCATGTATATATGTATGTGCTGACAAGCCCCCTAGGTGACAGTAGTGACAACAAGGTCCTATCAATGGAGACATCAGGGATCTTCACCCCAAGGACAGGATATATACCATTAAATCCTGAAATGAAACATTCCCCTAGGAAAAGAAATCAAGTTCTCAGAGAATTTTATATACATTTTTTATAAATGTTCTATACTATACTTTAGTTTTAAGCCTTTCTCTAGTCTCCAATATAATTGTAAAATTCTCGATTTTAAAATCTCTTGCTTCTTAAAGTGACTGTAAAGCTTTACAATTTTTTCATTAAAATAATAAACATGTTATACTTATCTGCTCTGCGTAATGGTTTTCACAGAGCAGCCCTGATCCTCCTCTTCTCAGGTCCCCCGTCGGCGCTCCTGGCTCCTCCCCTTGCCTGCTATGGGGCACTTGTGCGTGCTCGATCCGGAGCCTCACTGACTTGTCGATTGGTAACTATTACGTTTTTACGTTGACAGAATGGCACGGCTGCGCAAATGGGCGTATATATACATCCCCTTTAATTTCCCGCTGTGTGGTCGCACGCTCCATGACCGAGTCCGTGGGACCCGAGGACTCGATGTCCGCCGGTGTCCCACGATCGTGTCACAGAGCTGAAGAACGGGGAGATGTCATTGTAAACACATCTCCCCGTTCTTCCTAGTGACATGTCACTAATCAAAAATTTTAGAAATGATCCTGCGCTTAGGATGATAGATAGAATAGGCTGCTGCCCCTCTAATAGAATGCCCAAAGGGGGTACTATGGCAATAGAAGAAAGAGGTGGGGGTGTTGGCGCTGCCTAGCCCTGAAGAACACTCTTCAGGGCTAGGCAGCGCCAACACCCCCACCTCTTTCTTCTATTTCTTACATGTTACCGATCGTCTGTTCTCTGTCGTCAGGAACAGTGATCAGTGATGTGTCACAGCAAGCCGCGCCCCCTAACAGTTAGAATCACTCCCCAGGTCACAATTAACCCCTTCAGCGCCCCATACAGGTAAACCCCTTCACTGCCAGTGCTATTTTTCCAGTGGGCAAGTGGTTAAATAACAGTGATTGATTCACCGCCAATGACTCTTTGGTGACATAAATATGTTGCTTCAAATGTACTGTTGCTGAAGCAGTCCAATTAGCTAAGCCCTTATGGATCCTATTTTACATAAAAGTACACACATTTGGCTTTTCTATACAGTGGAACCTCGGATTGCGAGTAATGCTGTTAACGAGCGTTTCGCAATACAAGCACTGTGTGGCAAACCTAGCCACTTATGGAACGCTGGACGTTACATGTCATAGGGTTGTCTGTATTATATGCTATGTATTCTGCTGGGTCTTATGTGGGCATAGTAATTCATATGCTGGTAGCCGTAAGCCACTAGCATTCAAGTACTTCGTTTTATGTTGCCCAATCGGTGTTCGGCAGTTTTAAACCGAACTCCCACAACACATAACCCCAGACCCCAGCTATCAACCGACTTTTCCCTCGTGCAGCAATGCCTGATGGGAGAATTATCCAAAACGTTAAGTTCCCCATGTGATCCTCACTGTATTACCCCTGCTTAATCTGTTTGGCTGTTGGAAACCCCTTGCATGGGGAATTATATAAATATGAAAGCCTGTGAATAAAAAGTCAGTTGACTCCCAGAGCTGTGTTTCGTCCGGTTACTGGGGGGATTTGGGACATTGCCTTACTTTTCAGCGCTGACTGTGGATTTACCCTGGTTACCAGCGGAGATCGTGGATTTTAATATTGTACTCCGCTACAATTGGTGGCAAGCGACAGGATCCAACCTTACAGCCGATAAGCGCAATTTGTGCAATGTGAACTACCGATGTAAATGGAGACGGATTATTCTACGCTAAAGCGACAGACATTAAAGGAACTGCTAGAAGCCAGGGGTAAGGTAGCCAGCAACAAATCCAAAGCTGTACTAACTGCCGAGCTGATGGAGGGAGACAGAGCCCGCAGCGCTATACCACCAGCAGCCATGGAAGAAACCCTCTACCAGAGAGAAATGAGGACCAGGCTGGAATTTTTGCCACAGCCTATATCAGATGCCATGCTGCACATGGTAATGGCGAATGTGCAGGAGTACGTGATGACACACAGTCCGCAGCATACACCGTCTCGAGCAGAATTAACTACTGGGTCACTCTACAACCAGGTAAAACCCAAAATTCCCTATCATGCCTTTAAAATGTTTTGCGAGGAGAAGGATGAGATTGATGGGTATTTACAGGATTTTGAGAGACTGTGTGATTTACATGACTTGGAACGGACGGTATGGGTCCCATTGCTAGCAGGCAAGCTGGCAGGTCGGGCAGCAGAAGCATATCGCACTGTACCCAGTGAGGACAGCAAGGACTATGATAAAGTGAAGCGAACGATATTAGAGAGATACGCCATTACTCCAGAGGCATACCGGCGCAAGTTTAGAAACCTGCGCAAACCAGAGAAGGATTCACATGCTGAATGGGCACACAAGCTGGACCAAGCTTCCCAAGGGTGGATACAAGCCAGCCAAGCCACTACTATAGAGGAATTGCGACAGTTAATGCTGTTGGAGCAATTCTTCAACGGTTTGTCCCCAGAGGCACAAGAATGGGTGCGAGACAGGAAACCTCTCACCCTAAGAGCCGGTTCACACAGGGGCGGCACGACTTCGGGGGCGACTCGGCCAGGCGACCTGAAAACGACTTCCAAGGCGATTTGCAAAATGACTTCTGTATAGAAGTCAATGCAAATCGCCCCGAGTCGCCCCCGAAGTAGTACAAGAACCTTTTTCTAAGTCGGAGCGACTTGCGTCGCTCCTATTAGAACGGTTCTATTCACTACAATGGGACGCGACTTGTCAGGCGGCTGTGTCGCCTGACGAGTCGCGCCAGTGTGAACCGGGTCTAACCGAAGCGGCTCGATTAGCGGATCAGCATTTTGATGCGAGGAGACATCATGGGCCCCTAGCCAAGAGTTATCCTCGACCTGCGGGACCACCCAGTACTCTACCACCCCCCGCTCTCACAGCCTCCCCTTTTCGTCAATCCCAAGGGACTTTACCACCACCCTCCAGATATAACGGATGTGCCAACATCCAATGCCACACCTGCAAACAGTGGAGACATATGGCACGCGAGTGCCCCCAAAACCAGGGCAGACCCGCCAGGAACCAAGGCCGACCGAACCCGGCACCAAGGGCTGCTGCCCATCATTATCAACGGGAGCCGGACGCTCAAGAGATATTGAACATTCCAGCGGAAGAACCCCTGGGAATCTTGCATGAGGTGATGACAGTCCGAGCCACGGATAACCGGCAGCATCATCGACAGCTAGTGACCTTGGAGGGGAAAGAAGTCCAGGGACTTCGGGATTCAGGAGCTACTTTAACCTTGATAGCACCCCATTTGGTCTCTGACTCGGCACACACTGGCGGATCCGTGGCAGTACGAGTGGCAGGGGGAGCAGTGTACCGACTACCCACTGCCAAAGTACATTTGGATTGGGGTGTGGGAGGGGGGATGGTAGAAGTGGGCCTCATGCAAAATTTACCAGCAGATGTTGTGCTGGGAAATGACTTGGGCCAGATGACCTCTGCTTTTGTACCCCAGGCCCCATACCAGGAAGCCGATCCAGTGACCACACGACAACAGGCTCGCACCACGGTTCCACCGACACACTCTGAGGCTCCGGTAAGAGACCATGACCCCCACACGACACGTATGTCCTGGTATACCCCGACTAAGTTTGAGGCCGAGGTGAGGTCAGACCCCATGCTACCCCAGGAATACGCATGTGCCTATTTAGACGACATCGCCATATTTAGCCAGACCTGGGCAGAGCACCTACAACACATAGGGGCCATTCTAGATCG
This sequence comes from Rana temporaria, assembly GCF_905171775.1. Classification (NCBI taxonomy): domain Eukaryota; kingdom Metazoa; phylum Chordata; class Amphibia; order Anura; family Ranidae; genus Rana; species Rana temporaria. The sequence goes on along the minus strand of NC_053492.1, from coordinate 206,879,610 downwards.
TATTGGAGAGGCAGGGTTAACACTGAAACCCAGCAAGTGTCATATAGGGATGGCCGAAGTGCAGTACTTGGGCCACCGGGTGGGGAGCGGGCGACAGAAACCCGAACCAGCTAAAGTTGAAGCTGTAGCTAAATGGCCCACCCCCAGGACGAAAACCCAAGTGCTAGCGTTTCTAGGTACCGCGGGGTACTATAGAAAATTCGTACCCAATTATAGTGCCCTGGCCAAACCCTTAACTGACTTGACACGCAAGAACCTGCCCCGACAGGTTGTCTGGGCCCCAGAGTGTGATCAGGCATTCCAACAACTAAAGACTGCTCTAACTAATGCCCCTGTACTTGCTGCTCCTGATCCAACTAAAAGATTTCTTGTCCACACTGACGCTTCAATGTTTGGATTGGGAGCAGTGCTGAGCCAAGTGGGAGCCGATGGTGGAGAACACCCCGTAGCTTACCTGAGCAGAAAGTTATTGCCACGAGAAGTAAGCTACGCCGCCATTGAGAAGGAATGCCTGGCCGTGGTGTGGGCCCTTAAAAAGTTGCAGCCGTATTTGTATGGACAACCTTTTTCGCTACTCACAGATCACAACCCGTTGGTGTGGCTAAACCGTGTGGTGGGAGACAATACCCGGCTGCTGCGCTGGAGTTTGGCACTGCAGCCGCTTGACTTTACAATCCACTACCGCCCAGGGAAGCAAAACGGTAACGCCGACGGGTTATGTAGACAAACTGAACTTGAAAAGTGATCTGTGAGTACTTCCCCAGACATCCCCAAGCCGATCCATTGGGATCAGACTGTGTATGCCGGCTTTGTTCTGGGGGAGCATTGTGGCAAACCTAGCCACGATCGTGTCACAGAGCTGAAGAACGGGGAGATGTCATTGTAAACACAACATCTCCCCGTTCTTCCTAGTGACATATCACTAATCAAAAATTTTAGAAATGATCCTGCGCTTAGGATGATAGATAGAATAGGCTGCTGCCCCTCTAATAGAATACCCAAAGAGGGTACTATGGTAATAGAAGAAAGAGGTGGGGGTGTTGGCGCTGCCTAGCCCTGAAGAACACTCTTCAGGGCTAGGCAGCGCCAACACCCCCACCTCCTTCTTCTATTTCTTACATGTTACCGATCGTCTGTTCCCTGTCGTCAGGAACAGTGATCAGTGATGTGTCACAGCAAGCCGCACCCCCTAACAGTTAGAATCACTCCCCAGGTCACAATTAACCCCTTCAGCGCCCCATACAGGTAAACCCCTTCACTGCCAGTGCTATTTTTCCAGTGGGCAAGTGGTTAAATAACAGTGATTGATTCACCACCAATGACTATTTGGTGACATAAATATGTTGCTTCAAATGTACTGTTGCTGAAGCAGTCCAATTAGCTAAGCCCTTATGGATCCTATTTTACATAAAAGTACACACATTTGGCTTTTCTATACAGTGGAACCTCGGATTGCGAGTAAGGCTGTTAACGAGCGTTTCGCAATACGAGCACTGTATTTTTAAAAATCATAACTCTGTTTGCGAGTGTTGTCTCGAAAAACGAGCACGATTCAGGCCAAATCAGTGTGCAGTACCGCGTTTGGCCTGAGGTGGGGGCGCCGGAGCCAAGCAGAGCCGAACGTCACCGATGCACAGAAAGGTTGGCTGACCTCGGCAAATCTCGGGAACAAAGTCTTTCCAAGGTTTGCCGAGGTCATCCGAGGTGTCCTCAGGCCTTTTCTGCCGTTTCCGAGGCTCTCCGGCATCCCACCACCTCTGGTCACATGCGGTATTGCATGCCATTGAAGTCACTGTGGAACAAATTATTTTCATTTCCATTGACTTCAATGGGGAAACTCGCTTTGATATGCGAGTACTTTGGATTACGAGCATTCTCCTGGAACGGATTATACTCGTAATCCGAGGTTCCACTGTACTTGCATATGAACAGACTTTATCCAGTAGAGAAATTCAATTGGATGAAATCATTTCTCTGGCTCAGCAGATCATGGCAGAATAAAAAATGCCCCAGGGTTGGTAGTCAATAGGAGTAAAACATGACAGTGTCTGTGGCCAATGGGAGGAGGAATATGCCCCACTGTTGTGTCAGTGGAGGGAACATTGCTCCATCATTAATGTCACTGGAAGGAATATTGCTCCATTGTTAGTGTCAGTGGAAGAAACACCTACCCATCATAGGTATCACAAGCAAGAGTATTGTTCCATAGTTGGTATCAGTGGGAGAAGTAGTGCCCCATTGTTGATGCCATTGGAAGGAATAGTACCCCCTTGTTGGTATCAGTGGGATGAATGGAACCATATCATTGGTGTCAGAGGGAAGAATAATGCCCTATCAGTATTGGTGGAAGTATATTGCCCCATCAGTGGTGTCAGTGAAAGAAATTGTGCCCCATCATTGTGTCAGTGGCAAGAATAGTGCTCTGTCATTGGTGTCATTGGGAGGAATAGTGTACCATCAATAGGGTCAGTGTAAGGAATTGTGCCCCATTGTTGAGAAAAGTACGAGGTTCCCTTTAAGAGCCGCCAACCGCTGCACACCGGGGGACCCGATGCGTGTGGATGTGCGAGCCAGAACAGGGATTTGTGTGTCTTTGACAGGTAACAAGCTGAGATTAGGAGCACTCCCTTCAGTGGCGTAACTAGAACCTTCAGGGCCCCGATGCAAGAAACCATGACCCCCGGACAGGGCTCTTTTCTCCGAGCCCGGTGGCGGAACAGGAGGGTGGCTGCATATAAAGGAACCGATTTCCCCAGTTCCCCCTGCTTCTCCTCCTCTCCCTCCTGCAGGCATTCAGCGGCTGCAGGAGAAAGATGGAGGCATCGGTTCCTCTATGTCGCTGTTTCTCAATCTTTTTCCAGTCAGGGCACCCTTGAAGTTTACCCCTAGGTGATAGGGGCTACACTGCAAACCCCCCTGCAACTGTGTGCATTGCATGCAGTTGCAGCATAGCGATGATGCATATAAGGGGTTAAAACAGGCGGTCAGTAGGCAACATATTGCCTCTTTACCGGCTGTCAAACGCCTCTGAAAAGCGATCTGAGCATGGATCGCTTTTTGGAGGAACAGCATTTTTTTGCTGGTACTATGAACAATCAAAAAATAAATAAACAAATAGGTTCTGATTGTACACATATAGGGGGTCAGGATTAAAAGCGCATACATAAAATGTGCATACATACATGAGAACACAAACACATATAAAAACACACACATATATATAAATGCACATATAAACTAGTGGCGGCTGGTGCTCAAAATTTTTAGAGGGGTGCAAGTAAACTGAAAAATCAAAAAAAAACATCATTTGCAGCCACTGTGCCCTTCATTCACAGCCACCCTGCCCATCAAAAGCTGCCACAGTGCCCATCAAATGCTGCCACTGTGTCCATCAAAAGCTGCCACTGTGCCCATCAAATGCCGCCACTGTGCCCATCAAATGCTGCCACTGTGCCCATCAAATGCTGCCACTGTGCCCATCAAACTCTGCCACTGTGACATCAAACGCCACCACTGTTCCCATCAAATGCTGCCACTGTGCCCATCAAATGCCACCACTGTGCCCATCAAATGTTGCCACTGTGCCCATCAAATGCTGCCACTGTGTCCATCAAACTCTGCCACTGTGCCATCAAACACCACCACTGTTCCCATCAAATGCTGCCACTGTGCTCATCAAATGCCACCACTGTGCCCATCGAATGCTGCCACTGTGCCCATCAAATGCTGCCACTGTGCCATCAAACACCACCACTGTTCCCATCAAATGCTGCCACTGTGCCCATCAAATGCCGCCACTGTGCCCATCAAATGCTGCCACTGTGCCCATCAAATGCTGCCACTGTGCCCATCAAACTCTGCCACTGTGCCATCAAACGCCACCACTGTTCCCATCAAATGCTGCCACTGTGCCCATCAAACTCTGCCACTGTGCCAAACACTGCCACTGTGCCCAAATTCTGTCACTGTGCCCATTTAAGTGACATAACACCTCGCCACCTGCCAAATGCCCTATGAAGAATCATTCAAAGTGGATTGCTTTTCACGGGATACTGCACGTGCAAATAGGGTTGCCACCTGTTCGCGATTCACCCGGACAGTTCGGGTTTGGACTCATGCGTCCAGGTTTCAGACTGTCTGAGACCCGGACACATTATTCAGACTGGACTAAGTCTCTTCCCTTCCTCTAAGTAAGTATGCTAAGGTAAATCAGGGTTCTTAGAGCACCCATTACATCAGAGCTTCCCTTTACACCAGAGACCACAGTGCTCCCACTTACATCAGAGTCCTTGCCGTACACCTGAGCATTCCTTACATCAGAGTGCCCAGAGTTCTCCCTTACATCAGAGTGCCCAGAGTTCTCCCTTACATCAGAGTGCCCAGAGTTCTCCCTTACATCAGAGTCCCCAGAATTCTCCCTTACATCAGAGTCCCCAGAATTCTCCCTTACATCAGAGTGCCCAGAGTTCCCCCTTTACATCTGAGTCTACAGAGTTCTCCCTTACATCAGAGTCCCCACAATTTCTCCCTTACATCAGAGTCCCCACAATTCTCCCTTACATCAGAGTCCCCCTTTACAGTAAAGGGGGAACTCTGTGGACTCAGATGTAAAGGGGAACTCTGTGGACTCAGGTGTAAAGGGGAAACTCTGTGGACTCAGATGTAAAGGGGAAACTCTGTGGACTCAGATGTAAAGGGGGAACTCTGTGGACTCAGATGTAAAGGGGAAACTCTGTGGTCTCACATGGCTTGTGTGATTAACTTCATATGATTAGAAATTGTATTTAATAGCAACATCTATGCATAGTTTATGCATATTATGAAAAGTAATTGCTGTGCGACTCTGAAGTGTTCGGGTTTGGCTTGAAGAAAAGGTGGCAACCCTAAACCCACTGCAAGTACAAAGCACAGGAAATCCCTAAACACCATCTGCAGGCTGCAGCCTCAATATTTAACTCCTAATAAGCCTAGATTTTTTATTTTTAATAAGCCTGCATCCTCCCGCACAACCCTATGTACTGTACATATCACATGCCCCTAACCCCGACCATACTCTGCACTCGCCGGCTGCACAGCACCCACGTGACATCAGCGTGGAAGCCGACGCAGCTCTTAGCGAGGCCCAGCCCTTTCCGCTCTCCTACGTCACGTGTTCGGAATGTGCGCTTGCGTAGTACGTCGCCGGGATCCGGAAATGGGCTATCTGGCTGGTGCGGCTGCGCCCGGCTGCGCGGACTAAGGAGAGCAGGTGAGACTCGGCGGGGCCCGGCTACGAATCCGATACCATCCTCTACTGTAGTCGTTTTCTCCGGCGCCTGGCACTCATCCGCATGGTGCACGGAGGCCTGTGTGCCCGGTCCGGCCTTATACGTGTGTTGCATTAGCCGGCTGGCTGTGCTCTGTCACCCAGGCCCTCTCTCCCCCCGGCAGCCTAGCCCTGTGCCGGTCTGTAGAAGTCGCTGCCCTGACGAGCGGTGAGCTGAGAGTGGTGCCCAGAGGGGGAAGGGGGGCGCTATGTGAGCAGCAGAGGGTGGCATGTGCCACGTATGGCAGTGCCCAGCCTGAGAATGAATGACATCACACGTCTGCACTGACATCATATGTGTCCCCGCACATGTATACAGTCTATAGCGCCTAGAGTGTGTCAGGAGACAAGGCCAGTGCCCGCCCCTCACAGGGTGACATTCACCTGCATAGTGGGGGGAAGGGGGAGCTCCTGCCATGTGACGTCACTGGTGTAAAGGGTGAGGGGGGGATGGTGGGGTATGTGTGTCTCATTCATCCCATCCACCGGGTGGCACAATGACCTGCCTGTCACCCTGCGTCTACTTTGTTCCCTTTTTCTACAAGTGGGATCATGAGGCTGCCGGTTGAGTCACATGTGACCTGCACACCGGCAGGGGAATGTGGTACACCCAGCACACGTGTGTACAGGCCTGTACCTGACATGTGGGCAAGTGACCAGGCTCCTCATTGCCCAAAACGAATCCATATTGAAAATCTATGAAATGGTTAAAATGAAGCTGGTGCAGAGGCCGGAGAATGGAGGCTTTTGTGTCTGTCGTCAGTGATCAAGGTTAGCCTGTGCTTTATGGCTGGGGAGATCTCTATTTTTTTACGTTTCTTGTTTTCAGGCCCTTTTTTTTTTTTGGCAAAGTTCCTTGTCAGCTTAGATTTCATCACTTGCTGCCTTCACATGTTACAGATGAGCTGCAGTTACTAACTCAGCCCTGTGACTAAGGAAGTTCTGCTAATACTAGTCATTTTACTACATATGGGTATTTGTCAAGTCATTATTCTGTGTTCATTTCCCACCCCCCTCATGCATCGTCATCACACTTTGCACCAGTCATGCCACCAGCTGTTATATTCTCATTAACAATTCTACTGATACACACATGGAAAATGTAACTTTTGTTTGTAATTATTGGAAGCTTTTATATATTCTTATCACTGTGTAAGATTATTGAGCTATTTGCACAGATCAGGGGTGTCGAACACAATTTTATTGTGGGCCGCATCGGCATTATGATTGTCCTCAAAAGGGCCGGTTGTATCTGTAAGATTAGATGTCCGGCGCATCCCCTCCCCTTATATTGGATGTCAAGAGCCACCCCACCATCAGGAGTTGTCCCCTGCTCTCCCTTACATCACAGTGCACCCCCCATTACTTATGCTGCTGCTGGGAAGAAGCTGGATGCATTGCTTAAAAGCAGAAAGTAGGAGGCTGGGGGTGCAAGGGCCACATGAAATGGCCTGGAGCGCCGGATTCGGCCAACGGGCATTGTTTGACACCTATGGCATAGAGCAGGGATATGCAATTAGCGGACCTCCAGCTGTTGCAGAACTACAAGTCCCATGAGGCATAGCACAGCCACAAGAATGACACCCAGAGGCATGATGGGACTTGTAGTTTTTCAACAGCTGGAGGTCCGCTAATTGCATATCCCTGGCATAAAGCAATGTTTCTCAACCTCAGTTACCTCCTATAAGTCATATTTTGGGAATTTTCTTTAGATAAAAATAGCTGCCAAAAATACAATGACATTCATTTAAAGCAGGGATCCTCAAACTACGGCCCTCCAGCTGTTACGGAACTACACATCCCATGAGGCATTGTAAAACTCTGACATTCACAGACATGACTTGGCATGATGGGAATTGTAGTTCCTGAACAACTGGAGGGCCATAGTTTGAAGACCCCTGATTTAAAGCATAACGCTGAGCAACATTTATTTCCCCTCATGCAGTGGGGCTGTACCCACACTGCAAGGGTTAACGGCTAATTTTTGTCTAGGTCAGGGATCTCCAAACTATGGCCCTCCCAGTTTTTCAAGCACTACAATTCCCATCATGTCTGAATGTCAGTTTTACAATGCCTCATGGGACACGTAGTTCTGCAACAGCTGGAGGGCCATAGTTTGGAGATCCTGGTTCAGGGGATTGAGGAACTGAGAGATGCTTGCCTCATTCTCCACACACGACTGCCCTGTGGCATCTGCCCTCCCCCCAGGTCTTGTGCAGTGGCCTGTTCCTGGTGTCATAATGCCCATAGACCTGCTCTGGACATGAGAATGTTAGGAACAGTCCACCACTGGATCGTGTGTGTTTCCAGGTGCAGTGGAGGATCAGGTGAGTATAAGCGTTTTATTTTTATTCCCCTAGACCAGGGATATGCAATTGGCGGTCCTCCAGCTGTTGCAAAACTACACGTCCCATCATGCCTCTATCTCTGGGTGACAAGCTTTTGGCTGTCAGAGTCTTGCAATGCCTCATGGGACTTGTAGTTCTACAACAGCTGGAGGTCCGCTAATTGCATATCTCTGCTCTAGACCATGGGTCTCCAAACTATGGCCCTCCAGTTAAGGAACTACAATTCACATGATGCCTAGTTATGTCTGTAAATGTCAGTTTTGCAATGCCTTATGGGACGTGTAGTTCCGCAACAGCTGGAGGGCTGTAGTTTGCAGCTCCCTGCCCTAGACCAGGAGTCTCCAAACTTTCTCCACAAAGGGCCAGTTTATTGTCCTTCAGATTTTAGGGGGGGCTGGACTGTGGCCAGGGGGAAGAGAAATGTTTGCTGGCATCCGTGAGTGTAAACAGTGGTGCAGCTCTACATAGAAACCAATTGCCTAACAGCTTTTTGGAGTGAAACTGCAGTATATCAAAAATCATTTTTGTTTTTTTCCAATAGTTCATCAGTAGCATTAAAGCGAAGGCAAACCCATTGATTTAATGGGTTAAAAAAAAAGTTACATTTCCAGCATGCCGGGAAGGCCAACTGTCACATTTGGTTGTGTGCACAACCAAGCTGTCAAACCATCCAATGCCTGGTGTCTTAACTGATCACATTTGCAGCACAATGGCAGTTGAAGATCAGAGCCCAAGATGGCAGCTTTATCCACTTAAGCCCCAGACCATTTGGCTGGCCAAAGACCAGAGCACTATTTGCCATTCGGCACTGCATCGCTTTAGCTAACAATTGCGCAGTTGTGAGATGTGGCTCCCAAACAAAATTGACGTCCTTTTCCCACCAATAGAGCTTTATTTTGGTTGTATTTGATTACCTGTGCGGTTTTTATTTTTTGCGCTATAAACAAAAATAGAGAAATTTTGAAACTATTTTTAACTTTTTGCTACAATATCCCCAATTTTTTTTCTCTTAGTTTAGGCCGATATGTAGAATACATATTTTTGGTAAAAAAAAATCGCAATAAGCGTATATTGATTGGTTTGCACAAAAGTTATAGCGTCTACAAAATAGGAGGTCGTTTTATGGCATCTTTATTGTGATTGACGTGATGACAAAAACTTCCCCCCGGCGCATAAGGCGCGTCACGAGTTTCCGAATGAAGCTGAACTGCAAATTGGCTCTATACGGCGCCTGCGCACCGACTTTCGGCTTCTTTCGGAAACTGGTGACGTGCCTTATGCGCCGGGGGAAGTTTTTGTCATCACGTCAATTAGCCTCTGCATAGAAACGCCCACTCACGCAGGAGCCACTACCCGGAAGCCGGGGGGGGGGGGGGGGGGAGCTATACGACGGTATATATAGGGGGAAAAAAACGGCATACTGTCAATGTTGGAAGTGAGCACAATGTAATGTTGGAAAAATGTTTTTAGGGTGAACCTCCGCTTTAAGTGTGTCTTAGGGAATTATTCTGACTGTTAGAGGGAGGAGCTACCATGTCACTTAGCACGGTTCCAGAGAACGGGAACATCCGATCAATGACATGTCGCTTGGCAGAACGGGAATTCCTTGTTTACAAAGACATCCACCTATTCTGCCTTTGCCGACCGCAATCGCGGGCCAGGCCCGGGAACACCAAGTTTAAAGAGACGCCCGTGCCATTGTGTCGACGTATATCGTCATGCGCTGGTCACTAAGCGGTTAAAGGATAAGTTCACCTTTTTTATGACATGTTACGTCTGTATTCAGGGTGTAACATGTTACTGCTGCAGCTTCCGTTGCCCTCACTTCCACCCCGAGTCACCACTGTGACATCAAGCTGGGGATCTTCTCCCCCTGCTGGCTGTCAAAATAAAGAAAATACACGGTGTTGCAAGGCTCCACCAAACTGGCTGCATCCTACATTCAGAGTTCATGGATGTAAAACTACAAGTACCAAAAGCCTTCGCAGCTGTCGGCTTGTAGTTCTCAATGAACTACCAGAGCATTGTTGCGCATTCTAGGTAGTTCATTGATTTCTTTACTGACCTTGAAGCGGTAATAAACCCAAACAAGTATTCTATTGTAGCTAACCAATCATATCTGTTGACTGCATCAGCTTTCTTTTCTTTGGCATTTTCCCCTCTGTTTTCACCTGGTAACCTGGCCAGTAACACATCTGTACAAGAAAGGCACAACTCTGAAGGAATGAACACAGCAGCATTGTCAGGGAGGGGAGTGTTAAATGTATTAGCAGATTTAGATACACTAAAGCCAAACTCCAGCTCACACTTTAGAAGCAGTTACAGCAAACAGTTTGTTTCCCTTTGGAATAAAGATTTTATGTAAACGTTGATCATTTTAACCACTTGAGACCTGCGCTGTAGACAAGACGTCCACAGCGCGGCTCTCAACTGCCGGGTGGACATCCTTTTATTTGCATTCCCCACGTGTGCCGCTGGGGGGGTGTTCAGCTGGGAAAAACTGTGCCTGGCACATTGCTGAGATGCCGATGCGTGTGCCTGGCGGCCGCGATGTCCGCCAGGTACCCATGATCGGCAGGGATGTGGAGCTCTGTGTGTAAACACAGAGCTTCAAGTCAGGGAGAGAGGAGACCGATGCTGTGTCCCTTGTACATAGGGACACAGCATCAGTCACCTCCCCCAGTCAGTCGCCTCCCCCCACAGTAAGAATTGCACCCAGGGAATATATTTAACCCCTTCCCTGCCAGTCACATTTACACAGTAATCAGTGCATTTTTATAGCACTGATCGCTGTATAAATGTGAATGGTCCCAAAATAGTGTCAAGTGTCCGATGTGTCCGCCGCAATATCGCAGGCCTGACAAAAAAGTCGCAGATCGCCACCATTACTAGTAAAAAAATTAAAAATAAAAAAAAATTCGCGCAAGCCAGTCAATATACGCTTATTGCAATTTTTTTTTTTTTTTTTTACAAAAATATGTAAAAGAATATGTATCGGCCTAAACTGAGGAAAAATTTTTTTTTTGAATGGGATATTCTAACAAAAAGTAAAAAATATTGTGTGTGTTTTTTAATTTTTTTTTGTTTATAGCGCAAAAAATAAAAATCGCAGAGATGATCAAATACCACCAAAATAAAGCTCTATTTGTGGGGGGGGGAAATGATAAAAATCTAATTTGGGTACAGTCTTGTATGACCGCGCAATTGTCATTCAAAATGCATCGGCGCTGAAAATTGGTCTGGGCAGAAAGGGGGTTTAAGTGCCCAGTAATGAAGTGGTTAATTGCTAGTGATCCGATTATCGGTGGGGCACTTTGAAGCATTATCGTCTACGTTTGTGCCAGATACCGATATTACAAAAAACAGTTTTGCCAGTGTGATGCTTGCAGCTGCAGGCATCGCCCTGGTATCGTTCTTTAGAGCGTACGGTTGGCTGTTATTATAAGCAGTGGGAAAGGGCACTCGACCGCTGGCTGGCCCGAGGACCCCAACAAAGTCGATGCTTCATTCGGACCTCAAATCTAGTAACCCAGAAGCAATGTCATGACATCACTTTCCACATTATGGCTTCTTAAAGGCGCCAGTCTTAAAAATGTAAAGTATTAAAAACGCAGATTGTGATGTTTTTGAACACTTTCAAGTGCAGCGGAGGGGCTTGGGGTCTGGTAGACCCCTGATCCTTCCATAAAGAGTACCTGTCACAAGGGATGTTTACATTCTTTGTGACAGCAAAAACGGTGATAAAAAGTGTAAACTTTTTTTTCTTTTTTAAATGTACAGAATATTGGCAGGCAATTTTTGCCTGAAAGGTGGCTGAAATATCTGTATTGTATTGGCACCGGAAAAAACATTGGTCGATCCCTATTAATTACCCCTGCCAGTGTTAAGTGGTTTATCTTTTCCATGTAAAGTGATACAATCTGTAAAAAAACTGATTTGCTGGATTACGATATGAAGAGGAGAGAGCAATCCTAAATAAAAGAAACTAATGCAGCCATCGCATCTAAGAATTGATAAGTTGCAATATGTTTGCTTTTGGATTTAGCCCTCGTTCACATTAAACACTGCTTTGAAATTGTGCGCCTTAATGCACAGATGTCTATTGCACCCAAAATCGGCAAAAGTAGTGCAGGGAACTACTTTTGCAAATCGGTGCAGTGCTGCACCAATTGGAACGGTGCCATTGCTGGAAATAGGCTGCAACTTGTCATGCGATTCGACCTGTCAAATCGTATGACAAATCGCTTGAATGAGGGCTTAATACTGCTTTAACTGCTTGTCCACCCACCGGCTCTCGTTCTGGGAGGACATCAAATGATGGCGCCCCAGAATGGCCTCTATTGCGCACGCCTGTGGGTCACATAGCGAGGTGATCGTGGCAGTGACGTGTTGCTAGAACACGTGCGACCCTCCCCCGATCTTTTTAAAGAGCAGAGACTCTTTAACCATGTGATCGACTGTCCAATCGCAGCATGTCACGTGTTAATATAGAAGTGCCGCACATCGGCTCCTTGCCTCACACTGACAGTGTGGTGAGAAGACCTGGGCAGGTAATGGCAGGAAAGCCTCATCAGCACCACCCATCAGTGCGGCGTATTAGTGCAGCGCACATCAGTGAAGGAGAAAAACTACTTGTTTTACAAAATTTTTGGTCCTTTTTATTTTATACAAAAAAAATCCCAGCAGTGATTAAATACCACCAAAAGAAAGCTCTATTTGAAGAAAAATATCAAAATAAATTGGGTACAGCGTTGCATGACTGCGCAATTGTCATTCAAAGTGCGACAGCGCTGAAAGTAAAAAAAAAATGGCCTGAGCAGGAAGGGGTGAAAATGGCCAGTATTGAGGTGTTTAAAATGTAACTGAACCCATGGGTTTAAGTTTTCCAAAACCGTTACATTCAAGGCATGTCACAAGCAACTGTCATCAGTATCTTGTGCTTTCCATCAAACTGTTACCGGGGTTGTGACTTAGTCACATGTGTAGCAGCATTCTTGTAGGGTAAGTTCTCCCTTTGAAGATGTTACACCCATATTTAGGATGTAATATGTTCCGCACCCGCCCTTCCAGGCTGTGACAACAATCAGGGGTTCCTCCCCTCACAGCCGCTGTTACATTTTAATACTTTAATTGTATGAAGTAGAGCTGCACAATCAATCGTTAAAAAAAATCGTGATCTCTAGTCAACCCCCTGACAATCTCCAATGCAGAGTTTGCTGATTCTTTCATATAACAAGTGGAGAGACTTATCAGCTGTCAAAAGAAAATATCGGGCAGTCTGCCAAGTCCTTAACAGGAAACATTGTAACTAACACTTCCTTCTTAGATCAAAGGGTTAAACTTCTGTGTAAAGGAAAAAATCCCAAGTTTGTAACATGATACATTGTAACTTCCTTCTTAGAGCAAACTTCTGTGTGTAAATGCAGGAAGTTTAACCACTTAAAGTCCAAATCTATATCTGACACTTGTTTCCTAAGTTAAAATCAATATTTTTTGCTAGAAAATTGCTTGGAACCCCCAAACATTATATAATTGGCAGAGACCCTAGGGAATAGAATGGCAATTGCTGCAATATTTTATGTCGCTCTGTATTTGCCCAGTTGTGTTTCAAATGCATTTTTTTGGGGGGGGGGGGGGAAATAGACTTCAATGAATACAAATAAATAAATAAAACAGTAAAGTTAGCCCAATTTGTTTTTGTTTTAATGTGAATGATGGTACGCCGCCAGAATCGTGCAGCTCTAGTATGAAGGGGCTGTTTTGGAGTTAGCCTCCAGGTGTTCCACCATAGGAAGCACCTTCCTATGGGGGTGCATAAAGAGGAGGGGTACTCTGTGCATTACCATTGCATAGCACAGGTAAGTATAACCTGTTTTATTTAACAAAAAAACTGAGCTGTTACAGCTGCTTCAAGCAGTTTTATTTCAAAAAGGAAAAAAAGTTTAATCTCTTCAATGCAGGACTGCTTTTTATATTTGGACACATTCTAAAGTAAAACTATATTTTCAGGTAAAATACATTAAAATTAATTTTAGAGCATGCAGGGAGGAGGGAGCCGCTGCTCCTGGGCACAGCATTTGAGTGGGTACTTGGGTAATTATAAGGGGGCGAGGGAGCGATACACATACATAGTTACATAGTAGGTGAGGTTGAAAAAAGACACGGGTCCATCCTATTTGTGTGTGATTACCGTATTTATCGCGGTATAACGTGCTCCCGCGTATACCGCGCACCCCTAAAGTGGCCCCCAATCCTGTGGAAAAATGTTTTTTTTTTTTGTACTTACAGTTTTGGTGTCTTGCGCGGCGGCCTCTTCGTCGGGTGTCCTCTTCGTCGGGTGTCCTCTTCGTCGGGTGTCCTCTTCGTCGGGTGTCCTCTTCGTCGGGTCGGGCGTCCTCCCCGCTCGTTTCCCGCGCCGAGTTTGAATACTGCGCCGACATATACAGAGCGCAGTACACTCGTGTATTGTCGGCAATGCTCAGCTACCCGCGCTGACGTCCTGTACGTCCAGGACGTGAGTGCGGAAGGAGCCGAGACGGCCGACTATACCCGAGTGTACTGCGCTCGGTATATGTCGGCGCAGTATTCAAAACTCGGCGCGGGTATCGGCGTATACCGCGCACCCACGATTTTGCCCTGATTTTCAGGGCAAAAAAGGGCGCGGTATACGCTGATTAATACGGTATATGTCAGTGTTACCTTGTATATCTCTGTATGTTGTGGTCGTTCAGGTGCTTATCCTTGCTGCTCTTACAGTAAAGAACCCTCTACGTCAGGGATATGCAATTAGCGGACCTCCAGCTGTTGCAGAACTACAAGTCCCATGAGGCATAGCAAGACTCTGTCAGCCACAATTACAACACCCAGAGGTAAAGGCATGATGGAACTTGTAGTTTTGCAACAGCTTGAGGTCTGCTAATTGCATATCCCTGCTCTACGTAGTAGTTAAACCTCTTTTCTTCTAATTTTAATGAGTGGCCACGTGTCTTATTAAACTCCCTTCCGCAAAAAAAGTTTAGTCCCTATTGTGGGGTCACCAGTACGGTATTTGTAAACTTAAATCATATCCCCTCTCAAGCGTCTCTTCTTTAGAGAGAATAAGTTCAGTGCTTGCAACCTTTCTTAATAACTAATATCATCCAGACCCTTTATTAGCGTTGTTGCCCTTCTTTGTACTAGTTTCATTTCCAGTACATCTTTCCTGAGTGCCCAGAACTAGACGGCATACTCCAGGTGCGGCCGGACCAGAGTCTTGTAGAGCAGGAGAATTATCATTTTATCTCTGGAGTTGATACCCTTTTTAATGCATGCAAATATTCTGTTTCCTTTGTTAGCAGCAGCTTGGCATTGCATACTGTAAATTTGTTTACAAAACACCAAGTTAAAGTCATACTTTCCTGATCTGTACATTTTGGTTTTGCACAGAGCAGCCCTGATCCTTCTCCTTGGGGCCCTCCCCTCCTGAGTCACCATAGCAACCTGCTATGAATCACTCCCAGGGAACACATTTAACCCCTTAATCGCCCCTAATGTTAACCCCTTCCCTGCCAGTCACATTTATACAGTAATTGGGATTCTGAAAACCCTTCTCTTCAGAGAAGCCTACCCTTCCCACACATAACTGTATTTTCATTTGAGTCCATCTGATCATCCCCCACAGCTAACTACCCTTTGTTCCACTTGACCCTCCCTTCTAGATTGTAAGCTCTAACGAGCAGGGCCCTCTGATCCCTCCTGTATTGATTTGTATTGTGACTGTACTGTCTTCCCTGATGTAAAGCGCTGACCAAACTGTTGGCGCTATATAAATCCTGTATAATAATAATAATAATATTTATAGCATTGTTCGCTGTATAAATGTGAATGGTGCCAAAAATGTGTAAAGTGTCTGCCATAATATCGCAGTCCTGACAAAAATCGCAGATGACCGCTATTGCTAGTAAAAAAAATAATAATAAAAAGTCATTCTATCCTCTATTTTGTAGGAGGCTATAACTTTTTCGCAAAACAATTACTATACGCTTAAACCTTTACATCCCCTTTGAATCCAAAAGTAAACCAGGGCTCGACAAATCCCGGTCGCCAGGTCGCTATGGCGACTAGAAATAGTGTCCTGGCAACTTGGCTTGGAAGGGTGAGCTGGTGGTAAGCCGTTGGTATTACAAGTTATTACCACCAGATGTGTAAGCTGGCGCCATCTGGTGGTGGCCGTTGGTATTACAAGTTAAGCATTACAAGTTAAACAGCAATTCTAATGTAATTTTTCACTGCCATCTTCTTCCCTCTAATTAGAACCCCCAAACACGTCACGCTTCAAAATTGCGTCCGCTCGTGGAATGCCGACAAACTTTTACCCTTTAAAATCGTCATAGGTGACGTTTAAAAAAATCTACAGGTTGCATGTTTTGAGTTACAGAGGAGGACTAGGGCTAGAATTATTGCTCTCGCTCTAACAATCGCGGTGATACCTCACATGTGTGGTTTGAACACCGTTTACATATGCAGGCGCTGCTCACGTATGTGTTCGCTTCTGCGCGCAAGCTCGTCGGGACGGGGTGCGTTTTCTGGCTCCTAACTTTTTTAGCTGACTCCTAGGCTCCAAGCAAATTTGTCAAACCCTGAAGTAAACCTTTATTATATTACAGCTTGCCAATTCTTCAATGTGATAGCTTTATTCGTTTTTCTTTAGGCGTTCTATTTTCATCTGGTAATCCAGCCAGCAAGTTTGTCTTTCACGGCACAGGCTCTCCAGCATATTGTATTGGATCACATGGATGAGACAAACTGCTCGGCTTTATTTTTTAGGTTGCATTCACACATCGCAGGCAGAATCGGCGAGGTTCTGCCTTGCGTTTTTAACTGGCGGCAAAACGCATGACACGTTTGCGATGACATTACTTCTAATGTCACACCGCGATTTTGTCGTCCGGTAAATTGCGCTGCAAACAATGTACTACACTTGTTCAAAAAAGGAACATAAACTTCTGGGTTAGAGTGTCGCGCATTGAGATTTACTGTGGCATAATCGCAGCGCAATTGGAATGGCATCGCAAACTTGTCCCGCATTTTGCAGCATTTGAAATCGTGGGGCATAATCATGGCGATTCTGCTATGAATGCAATCTTGGACCCCCTTTCACACTGGGGTGGCGATAAAGCGATGCTATTTTTAGCGGCGCTTTACCGCCAATTTATCAGCGCTATTTGACCGCTAGCGGGGCGGTTTTACCCCCCGCTATCGGCCGAGAAAGGGTTTAAAAACCACCGCAAAGCGCCTGCAAAATTACCCAGTGTGAAAAGCGTCTAAAACTTTCTTTACATTTTCACCTGGTGATCTTGCTAGTAAGGAATAAAAAAGGAGTTTGGCATATATTGGGGGAGGACAGTTCCTCTCCGAATATAGGGATTTTTTAAGTGAGATGTGTTGCTCTTGGTATATAAGGTAGGCGCACAAAACACAAAGGTTAAAGTAGTATCAAAAATAATTTAATTATGACAATATAAAATATCATATTTCATATAATTTACATAATAAGGTATACATATGGTCATGAACCACAGTTTCATGAAAAACAAAGTAAAGGGAAAACAGGTTATTTGGAGGAAAATTCATGCGAGTTTGCCAACTAGTTTCGCACTTATATGTGCTTCATCAGGGCTTGCATAATGTTCCTGTTCCTTTTATGTATGTAGCAGTCTGCGTACGACATAAAGATTCATCATTAATACAACAGTTTATTATATTTATGTGATTTTAAACTTTGAACAAATGTGTTTTAAACATATATATAGAAGGGGGAGTATGTAGCGCGCTTACCATTTCCGTTAAAAAGCTCATAGAGCTGGGCAGAAGGACCTGCCTCAGATTCAGCAGGGGGGGACACTGGATGCAATCAGGAGACTCGTTACTCCACTTATAATCAATGGAAGCCAGATCCACTTGATTTTAGCAGGTGCGGACAATGAAATGTTTGGAAGGTTCAACACAAAAGAGGATATAGATGACTAATAGTTGTATTTATATTCTTTCTAAAAACAAGCGAAAAGATCTAAATAATATTAGAGAGTCTAAAAGAGTATGTATATATTAGTTAATATATTAAATGTCCATGCATTTAATGATTGTTATAGAATATAGTATATCCAATGAGAGCTTAATGGCGATGTTTACCTTAATAATAGCAAGATTAAGATTAGTTTTTGTACTGTTAGATGAATCCTAGGGGGTTCCCAAAAGGTTCTCACAAAATTCTATAATGAAAAGTAAATATAAAAATATAAAAGTTTTAATAGTTATTCTATAAAGAGTAATAATAAACATAGTGCCTGTGACTGAATGTCATGATGAGGCAATAGTCTAAATATATAGGAGCAGAAGTTTTTTACCTTAAGTAGTAATGGGAGAAGATATATTAATATTTCCAGTTGTAATCCAGGAATGTAATGCCTACGTTGAATTGCAAGTAATATTGATAACGTGGTCCAAATAAAGTACCATATGTTACCACTTGAATTCTACAGGGAGATAAATACAAAGAGGGAATTAATATTTGGGATAGTAGAGATGGCTAAATAGCCTAAGTGAGACACTGATTAATCAGAGTAAAAGATCGTTATTACCTTTGTTGAATAGTGGCAGCATAAGGACAAAAGGGTCCGTATGCTAGCTTCACAAGTTTAGTTGTGTTGTCCTTCCTCCAGCTGTCCAAGTCAGCGTCTGACATATACACTGTCCGCGCTGACTTAAATAGCTGCATTTCCACCGGAAGTGAAAAGAGTCAAGGCTGACCCCTGGCATCACTTCCGGTTCACGTGTCCCAAAACGAATGCGCACGCAGATTATGCGCTTCAGCATGATGACGTATGCTGGAGCGCATAATGAAGAGACGTAAACCGGACGTCTCTTACCAGCCAAGGGAAAACGATCGGCCGGATGTGCGTGTGCGTCCCATCCGATGAACTTGATGGGAAACAGAGGCGTCTAGGATATCGCGCCCCCTGTGTTGGGACATGTGATTGGCCGCACCACGCTTAGTGTGAGGTCCAATCTCTCTTTGCATCAAGAAGTCCCCTGCATAATGAATCGTACAGCTCAAAGCTCAAAAAGCAGAAATAATAATTTAGTATACAGTAATACTTAAAACATATATAATTAGGCATATAGTTAACTCTAGAGAGACAAGCCAGAGTCTGTTCTTAATTTTACATCACAAAACATCCAATAGTGGTTCAGTTTTACATTGCCTGATATAAGGAGAAAAATGATAGAGGCAGTGTCCATAGTAGTACCGATTGTTTAGAAATTTTACTACCGTCCAGCTATTTTATCATACGACCTAACAGAACAAAATAAAGCATTGTAGTCATAAAATAGCAGGATTAGATCAGACTGGAATAAAAAGTATCTAAATACAAAGAATACATACAAAAATACATATAAAAGATATATATGTATATATCTATATATACATATAGATATTTTGACGTGAGGGGCGAAGCTATAGAGCCAACCAAACAAATCAAGAGTTGTATACCTATCGGAGCATCCACTGAATATATAGGAGCATAGTAAAATTAAGGTAGACCTAGCAATGACCCATGTGTAGCAACTGAAGATGGTTATATAAATACCGGGTCCTTAAGTAACGTCTCAGTGATTCAAAACCAGTGACAACTGGTTATAATAATAAACAGCTAAAAGGCTTTGACTATAAAAAGGGTTTGAATGACAAAGATGTGTTAAGCCCTGGCGAATATGTGGCTCGCTGGTCAAAAATCCAACGAGCTTCGCGTTGGAGGATTTTTTTGTCGAAATCCCCACCTCTTTCTGGTAAGGGAATGACTTCCAATGCAAAAAAAGAAATGAATGAAGGGTCATAGCTATGGTGCAGGCCTACATGTTTACAAATAGGAGTATAGAGCAATCCCGCATCTAAATAATAGAGATGGTCCTTAATTCTTCTCGCAAAAGTTCTTTTCGTCTTTCCTATATAAAATGCTCCACAGCGACATTTGGCAAGATATATAATGCCTATGGTTGTGCAATTGGCATGCCTCTTGGACTTAAGGAAACCTCCTCTAGGGAGTGAACAGCCATCTCCTTCCTCAATCCAAGGGCAGATATCACATTGTCCACACTTATAGGTACCTGGTATCTCAGGCTCCTGAGGATCCGGAGCATCAGGTACCAGGTGGCTATGTGTGAGACCATCTTTGATGGATCTACATTTCCTATAAACAATTTCCGGTCTCTGGGAAATGTATTTTGAGATAATGGGGTCTTCGGCAAGAAAATGCCAATTATGGCTAACCAATTGGCGGAAGATGTTTTGATCAGAGCTAAAAGTAGTTATAAGTTTGGTTGTCGGATTGTGCTCTTTTTCCTTCTGCTTGAATAGTAATACATCTCTAGTATTTATCTTGGACTTTACATATGCTCGTTTCAACACCTTTTTACTATATCCTCTCAATAGGAGTCGTGAATAGAGGGCAGATGCCTCTTTTTCAAAATCCTCCTCCTTTGCACAGTTGCGCCGAAGTCTTAGGTACTGACTGTAAGGAATGCTTCGCACCAAGGATCTTGGATGCGAGCTGGAGTAGTGAAGAATAGTATTTCCTGCTGTTTCTTTTCTATATAAATTAGTGTACAGAGTACCGTCATCATTTATTGAGATTGTTAGATCGAGGAAGGGGATGCTTTTTGTATCTGATTGAATCGTGAATTTTAGATTGTAGTCATTAAGGGATAAGTACTCCATAAATTTACCTAGTAGGTCTGCTCCACCAGTCCAGACGACTAAAATGTCGTCGATATATCTCCGCCACAATAAAATGTGGCGGAGGTATAGCGCGGCGGAGTCATCCGAGAATATTGCTCTTTCCCAACCCCCCAGGTACAGGGTGGCATACGATGGGGCACAAGAAGTCCCCATCGCCACACCCTGTACCTGGAGGTAGGTTGAGCCATTAAAAACAAAAACGTTGTTAGTCAATATATGCTCCAACAGAGTTGTAATGAAATTACACAGTTTCCAATTATTGTGATCTTGTTCACGCAAGAATTGAGAAACAACTTGGATCCCCTTTATATGAGGAATACTAGAGTAGAGGGCCTCCACGTCTATTGCTGCCAAAATTGATCCTGGGGGTACGCTCATACCTTCCACTATTTTAAGAAGTTCCAATGTATCTTTTAGGTATGATGGCAATGCCATCACATGAGGTCTCAATTGCATGTCGACATACTTGCTTGCAGTTTCCGTATGGCTACCTATACCTGAGATGATAGGACGGCCAGGTGGAACCCTGATGTCCTTATGTATTTTTGGCAGTGAATAAAACGTAGGAGTTATAGGCCACTTAATCTCTAGATATTCCCTAAGGTCTTGATCAATTAGACCTTGTTGAAATGCTAACGAAATCAAAGAAATATAACTGGATCTGGCTTTTGGAACATCATCTTCTGATATTATCCTGTACCAGTTGCCATTGCATAGGATTTTGTCACACATTCTGATATACTGGGTCTTAGTCATTACAACTACATTACCCCCTTTATCAGAGGGTTTTATCACTAATTCGCTGTTATTAGTGAGTTGGGTAAGTGCTTGTTGTTGCTGTCTTGATAGGTTGTTTTCGGAAATTTTGGGGATTACTAGGTTTTCGATTTGTTTCCTTGTTTGCTTAAGGAAGGCCCATACTGCTGGGGAAGTTTGTAAATTAGGGAATCTTTGTGATTTTGTCTTAAATTTACAAGGTTCTGAGATCGGTTCTACCTCCAATTCAACTTCATCCGAGAGATCAATAAGATCTTCCGAACTCTCGTTTTCATCCAACAGTTGGATTAGGATTTTTAACGCTCTAAAATCTTGTACTTTGAAATCTTTGTACAGTTCCTCCTCCCTAGAGGCTATACGTCCCCTGTCAGTATCAAACATAAATTTATAAGTAAGGTTTCTAGCAAACAAATGTAAATCTTTAATTAGGGTAAATTTATCCACTTTTTGTGAGGGGCAGAAACTGAGACCCAGCTTCAGCACCTCAATTTCAGTGGTAGAGAGATTATACGTTGAGAGGTTTACAATGTCTAATCCTGAGTCAGCTGCATTTGTTTTATCACAAAGGGGTCCATTTTTCCTAGTTTCATTGTGGGTAGTGGTGTTGACGGAATTAGGCAAGGTCCTAAAGGGATATTACCTGAGTTGGTTTGTCTATTAACAGTTTTGGGAATTGCTCCCTGTTCTTTTTGACTTATAATTTCCCTCTCATTGGAGAACATTACCAAAGGAGTGTTGCCCACCACCAAGTCACCACTTGTGTCTATTACCACCTCTTGGTTCTTAATGGATTGGTCCGTGGGAACCTGAGGAGAAACCATGCGTTTTTTAAGTGTCCCACCTTGTGTGTTATGCCCACCACCATTACCGCGTTTGGGTGCACGCCCTCGTCCTGCTGGTCCTCGAAAGGTTTTTGAGATGGTTCTCTGTGAAGAAACGGAAGAGGATGAAGCTGATACATCTGAATCAGATTTATATGCAGTAGGTTCATATTGGTTATTACGTCTAAAGGTTTTCTTTCCCTTTTGGTTAGGATTATGATGCCACTTGTATGCATAACCTCCTGCAAATGCTAGTTGGTCTTTATAAAACTTTTGGTCCTTCCTCATGATTACGTTCTTATTGTAATTCTCTAGATGCTGTAATAAATCTGACTCCTTTTTCTGATATTCACTGCTCGAGGTTAGGTGATTACTTGAACTACGTAAATTCATAATTTCCCTATCCAATTCAGCAAGATCAATAATGTGTTTGTCCCTCAACATTATCATCATGTTAGAAGAACATGTATTCAAATTTTCCTCCCATTTGTCTTTTAATGCTGATTCAGTCATTTCAAATGTGGGGAAAATTTGCACTCTCAATCCTTGGGGATTGACCTTTTCTTTCAAGTATCGATCAAAAAATCGAATGTGCCAGCCTAGGTTGGATTTTCTTTCCATTAATTTTTTGAGTTTTAGAAAAAAGACATCAAGTCCTACTTCCGTTTTTGCTTGGGAATTGTAAGAGTTTTGGATAGTATCCAAAAACTTCTCCCAGTCCAAGCCTGAAAATTGTGACATTATAGAGTTAGAAAGAAAGGAGAGGGGGAAGAAAGGGGAAGGGGAAAGGAGAAATTTTTAGCAGGAAGGAAGAAAAAGAAGACTAGCAGAAAAGCGGATAGAAATAATTTATCCTCAGAACTTGTACCTAGTTCGGATCGAAGCTATGCAATAAGACAATGTTGAACCTAGGATGTTTTTTAGAGTTTACAAAGAAAATTCAAAAAATAATAGAGTAAATGTTTTTTGTTGTCACCTTAGTACTAGAGGTCATTCATCACTCAATTGCGGGTTTTACACCCAAAGTAAGTATAAAAAAATAAATTATAAGAGTGAATGAATGACTTCCTCTCAAGCAACAGTCACTCACAATCCCATCAAGATTTGTAAAGAATAAAAAAGGAGTTTGGCATATATTGGGGGAGGACAGTTCCTCTCCGAATATAGGGATTTTTTAAGTGAGATGTGTTGCTCTTGGTATATAAGGTAGGCGCACAAAACACAAAGGTTAAAGTAGTATCAAAAATAATTTAATTATGACAATATAAAATATCATATTTCATATAATTTACATAATAAGGTATACATATGGTCATGAACCACAGTTTCATGAAAAACAAAGTAAAGGGAAAACAGGTTATTTGGAGGAAAATTCATGCGAGTTTGCCAACTAGTTTCGCACTTATATGTGCTTCATCAGGGCTTGCATAATGTTGCTAGTAAGGCTGTGTTTCAACAGAACAAGCTGGCCTGTAGATGTAGCAGTTGGAGGGTTTGAAACTACCACTGATCAGATTTTATTCATTTATGTAAAAGCTTTATCCCAAAAGGTGGGGAAATCTGTTGCTATAAATGATAGGGATGCACTGATACCGAGTATTGAACAGGAATGCAGTGTTTCCTGTTCGATTCGTTTTTTCCCCACCACTCATGCGTGTGAACCCAGTACAAAGGGAAGCGCCATCTAGTGGGCAGTTTATGAAACCTGTTACAATGCCCCTTAAAGTACATATCTGCTCATACCCAACTCTGCATAGTGTCCCTGTCCTCCCGAAGATGGGAAAACCTCACAGCTTCTGGAGGAGATGTATAGGCGGTCCACCCCCAAGCTAACATCACTTTCAGGGGTCCAAGAACTTCTCCAGCGGCTATGGTTTTCTATAATTGGCAAGGCGGGGACATTATGCAGATTTGCATTTGAGCAGATATGTACTTTAATGAGTTATAACCTTTTTAACTGCCCACTAGATGGTGCTTGCAGTATTGGTTACACACGCAGTGGGGTAAATCGCATGCAATTTGGACAGAAATCGCACCACGTTCCTGTGCAACTTGCATGCATTTTTTTTTCATGCATTTTGTGGCTATTCATTTGATACTGATGCAAATCGCACTGCAAAGTATCAGTACTTGGTATGGGCGAGTACTTGAACAAAACTATCGGTGTGAGTTGGAGTTTGGCTTCAAATAGAGCATGGGTCTTCAAACTACGGCCCTCCAGTTGTTCAGGAACTATCATTCCCATCATGCCTAGTCATGTCTGTGAATGTCAGTGTGTTTCAATGCCTCATGGGATGTGTAGTTCTACAACAGCTGGAGGGCTGTAGTTTGAGGATCCCTGAAATAGAGTGTATCTAAATCTGCTACTACATCACACTCCCCTTCTCCCAGACTTAAAGTGTAGGTTCACCTTTTACAGAAAAATCTGTAAAATTAACTTACACAGGACCCCCTCATTTTTCCGCTGACCTGGACTGTGGCACTCTCCAGTTCTAAGCCCTGGTATATCTGTCAGGAGTCCGGGGCTTCGAAAACCCCTTGGCATCCACACGTCTTCTCCATAGCTGACAGGACAGGTTATGCTGCTGGTGATTAGTCGGCGCTGCCCATGTGAAGACGCTGACCCATTAGACTGTTTCGAAACGTCCCTGACAAGGTACATTTTGGACATTCAGCTTGGGCTTTCTAAGCCCCGGACTCCTGACGTGGATATATCGGGGCTTGGAACTGGAGATTGTCGCGGTCCAGGTTAGCGGAGGTGGGGGGTCCTGTGTAAGTTCACCTTACAGATTTTTGTGTGTAGGACCACTTGCCCTTTAACAATGTTGCTGTCCAAAGGTGTCTATTGCTCCCTCTTCCAGAGTGTAAAGGCAAACCTAGTGCTCATAGACGCAGCATAATCCCTCAGGATTTTTAGGACAGACAGGTGAGTATTTAAAGTATTGAAAACATTTAGTAGTCTATATAGTAGAAGAATAAAATCAATTGCAGTACAAAAATACAGGCATTTTAATAAATGCCCTCTGGTATGAAGGGCTGTTGCACGTAGCTGTAGGAGATGACGCCTGACATGTTTCAGACCCCTAGGTCCTTCATAGGCTGAATGTCATCTAAAGCATACATACGTCTATAAAGTGAACACATTTAAACATTAGTATAACTGTACAACCTATGTAGGCACACTAATACAGAAGGTGTGTAACTGGCCGGATCACTGGGTGAAAACGGAAACAACGCCTAAAAAATTAAAACGTATGCAGCACTGCATCTGATTGGAAAGCTACAATACATTACTGCATACACGTAAACCCTTTCGCTGCCAGGCCCTGCTCTCTAGTCCTAACCTCAGGTGGCCAGATCAATTTTGCAAATGTTTTACTTTTAATAATTTATGCGTAAAGCTTTCAGAGTTTGTAAAATACCCCCAAACCATACATTTTCTAAAAGCACCGGACTGATGGAATAAAATTATGGTTTTACTGATTTTGAAGCTCCTGTAATAGCTACACTATTTATTTATTTATTTTTTATCAAAAGGATATTTTCAATAAAAATACACTAAAATCATTATTAGTGCACATAGGCACAACATAACTTGCAAAGATTCCCACTAAACCTGTATTGATTTAATAATGAAAAATGCATGGTACACAAATCTGTAAGTAAGCAACTTACCGGTACATCTAAAATCTGCAACCCCTCATCTGCAGTGCTGTGTGTGCACTGCTTTGGTGTGTAGGCTTCCATTTTGTCACAATATAGCAGCATAATATGTGACCAATTGCTACTACGCCCAAAGTTGAAAAATCGTTTTATTTTTTTTATTTTATTTTTTTACCAGCACACAAAATGCACCACATTAAACGCACCGTTGCATACACCCACTGATGTGAATGAGTGCTTAGTGTGATGCGTTGCAACAACACACGTAACACAGTATGTGTATGTTATGTACATGTGTCTGTTGGGAAGGAGGGGGTATTGGAATGGGTTAGAATTCCTTCAAACAGATACAAAGGGCTGTTCTCTGGACAATCTGTGCCCACTGCTCCCTATCTATGTTAACTTCAAAACACCCCCTCTTTCTATTACCATGGCCTGTCGGCAGGTGTTGCACAAGTTGGATTTATTCAGGATTGAGTGCAGTAAACCTTTTTCTCATGTTTCCCGATTGAATGAACACTGGTGCTCAGTAGTGGTCACTCCAATGTTAATATACTGTATAACTGAAGGCATAGGGTATGACGGGGCTTGACAAATTTGCTTTGAATCTAAGAGCCAGGTCTTAAATTTACAAAAGTCTAGAGCCAAACGTCATGTGCCTTTTAACATCTGCACATAATATATTCTGATTTGCTAAAACTGGTGAACACAAGCTGGTGCAGCTCTGCATAAAAACCAATCAGCTGCCAGGTTTTATTGTCAAAGCTTAATTGAACAAGCTGAAGTTAGAAGCCGATTGGTGTAGCTGTGCATGGTAGCCAATCGGCTTCTAACTTCAGCTTGTTCAATTAAGCTTTGACAATAAAACCTGGCAGCTGATTGGTTTTTATGCAGAGCTGCACCAGCTTGTGTTCGCCAGTTTTAGCAATTCTCAATCCAGATGTTTTATGGAATGTTATGGCATGTTTGCAAATAAACACAGAAGCACTCTGTGCAGAGAATTCCTGTGTTAAGTGTTGGTAAGTGTGGGGCTGCAGAGAAGGATTTTGAGGGCCCTGTGTCCTCAATCTCTTCTAACGCGAAAATGTCTCAGGCTGTCATTGATTTGTACAAAATCTGCTACTCATGGCTGTATGCAAAAACCAGGAATTTTTAGTTGAAGAAATGCTCCTCCTTCGCCCCTTGAAGAAATGCGAATGAGGTCTTATTTCTCTCAGGGCTGTGGGAAATGGCATGAGCAAAAAAGTTTTGCCATCAAAAGAAATTGGATATACTGGTGAAACAATTTTCTGTTGTGTAGACCAGAATGCAGTGCGATATTATGCAACATGTTGGCTTCAGTCTCGTCTGCGCCCTCAGTCAGTCCATTGACTACAAGCTGTATGCCGCAGTGAAAGTTTGGACTAGTAGTTCATTTGTTCCCAGCTCATTGTGAATGAATGATGTGGCTGTGTGGGGGGAGGAGCCTGCACAGCTGTGCTTTTTTTTAAATAGTAACAATGGCTGCAGGGAGAAGATTTACAATAATACACCTTAAAATACAAAAGGTGAACTTTTCCGTTAACCACTTTGGCTCCAGGACTTTTTTGACACGCTGTTTACATGTAAAAATGACTCCTCCCGCTGCTTGTAACAGCAGTCAAGTGGCTAGTTAACCACTTCAACTGCTTATTACAAGAGAGCTGACCGCTGACTCTAAAAATTGGTATCTGGATGATGGCTGCAGGAATCATCCTGGTATAACCACCAAAAGTCCAGTGACGTATGGGTAGGTTGCTGGTCATTACATTTTTAATGACTGCGATTTAAAATATTGACAACTCTACTGGTATCGGGACCGATACCAAGCATTTCCCCGAGTACTTGTACTCGGGCAAAAGCTTAGACGCTTCACCCGATACCTGGACAGTCAGCGGTGATCAGTGGTAAACCCGGCTCCTACCTTTTCCGAATGTACATTCACATAACTGAAACATTGTAAACACAGATTACAATGTTTCAGTTAATGAATGAAGAGAAGCCGCTTTTCTCCTTTCATTTTCAGCGCAGCTGAGGCTGCAGAGAAAGGGACGGGGGAATCTGTGTCCTTAGTCCCTTTCCCTGTCTCAGAGGGGAGATGTCAGAGGTCTGTTAAGACCCCTGATATCTCACCAAAGCCCCCCAACAGGGCTGATAAAAAAAAAAGGGGAATTGCAATAAATAATAAAAAAAACGAATTGTAAAAAATAAACAGACACTGTCCACCCCCCCAACCCCCCTTAAAAAAATAAATAAAATAAAAAAGCATTGTAAAAAAATACATTTAAAATTGTAAAAAATACTGACACATGTGCCACTGTCACATGAGATTTAAAAAAAGTATCGGTAATCGGCGAGTACTTGATAAAAAGTATCTGTACTTGTACTCGGTCCTAAAAAAGTGGTATCGGGACAGCCCTAATTGCATTATTGAAATTTCAGATACTGAATCTGGTGGTAGGCCAAACTATATTTGGCGTCCGCTTTTCTGCCCTGTTGAGCCAGTGTGGGGATTGCCTTATTAATATTGGTGGAAAAGGGAGAGGCTGCAGTTATGGACGCAAGGATAATTTCTTGGCTTAAAAGTCCAGATATGCACACAACTTGTGATGCACCTTTCTTTGTGCACCCAGCTGATAAGGAAATGCCTCTATAGTAAGCTGGAAAAGTATCCTTCCAGACTGGCATGAATTGTAGCAGTTAACTTTTAATTACAAGTATGCTTTTTAATGTCTCTTCTAAAGTGAACTTTTTTGCATGCACATTGTATACTCTTGGACTCTGAGATGCTCAAGAGTGCAACTGCATGATGTTATAATGCCAATCTTCTGGACAGGAGCTAAATCATCCTGGGCCATCCAATGGCAGAGGGGATAAATATTGAAAATGTCATTTATTTCTGTGGGAAGTCAAACTCCAAGGTATATTTTGCCATAATGTGCAAGTTTCCAATGCATACTTGCAATTTATGGCACATGCCCCTTTAGCCTTGGTTCACACTGATGTGGATTTGAAATCATGCAAGTTCAGCTGAACTCGTACAATTTCAAGCCGGCAATGCAGTCTGCTTTTTGGGGGCGATTTGACAGACATATGTGCGAGTTCATGCACCAATGTCTATTCAAATCACCCCTGAATTCGCCAAAAGTAGTACAGGAACTACTTTTGGGGATCGGTGCGGCGTCGCAAAGTCGGGGACGCACTGATTTAGACTGTGCCATTGCTGGCAATACCTGCCATGTCAAATTGCATACCAAATTGGACCAGTGTGAACGTGGGTTCAAAGTGTAAGTTCACCTCCCAGAACGATTTCCCAAAAAGCCTCCTTCCAATTCTATATTCTCTGACTAGTGCCTACCAGCTCTGGTCTGCTTAAACTGCTTGCGTACCCACTCCCTGTTTCAGCTGCGCTCAGTAACAGCAGCGCCATGCTGATGAAACTTCACACTTGAGCTCAGCTAGAGGAGAAAAGAGCTCAGCACACAGTTTAAGTGCCATCTTCTGAGCAGCCACTAGGGGGCACAATACTGTAACATTCAACCCTTCTTGAAAACCTCAAATGAGGGGGCATCATTTAAAAAAGGAGGAACACTGGTATGTACTATTCAGGGAATATAGAATTGCTTAAAGGGGAGGTTCACCCTAAAAACGACTTTCTAGTATTACAATGGCCCCCCACATTACAATACAATTATGCCTATTATGTTTTTTTTTTTATGCTATACATACCTCGGTACAGCTAATTCACCCAGGAGTGGGCGTTCCTAACTTGCTGGTGATTGACGTGATGACCAAAAAGGAGCTCCCCCCGTCGCGTAAGCTGCGTCACGATTGGCGAAAGGAGCCGAACGGCGAGTCGGCGCTATACTGCGCCTTCGCACCGCCGTTCGGCTCCTTTCGGCAATTGTGATGCAGCTTACGCGACGGGGGGAGCTCGTTTTTGGTCATCACGTCAATCACCAGCAAGTTAGCAACTCCCACTCCCGCGGGACTCGCAACCCGGAAGCCACGGGTGAATTAGCTGTACCGAGGTATGTACAGCATAAAAAAAAAACATAATAGGCATAATAGGGTGAACCTCCCCTTTAAGGGGATTTTTGGAAAGAAATGCAGGAACACACACATAATATATATATATATATATATATATATATATATATATATATATATATATATATATATATATATATATATATATATATATATATATATATATATATATATATATATATATTTATATATTTATATATATTAATAAAAATATTTTTTTCAGCAAATACCAATTGGTCTTGCCAGAAATGCAGTTACTTCCTCTGAGTTGCACTGAATATCTTTCTCCTAACCATCTTCTGTAGGCTCCATGAGATCGATGGCTCTTTCCATAGGTGCAGTGACATAGCCACCCAGTATGTGTATTTGCAAGGTTATCGGGAGAAAAAAATGCAAGAGATGCTCTTAGTTTTTTTGTTTGGATGAACTTTAATTTCAATGAAGAAACCCTAACCCTTTACTTTCCAGGCTCAAAAGGCTGACTGTCCAGCTGTAGGAAGTCGGGCAGATATGCTTATATCTATAATCGCCCTGTCGTGTAGTGTAAATAAAGCAGTTTTCTTGTAGAAAATGTCAAGCCGAGTATGGCATAACACACTACTTTCTGTAGTACAGTATTATACCAGATTCAGATTGCGGTTTCCCAACTCCAGTTTCTGTAAGGAGTTCATGTGTTTAGAACTCGCCATTTGGCACAGATCTAGTAAATTCTATATACATCCCACTCTTGCATCAATGAGAATGTTGCCTGTTTAGGGTACTTACAGACAATAGCCATAGTTTCTTTAGGGCTACTATTTACCGTTTCATTTGAGTATCTGTTATGATAAAGACAGTTTCCGAGGACAGGAAGCGACTCCCCTTCCCATTGTTCTTAAAAACATCTACTTTTCCCTCTGGGCACAAGTGTTTCTGTAAATCTTTTCTGAAATCTTTTCCAAGGGCTCTGAGGAACCATTCTTGGTATATTCAAAACAGAAAAACGATTTGCCGACTATAAAGTACATAATGGTTAGAACCTCTGTCAGTATTTTAGCTACCACACGTGTGTCCACTATTCCAGCCATCTAAACACAGGCAGCAGTACAACCATTCCCCACCCAACAACGTGCCTTAATTCTCTATATCCTTACCTCATTACAGGAGCTTCCAGTCTGACAAAATCGGCCAGTATCAACTGTTGGACCCCTTTCACACTGAGGCAGTTTTCAGGCATTTTAGCGCTACAAATGGCTCCTGAAAACTGCCTCCCATGCCGCCCAAATGTGAAAGCCTGAGTACTTTCACACTGGGGTGTGCGCTTGCGGAACTTAAAGCGGGGGTTCACCCTTAGAGGGCACTTTTCCCCCTTAGCTTCCTGCTCGTTATTACTAGGGGAATCGGCTATTTATTTTAAACTATGTGCAGTACTTACCCGTTTACGAGACGCATCCTCTCCGTCGCTTCCGGGTATGGGCTTCGGGAATGGGCGTTCCTTCTTGATTGACAGGTTTCCGAGAGGCTTCCGACGGTCGCATCCATCGCGTCACGATTTTCTCACCTCGTCTTTCAGGACAGCACCTGGAGAGAGCGCAGCTCCACCCACTTCCCAGGAAACACTGCAGTCAATGCTATAAATTCCGCCCCCTTCCACCATGGCCTCAGTTGTAGTGTTTCCTCCGGCCATGGTGGAAGCGCTGCAGGGAACCAGGGGTGTGCTGTTCTCTCCCCAGGCGGGGAAGGTGGATTGTGTGTAAGCATACCGGTGTTTTAGGTTAGGAGGTGATCCTCCAGAGGCGGGCTCGACTTCTCCCCTGACGTGCGGGTGAAAGTCGGGTGCTTCTCCTCTTCGGTCCGGCGAGGACAGAGGCTGCTGGAGGTCCCGCTCCCTTAGTCCGGGCATCGTAGCTTGCGGGGGGGGCGGTCAGGTGCCGTCCTTCCGGCATACGAGGCTCCGGAGCGGAGGGCGTAGTGACGTCCTTTCCGGGTGGAGGCGGGACTTCCGGCGGCGCGTGGCGGCTTCCGGTTCCGGCCGCCTGGAACGCAAGAGGGGGAGTGAGCCTCGGCGGTGCTATTTCCGGGTCTCGCAGCGGCGAGAGGAACCCGGGAGATTTAAAAGAGCTGTCGCACGCCCGCAGCGTTCTGGGACCATGGAGCCAGAAGACGCAGCGGAGGTGGCGGGAGCAGGAGCCACAAGCACCAGCCCGGCCCAGGTAGGAGACCCAGCGAGGGTCAATGTACCAGGGTGTTGTTATGTCCCTCTTTTCTGCCCCTTCGGGGGAGGGGAGCCTGCCTCACTCACCCTAGTCACTTCTGTGGGTGCGTGTAGTTTTTTTGGTACAGCGGTGATGGGTACTGGTTTTTATTTGTTCACTAGCTGTGTGCACTTGTGTGTTTTGTTGGCTGGCGTACAAAGGTTAAACATAGCGTTGTTGTCCTTTGTGTCGTTTCAGAAAGTTAAAGAAAAACTTAAAGTGGTAGAACCTCCTCCTTCCAAGAAGCGGTGTGCTACTTGTAAAGCTTCCCTTAAAGGGAACTGGACCAAACCTTTATGCAAAACTTGTATTGCGGAGATTGTCAGGGGGGAGGCCTCTACTAGTTCGGCCTCTGAGCAGACCACCGTCAAGGGAACGGGGGAGTTGCTCTCTTCATTTAGGGAGGAGTTGCACCAGACTTTCCAGTCTTTTCGCTCCTTTCTGGACAAGGGTCCGACTAAAGGATCTAAGGCCAGGGCCAGTACCCCCTCCACATCTAGAAGGTTAGACAGTGAGTCCGAGGAGGAGGAACCTGAAAATGCTATTTCAGGATCAGAGGCGGAGGATGAAGAAGAAAGGGATACTTCTTCCTCACGCTATAAACTGTCCTTAGAGGAGGTTGATGACCTATTAAGGACAATTCATTCTACCCTAAACATTAAAGAAGATGCGACTCAGCTGTCATTGCATGACAGGATGTACCAGGGTTTGGATGAGGTAAAACATCGTACCTTCCCGGTACATAAAGTATTGTCTGAGACAATTAAAAGAGAATGGAAGGACCCAGAGAAGGCACCCTTCTTTTCTAAATCTCTGAAAAGGAGATTTCCTTTCGATGAGGATCCAACGCAGGCCTGGAATAAAAGGCCTAAACTGGATGCAGCATTCTCAAAAGTTTCCCGCAATACGGACCTAGCTTTTGAGGATACAGGTGCCCTTAAGGATCCCCTGGATAAAAGAGCAGATAGCCTGCTCAAAAAAGCCTGGGATACCTCCTTGATTAATCTTAAACCAGCTATGGCATCCACTGTGGTGGCCAGAAACCTTGAGCATTGGCTGGATCAGCTCAAAGGTCATATCGAGGCCGGTACCTCTCGTAGAGAGCTTTTGGAGTCCTTTCCAGTCCTTATGAAAGCGGTAGGCTATATAGCGGATGCTTCGGCTGAATCCGTGAAGCTCTCCGCCAGATCCTCGGCGTTGATAAATTCAACCAGAAGGGCCTTATGGGTTAAGACCTGGCAGGGGGACACAGCCTCTAAGCTGAAACTGTGTGGGTTACCTTTTGAAGGAGACTTGGTTTTTGGCACAGGACTAGACACCGTCCTGGATAGGACGGCGGATAGAAAGAAGGCTCTTCCTTTAAAAAAGGTAGATTCGGGGCCCAAGAAAAATTTTCGTCCTTTTTTCCAAGCCAAGGGTCCTAAGGAGGCACAAAGAGGTCAGGGTGGTAGACCCTGGCGGTCCCAGAGGGGCCGCGGGAAGCCTGGGGTGTTGTTTCGCTCCCCCAGCCAACCTGCTAAGCCCCAGTGACGGTCTCCCAGCTGTGGGTGGTCGGCTCCAAGCCTTCCTTCCACAGTGGGCAGAGGCGACGTCCAGTCCGTATGTGCTCAAACTGATTGCAGAGGGATACGCACTGGAGTTTTCGGGAAAACCACCGTCGCGGTTTTATGTGACCCAATTGCCCAGGGAGCAAGAGAAGTCTCAGGCTATGCTGACATTAGTGGAGGATTTTCTCCAACAGAGGGTGATTACGCCAGTTCCCCAGAGAGACCAGGGGGAGGGCTGTTATTCCCATATATTCCTTGTAAAGAAGCCGTCGGGCAAATTCAGGTTAATTTTAAACCTGAAGGTCCTGAATCTAGCTATCCGGTACAAGAGATTCCGCATGGACTCTATATACTCGGTGAGAAAGCTTCTTCCCCTGGGGTGCTTTCTAGCTTCAATAGATTTAAGGGATGCTTATTTGCATGTCCCGATCAGGACTTCCTCCCAGCGCTATCTGCGTCTAGCCATCAGAACAGAGAGCGGAGTGAGACATTTTCAATTCAGAGCCCTCCCATTCGGCCTTTCCTCCTCTCCCAGAGTCTTTTCAAAGGTGGTGGCAGAGGCCTTGGCACCCCTAAGGCTCAGGGGGATTTCCATAATTCCATACTTGGACGACCTCCTGCTGTTCGCCAAGTCGGAGGAGCAGCTTCTCCTGGACCTGAGGAGGACCCAGGCTCATTTGGAAGGGCTCGGTTGGATCCTGAACAAGGAAAAGTCAAGTCTAGTGCCCTCCCAGAGGATAGTCTTTCTGGGATACGTTATAGACTCTGTTCAGGGGAAAATCTTTCTACCAGAAGAAAAGATAGAGAAAGTTCAGGCTGCGGTGAAGGCAATTCAGACGAATGTGCCGATTTCTGTGCGCTCAGCCATGTCCACAATGGGCTTACTCACGGCCTCCATTCCGGCGGTGCAGTGGGCTCGTCTCCATTCAAGGGGCCTACAACAGGTGATCCTTCAGAATTGGACCCATGGGGAATCCCTAGAGAAGAGATTCAGAGTTCCGTCTTCAGTGAAGAGGAAACTTTGGTGGTGGAGAAGCCAGGCAAATCTGCGCCTAGGTCTGTCTTGGTCCTTCCTCACTACAAGGGTCCTAACTACGGACGCGAGTTCGTGGGGATGGGGTGCTCACCTGAACGGGCAGATGGCACAGGGATCCTGGACGAGGGAAGAGTCCAGAAGGTCCTCCAATTGGAGGGAACTCAGGGCCATTTGGTTAGGGCTAAGGGCCTTCCAGGAGCTGATTCTGGACCAGCATGTCCAGATTCTGTCAGACAACGCCACAGCAGTGGCGTATGTTTCCAGACAGGGGGGCACGAGAAGCAGAGTACTCCTCAGTCTGGCCTTACAGACTCTGTCCTGGGCAGAGGTGAATTTGGCTTCCCTATCGGCAGTTCACCTAAAAGGCAGCCTAAACATGCTGGCAGACTTTTTAAGTCGGACGAGGGTTCTGGAATCGGAGTGGTGTTTATGCCCGGAGGTCTTCCAAGAGCTAGTAAACAAGTGGGGAACTCCTCAGATAGACCTGTTCGCGGCCCAGTCCAATGCCAAGGTTCCGGTTTATTTTTCTCTAAACAGAATGGACCAGGCAGAGGGTCTAGATGCGTTAGTTCAACGCTGGCCCTTCCGCCTGTGCTATGCCTTCCCCCCGGTTCAGATCATTCCCTTAGTGTTACGGAAGCTTCAGGAGGAGAAGACTACTCTGATCCTGATAGCCCCATACTGGCCCAAGAGGCCTTGGTTTTCGAGTCTGTTGGAACTGGCGGTAGAAGACCCCTGGGTTCTACCAGTCAGAAGAGATCTACTTTTTCAGGGCCCTCTACTGCATCCAGACGTGAGTCGGTTAAGGCTCACGGCCTGGTTACTGAAGAGCTAATTCTTAGCAGGAAGGGTCTATCCAGACGTTTGGTAGACACGCTACTTAGTAGTAGGAAAGAGGTCACGAGGGCCATCTATTTCAAGACTTGGAAGGTTTTCAATTCTTGGTGTGAAGTTAAAAATTATTCTCCTTTGAATACTTGTTCCGTCTTGGAGTTTTTACAAGACGGTATGGATAAGGGTCTGGCAGCCAGCACCTTGAAGGCGCAGGTGGCGGCTTTGTCAGTGTTTCTAGAGAGACGTTTATCTCTAGAGCCTTATGTCATCAGATTTTTTAAGGCCTTAGCCAGGGCTAGGCCTTCCCCGTTTAAATTTTTCCCCAAGTGGGATTTATCAGTGGTCCTGGGGGGTTTGACTCAAAAGCCCTTCGAACCACTGGTAGACGCCTCTGTAAAGTCTCTAACTTTAAAATTGGTGCTTTTGGTGGCGGTCACCTCAGCAAGGAGGATTAGCGAGCTTCAGGCGCTTTCCGTTTTGGAGCCTTTTTTGTCAATCTTCCCTGATAGGGTAGTATTAAGAACTGATCCGAGTTTTCTTCCGAAGGTAGTGTCAGTATTTCATAGGACGCAGGAAATAGTGTTACCTACATTTTGTCCAACTCCTTCTTGTCCGAAGGAGAAGGAATTCCATTCCTTGGATGTCAGGAGATGCATTAGACGCTATCTAGAGGTCTCTAGCGAGTTCAGAGAGGCGAATTCGCTTTTCGTTCTGTTT
The DNA here is from genome assembly GCF_905171775.1 of Rana temporaria. Classification (NCBI taxonomy): domain Eukaryota; kingdom Metazoa; phylum Chordata; class Amphibia; order Anura; family Ranidae; genus Rana; species Rana temporaria. The sequence continues at coordinate 206,843,482 of NC_053492.1, read as the reverse complement.
TCAGGTTCCCGCAAGGGACATGGGGCTTCCAAAAGTACGCTGGCTAGATGGTTGCGCATGGCTATCCATGAGGCATACAAAGCTAAAGGTTTGGATCCCCCTCCGGGAGTTATGGCCCATTCTACTAGGGCGGTGGCAACTTCCTGGGCAGAACGGGCTGGAGCTTCACCAGAACACATCTGTAAAGCGGCAACGTGGACGAGCTTTTCCACCTTCGCTCGTCATTATAGGATGGATTTGCTCTCTGTGTCAGAGCAGTCTTTTGGCAGGAAGGTCCTGCAAGCGGTGGTCCCACCCCTAGAGTAAGTACTCGGTTATCATCTCCAGGTGCTGTCCTGAAAGACGAGGTGAGAAAACCTTAGTTAGACTTACCGGTAACGGTATTTCTATGAGTCTTTCAGGACAGCACCGATAACCCGCCCTTTTATTATTAAAGATAATATATATATATGCTAATGTGTGTAGTTTCTATGTTCTGCTTATCTAATTTCAGCGTGGCCGGAGGTACTCGTGAACAACTGAGGCCATGGTGGAAGGGGGCGGAATTTATAGCATTGACTGCAGTGTTTCCTGGGAAGTGGGTGGAGCTGCGCTCTCTCCAGGTGCTGTCCTGAAAGACTCATAGAAATACCGTTACCGGTAAGTCTAACTAAGGTTTTCCGAAAGAAGCCGAACGTCGGTGCGCAGGCGCAGTATAGAGCCGCACCGACGTTCGGCTTCTTTCGGCTACGAGTGACGCGATGGATGCGACCGTCGGAAGCCTCTCGGAAGAATGTCAATCAAGAAGGAACGCCCGCTCCAGAAGACCCATACCCGGAAGCGACGGAAGAAGATGCAGCTCGAAAACGGGTAAGTACTGCACATATTTTAATATAAATAGCCGATTCCCCTAGACCGAACGAGCAGGAAGCTAAGGGGAGATTTTTTTTTTTTTTTTAAATGGGTGAACTCCCGCTTTAAGAGAGTCCTGCAAGCAGCATCTGTGGGGTGGTTTGGTAGCAGTGTATACATCGCTCCCAAACCGCCCCTGCCCATTGCAATGAATGGGCAGCGCTTCCGAAGTGCCTAAAAAAACGCTTCAGAAGCGCTGCAACACATGCGTTTTTAACCCCTTTGTCTGCTAGCAGTGGTTAAAAGCACCCTGCCAGTGACCGAAAAGCGCTGCTCAAACAGCACCAAGGTGCCACTAAAACGCGTGCTGCTTTAGCGCTAGCCAGCTGCGGCTCAGTGTGGAAGGGGTCTTATGGGGACGACAAAACTCCTGTGTTGATGCTAGTTAGACTGTATCCTATGTAATTTCTGTTTTGCCTATAGTGCCACTTTAACTGACTGTGCCACTCAAATTTTTTAATTAAATGTTTGCTACCAACACAAGCGATAATTGGGTAAATAAATCTCCCCCCCCCTTTTTTTTTTTGTGAGGTCACAGCAACCTTATCCTTTTTTGTTATAGATATTTCCAAAGTCAGAAGTAGGCAGAGTGTCACCCATTTTTTTTTCATCTACCATCTTTATTTGGTGAAAAACACGCCAAAAAGGTGGACATGTTACTTTTAGCAGAAGTGTGAATGCAGCCTTAGCAGTGTCTGTGTCTTGAAGGGTTTAGTTACTTGAAAGTAAGGCCCTATTCACACTTGTGCGAATCGTCATGTGACTTTGGACCCCAAAGTCGCACCCCATGTTTCCCAATGAGTACCGTTCATATCTGCAACTTAAAAGTAGTTGTTGTACTACTTTGGTCTGACTTTCATGCGACTTGTGGACCATAGACCTCAATGTAAACCCCTGAAAATCGCACCCGCCTGATATACATGTGATTTGTGTGCGATTTTTTTTTTTTTTTTTTTGCATTATCACATAGGTCAAAGATGAAGTCGCACTCAAATCGCATCAGTCGCATGAAGTTGCAATGGAAATGGCATGGTTTTGAAGTTGCACAAGTGTGAATGGACTCCAAGGCCTGCCCTACACAGTTCAATTAGAACTGTTAATGGGTAGGCTGAATGTACCAAGTTGATCGAACATCTTGGGTATAACCAGCCTGCCGGATTCTCTTATGATTTACTGTCTTCAACCAGCGGGGGTGGCTCCCCCCCCCCCCCTGCTGGGAGAAGACAATGGCACAGCAAGAGGGACTCCTGCATAAACGCTGTCTGTTGATGGGGGAATCCAGCTGATTTCTTTCCTGAAACTCATGGCTGCAGGAAAGAAATTTGCTCTGTATGGCCTACCTAAATGTTTATGTCAAATGAAAGTATATGTGATAAAGCCTTGGGGGGGTTGTAAAAAATGTAAAGGAAAACATATTTTTTTCCCTAAATAGCTTCCTTTACCTTAGTTCAGTCCTCCTTCACTTACTTCATCCTTCCATTTTGCTTTTAAATGTCCTTATTTCTTCTGAGAAATCCTCACTTCCTGTTCTTCTGTCTGTAACTCCACACCGTTAATGCAATTCTTTCTCCCTGGTGTGGAGAAAGCCTCTTGAGGGGGCGAGCAGGAGTGTCAGGACGCCCACTAACACACAGCTCCTTTCTCTATCTGCAAAGTAGAGCGTCCTGACTTGCCTGCTCGCCCCCTCCCCCTCAAGAGTCTTTCTCTACACCAGGGAGAAAGCCTCGCATTACGGTGTGTAGTTACAGACAGAAGAACAGGAAGTGAGGATTTCTCAGAAGAAATAAGGACATTTAAAAGCAAAATGGAAGGATTGAGGTAAGTGAAGGAGGACTACACTAAGGTAAAGGAAGCCATTTAGGGAAAAAATAAATTTCCTTTACAACCCCTTTTAAGGACCAGAAGGATTTGCCCCCCTAACCAGGCCATTTTTTGCGATACGGCACTGCATTGCTTTAACTGACAATTGCGCGGTTGTGCAACACTGTACCCAAACAAAATGTATGTCAATTCTTGGATGTGGTGGCTACTTCGTTTTTCCCCTGGTGATCCTGCCAGGAAGTCTGTATTCAACAGAACAAGTTGTCCTCCAGATGTAGCAGTTGGAGGGTTTAGACAATCCATTTAACACTTACAAAGGTGCTTACAATGATCAGCTTTTATTTATGTAAAACCTTTATCACAAAAGCAAAAAAAAAAAAAAACTTGCTGTATCTTCTTTATAAAGTGATGGCCGAAGTTAGTTTATCGAAATCTGTTAGTGCACCCAACGCTCCCCCTCCTCTTGGATTAACACTACTGCTGTCCAAAGGTGTCTCTGTTTCTTCTTCATCCAGAGGCGCCCTAATACAGGAGGCATGTTGATCAGGTGAAAACCGCCTTTAAAAAAAATAAAAAAAGAACTCATGCAACCATCACATCTAGTGATTGGCAACATGTAAATATTTTTGGCTTTAATCCCGCATTCATGTTTTCCCAACAGCTGCTGGCAGCCTTATAAGTTGGGATTTAAAGCGGTATTAAACCCATAATAAAAATGTAATATATTGCAGCTTACTAATCATTAGATGTGGTGGCTGCGTTCATTTTCCTCTTCTTAGTCCCCCCCCCCCCCCCTCCCCTCTGTTTTCACCTAGTGACCCGGTCAGTAACACACCTGTATTGGTGCCCCCACTCTAGATGAATAAGTACAGGGGGCACAGCAGCACTGTCTGTCTGGGAAATGCATTATCAGATATAGATACCCTAACAAATTGAAGCCAAACTCCAGCTAACGTTGAAGTTATAGCAACAGGTTTTTTCTTGTAGGATAAAGGATTTGCATGAATAAATAAAAGCTGACCATTTGCAGTGGTAAATGGTTTGTCTCAACATTCGAACTGCTACATTTGTTCTGTTGAAAAACAGACTTGTTGGCTCACCAGGCAAAAATTAAAAGAATAAAAAGTAAAAAAAAAAGAGGCAATGACAAGCTGCAATATGCTTGCTTTTGTGTTTAATTCCACTTCCAATGCCAAGAGGTGGAGCAGTTTCCTAATCTCATTACAGCAGTGATTGGCTATTGCTGCAGATAACATGATTGATTGGGAGTACGGCTTGGTCAGTGTGAAGCCCACCTTTCCTTTCGCAGTATATATGTGGTGTTTGGTCAGGAAGAGGTTAAAATATTAGACTGCAAGTAGTGTTTTTTTTTTTTTTTTTTTTTTTTTTCTTGTAGCATGGGGAAGAGTTAGAACCTCTTAAGATATCCCCCCCCCCCCCCCCCCCACTTCAGCTTGCTGATTAGTGATGCAACGGATCGTCATTGATCCACGGCCCGAACGGGTCAATGTCCGCGGATCGGCACACCACGCGATCTGTGAATTGAGCCCATAGGAAAGGCTTCGGCCTAGCTCCAGAGCGGCGGCGGCCATCTTGGTACACCCGACGGTGGCCTAGGTGAGCTTCCCAGAGCGGCACTGACTGGGGAGATGTGGACATTGCAGTGGGGACTATATATAGTGGTGATCCGAAAAATGATCCGATCCGTGGCTCTGATCCAAGGAACGATCCAAACCGTGAGTTTTTTGATCCGTTGCACCCCTATTGCTAATGGGAGAATTCTCAACTGAGACACAAGATTTTAAACTGAAGCAAGGATCCCCATCTATCAAGACAGTCAGGTTGGGCGGAAGTTGGGCTTTTAATTTGAATTAAACCTAAATTATTAGCTGGAGCTTGGCTTCAATTTGTTAGTGTATATAAATCTGCTAGTATATTTAACACTCCTTACCCTAGCCCAGGCTGACAATGTTGCTCTATGTTGTGCCCCTGATCTTTCATGTAGAGTGGGGGCTCTCTAATATAGTAGGTATGTTACTGGCCAGAGAATGGAGGGAGAAAATGAATGCAGCCACCATATTTCATGATTGCCAAGCTGCAATATATTACTTTTTGGTTTTAAGTAGCTAGTTGGATCAGCTAGATTTCCATTCGGAGTAATAGCCCAACTACAGCCATAGCTTGCATTTGTATTGAATAGTATGGTAAGTCCAATAGGGGAGTTTGCCCTGCACTTCTGTCACATTGAAAAGAAAATCTCCTGGATGAGTTCAATGACATCAACATAGAAGAGGAGGGAGAGGATAGCACTAGAAATCAGCAAAATGATGTGTTCAGTTTCAGCAGCATTTAAAAAAAATGCATTTTAGTTGATGGGGAAGACAACATTTTGGCTTTGGTGCTTTAAATGGTTTCTGAGAGTTGGGGAAGCTCCATTCAACTTTACTGGACCTGTTTTTTGTGCCAAAATGGACTCATTAGCTGAGAACATGAGATATATTGAATTTTTATTCCCAGTTTAATATGTCCTCCCCATTTGTTGGCAAGTTACTAGCATTTCAGTGGACTGATGGACCATACACATTATTGCCTACTTTGCAGGGAATCTGTTGGAATTTGGGGTGATTGAGATGAGCTTTTTATATGGGTCCCTATAGGATATGTTTTATTTTGCCACCCTAGCTACTATGACTTGGACCCATCTCCCACACACGTTTTAAGTAGAAGTCCACCCTAACACTAAAAGCTCTAAATCTACAGACCTTCACAATCTAAGACTGACCTATCTAGCCCTGGAAAGAGGAAATCTCTTTACAGTGGAAACCTTAGAGTGCGAGTAACGCGGTTAACAAGCATTTCGCAATACAAGCCATTTATTTATTTTAAATCCTGACTCGGTTTGCGAGTGTATCGCAATACGAGCAGGATTCAAGCCTCTGCGGTGTGCAGTACTGCGTTTGGCCAGAGGTGCAGGGGCCCTGGTGAAACCGGGAATCGTTTGGAAATACTCGGAAAAGGACTCGAGTGTTTTCAACCTTTTCTGAGTATTTCCGAGTCTCTGGTGCCCCCCACTTCTGGTATTGCATGCCATAGAAGTCAATGTGGAACTAATTTTTGTTTCTATTGACTTCTATGGGGGGAACTCTCTTTGATATGCGAGTGCTTTGGATTACAAGCATTCTCCTGGAACGGGTTATGCTTGTAATCCAATGTTCCCCTGTACATAACTTTTTTTGCAGCTGCACTGGTCCGCTCCCACACTGAGCTGTCAGCAGTGGCATCTATGTGCATGTGGGTGCAGAAGAGGCAGCAGACAATGGAAGCCCCATAGTAAGTCTATGGGTGACAGTCCTTCCATTTCATTCATTTCACAGCCGTCATTGGCTGTGTCCTCTGCAGAGCTTCTGCCGCTGGAGACCGGATTGGAGCGGCTTCAGAAAGGTATGTATAGCGATTTCTTTACAGGGATAGGTTATTAGATCATGGATGCCTGTAGATTTACAGATTTTAGTGTTAGGGTGACCTTCCACTTTGATTGTGCAACTCCCACTTTTGTTAAGAAAAAAAAAAACATTCCCATCTGAGTGATATGTGCATTATAAGGATTAGAACAAAATTTGTTGCAGATTCCTATCTTTTGATATTCCTGAAGAAATCCCTGTTTGGTCTTCTGTGCCTATGTTCTCAGTGGGTCTAATGGAAGTGGTTTTCTAAGTATCAAGCTGTTGCAGGGCACGAATGGGGAAAGCTGCTGGGCCTGCATCCCTTTTAGACATGTTCCTATTGGGCGTATCTCACCAAAAATGACACTTGTTGCAGGGGATGCCTGAAACCTGACTTGTATCTTAAGCCAATCACACAAGCAGGAAATGTTTCTGGGGAGTGGTCTGTACACACTCTGTGTACACAACACCTCCAGGTAGCCATATTGCATTATATTTTCTGAAAATTACAGTGCTGCAGTTTGAAAAGGAAAGATATTAACCAATTAAAATATGACTTGTGTCGCAATTGTATATGCTATATATCCCCCCCCATGAAAGTTTAACGTTACCATTGATGGGGGGAACATCACTACTTTATACTCCCCAGACAAAACTGAGTGCAAATGATGAAATCTGACACAACCAGTGCTGACCAGGCTCCCCAGTTTTCAGTGGGGATAAATGTATATTGGGGACAGAGCTGACTGGCACAGGCAGCAGGACGAGAAATGGAAGGTGATCCTTATGTACATTTCTAGATGAATTCAAGCTATCACAGATGATAGCACCCCTGTGTGACCAGCCAGTAGGTAATAAAAACCTTTTAGGCCTCGTTACCACCATACATGCATAAAAACTGATGGAAAAAAAAAAGCGCAGATTTGACTTGCATGGGCTAGTTTACTCCATGTGCAGATCACATGCGTAATTTGTAAGTAGGTCTTCAAGGATACCAAGAAATCCATTGATTTCTGTGTGTCCTGTTCACACCAGAACAATGCTGTCACATGAGGTGTGGTTTGTTTTTGTGTGTTTTTTTTGTTATTTTTTGTTTCTATATGTGTAGATAACTGCATACAATTTGCATATTTCTGCACAAAAATCATCCACATGTAAATGTGATGCCAGTGTTGTGGTGGGAACAGGGCACATGGAGAACTATTGTTTTCTTTGTGTCCTTGCAGAGACAACTGCAGAAAATCTCCTGTCTATACATGGTATGAACAAGGTCTAAATGGATGAATCAGACTATGCTTTGGGCTGGAATCAAGTCAGAGGCATTCCCTTCATCAGAAATGGCAACGCAGAGAGAGCTCCACTGCAGACTTTTTTTTACAGGTAAAGTGGATTTCTATTTTTTATTTTTTGTTTTTAATTGGGCATGTATTAGAACCTTTGTCAGGATTTTACCTCATTAGTTAGACTTGTCCTGTGCCCAATCTCACAGAGACGTGATACGGTTTTATTTTTAGTTGTCACCAGAGCAGGAGGTGGAGGGAAATTTTCCAGTGGGGGACACGTTTAGGTAAATACTGATGAAGAGAGGAATTGCTGTTGCATCTCTGGAAGCAGACACTAAATTATAAACTGACAGTATTTAACCCTTCAAGGAGTAACTGGTAGCTGACCCATATGCTAGATCAGCACATGCATCATGACACATTTTTTTTCTATAGGATGCCCTGGGCCTCTGCAGTTCTACATTCTGCTAGCTATAGATTGGTCACACTCCTCATCTCATTATGCCTGCAGGAGCTGTCACCAGCAGATGGGGAATGTGTCATTGTGTATCTGGTTTGGGGTTTCTTCCTCCCAAGTGTTTGCTGGTGTCAGTCACCATAGTTTTGAGACACTGAGGTTCAATCTGTTTAGCGTTACTGCAAGTGCAGTTCTGCAATGTAGAACTAGACTATATTGTATAGTGTGCAAGTCTGGGAATGTCCGCTTCCATCAGAGGTTTTTTTGAACGGCTATTTGCTGACCGAATCCATTTAAA